>NW_028261383.1:87805994-88146619 GCF_051295495.1 Thamnophis sirtalis | reverse complement strand
CATTCCATGGCCATGTGACCATGTTGTATTCCATGGTATTCCATGTGACCCTGGTTTGCTGAAAACTGGCATTTACTTCCAGTTTTCAGCAAAACCACACCCATAGCATACCATTGGTTGGTTAAACTACTGCGACATTTGCTTAACAACTGCATTGGCCACTTTATGACCGTGTCATTCATTTAATGACACTGCAAAAAGGGTCATAAACCTTTGCCAATTTTCACAACTTACGAAGAGAACTTGACAAAGATTATCTGTTTATCTGACACATGGTTTACTGCAGTGTTTCTCAACCTCAGACACTCTGCTGGCTGAGGAATTCTGGGAATTGAAGTCCATCTTAAAATCACTGAGGTTGAGAAATACTTCTACTGAATTAATTGCAGAGTTGAAATAGACACAGAAACAGCCTGAATAGCAGATGTGATTAAATGGGCTACAATGAACTTGGACCATTGTCTTTCCTACTCTGGGGTCACATTGTGAAACCTAGAGAGTTTTTAAGAAAAAGATCCTTGCACATCTGAAAACACACAAATGGATTGTAACATCCACCCTCGTATTCCCTTTAGTGGACTGCGAAATATGTTCAGCTTCCCTTTTCTTTTTATTTTGCATTCTGCTTTCTGTCCTTGCAGCTGGCTCCATCCTTTACCTTAGCTGAGCTGAGAAAATCCCCCACCCCAATTCCCTTAAGGAGTGTCGGGAAAGGAGCAGCTGGGAAACATGAAGGAGGCTTAAGAAACTGACAAACAAGGGACGAGAGTTTGGCATTGCACTCCACTGAGCCAGGGTGCAACGCACACTTTCCAATAGTTGTGCCAGACGCCTCCCCTTAACCCAAACTTCACATCACATATGCCCATAATTCTCCTGGAGCAGCTAGATAGCCAATCACAACACACAGCTGGGCAACCGGGTGAAGCCCAGCTGGTAACTCAACAATAATTTGCTGCTTTTTATAGCTAACTCCAGAGGTTGAAATCAGGGTGCAGAGTGAGTGCACTGTCCTTGAGAAGACAATAAATTATCACTGGTTTTTGGGCAGAATCTCAGTCCTAATAATTCCTCCAAATATTTGGCACTCACCCATATCCAGCAGAGGCTGCAGTTCAAGCAGCGATATCATCAGTTCAGGAATGCTTTTTTTTCAGCATCCACTGTTTTTACCATCTCCTTAAGCTTTGCTACTGTCAGAGTTTCCATCTCAGCCTAATTTTAAATAAGGATGTATATAAAGACTTAAGATTTTGATTTTGGGGCTACATCCATTTTGCAACCAAAGTAGCAATAGCAACAGCACTTGGATTGATACACCGCTTTACAGTATTTTATACCGCTTAACAGTACTTTGCAGCCCTGTCTAAGCTGTTTACAGAATCAGTATATTTCTCCCAACAATCTGGGTCCTCATTTTTACCCACCTCGGAAGGATGGAAGGCTGAGTCAACTTTGAGCCTGGTGAGATTTGAACTGACAAATTGCAGGCAGGCAGCAGGCAGCAGAAGTAGCCTGCAGTACTGTACTCTAACCACTGCACCACCATGGCTCATTCAAAGTACCCACCTTTGTTGCCCAGGAAAGGAGAAACATTAGTACAAAACATTTTCAAGAAGTTGCGAGTTAGGAAAAACTTAATTTGAAACATAAGGGGGGAGGGAGGCACAGACAAAGCTGGGTACTGTTTATTCTGTACATGACAAAATTGTCTTATGTTTAAAGTGATAATTCCTAAAGCCTCTTTCTTTGTGGACCACTGTGCAGTCAGGAGGATATAAGGCAAATTGAGACACGATAGTTCTCGACTCAGGACGACAATTGACCCCCAAATTTCCATTGCTAAGAGGCATTTTTGCCCCATTTTATGACCTTTCTTGCCACTGCTATTAAGTGAATCACTTCAGGTATTAAGTTTCAGTAACACAGTTGTTAAGTGGATTTGGCTTCCCCATTGACGTTGCTTGTCGGAAGATCACAAAAGGTGATCACATGATCATAAATACATGCCAGTTGCCAAGTGTCCGAATTTTGATCATGTGACCATGGGGATACTGCAGTGGTCGTCAGTGGTGGGTTGCTCTTACCGTCGCTACCGGTACGCTGCTCGTGGTCTCTTTGTGCACATGCCGGACATGCGCTGCATACACATGTGCAATCCACTGCCGCTGCGACAATCAGTTGCTTGTTGGGCTCGCGCAGGCGCCGCATGCAGTGCATGCAGGCGTACATTTCCATTTCCCATAAAAACAGCAATAGAGGGCAGGTGGGCGGGTGGGCGGGTGGGTCAAATGAGCCACCGTACTGGTATGCTCTCAGCTTCTCCTGGCCACTACCCATACAGCCGTACCGGGCCGTACCCGCAGCAACCCACCACTGGTGGTCGTAAGTGTGAAAAACTATTATAAATAACTTTTTTCCCAGTGCCATTGTAACTTTGAATGGTCACAAAAACAAATGGTTGTAAGTCAAGGACTACCTGCATTATATTTGTTATATTGTGTCTGCTGATATCAAAATGTAACATCAGGGGGCAATGAAATAACATTATTTCAGTACAGGTAGCCCTCAACTTACAACGGTTTGGTTAGTGAGCGTTCAAAGTTACGACGGCACTGAAAAATGTGACTGATGACTGTTTTTCGCAGTTACGACCTTTGCAGCATCCCCATGGTCACATGATCAAAGTTCAGATGCTTAGCAACTGGCTCATATTTATGACGGTTGCTGTGTCCCAAGGTCATGTGATCCCCTTTTGCGACCTTCTGACAAGCAAAGTAAGTGGGGGAAGCCATTCACTTAACAACTGGGTTACTAATTTATCATCTGCAGTGATTCACTTAACAACTGTGGCAAGAGAGGTTGTAAAATGGAGCAAATGGAACAAAACTCGCTTAACAAACATCTCACTTAACAACAGAAATTTGGGGCTCAATTGTGGTCATAAAGACTACCTGTATACAGAATAGATGTCAAATAATTTTGCTAGGCTGATTGTGCTTTACATAATACAGTCTCCTATTTAATCTTCTGCAATCATGGTACTACTGCTTAGACCAGGGGTCAGCAATCTTAAACACTCAAAGAGCCATTTGGACCTGTTTCCCCACAGAAAAGAAAACACGGGGAGCAGAAACCCTTTCCCATGCCTGACTATTTCCTGAGCAGCCACAAAACTAGCATATGTAGTTGAATTAAACGTTCTGTTCTCTTCTGAAGCTTTTCTTTTCTTGGATTTATCCATGGTTGGCCTTCCAGGGTCAAAGAGCTCAATAAGTCACGTTCTGGCGGGTGTCACATATTTTGAACAACAGGGAGCCGCAGCAGAGGGATGAAAGAGCCACATGCGGCTCCAGAGCCGCAGTTTTCTCAACCCTGTCTTACACTTATGGCTGGCTAAAGCACAATCAAATTCAACTAAGGGGCCAGATTTTTTTTTTTCATGCTTTATGTGCTAATCTTCCAACTTAAAGATGGGTGGAATGCATGAAAGAAAATGACCTAAGCGTCCCAACAATATTTAACAGACTAGAAAAAGATGGAGCTGTAGGTCAGGGGTGGGTTTCGACCGGTTCGCACCGGTCCCTGCGATCCGGTTGGTCGCCGAACCCGGAAGTAAGTAACTTCTGGGAACGGCAAAGCCCCCCCCCGCCCGCACACCCGCGCCCGCTCCTTACCCAGTTTTTTCGAATTCTGCGCTTTCCACGCATGCGCAGAACGCCTGCGCGATCCTCCAGGAGCAGCTGGAGCATCGCGCAGATGCTAGTACGCATGCGCACGCCGCGTGCGCGAGGACGCCGCGTGCGTGCACGAGGACGCCGCGTGCGTGCGCGAGGACGCCGCGTGCGTGCGCGAGGACGCCGCCAGCCTCGTTCCAACCGATCCGGTTGGAACGGGGCGAGAAACCCACCCCTGCTGTAGGTCCAACCTAAACATCTGAGTTTGCCAATGAGATTACACTTGGCAGAGAACTAAACAGTAATAAGAGTTGGAAGGTACCTTGGCGGTCCTCTAGCCCAACCCCCTGTGCACACAGGAGACCTGTACTAGGGATTCTAACCACCGAACTGCCGACCTTTCTAATCGACAAGCTCAGTGTCTTAGCCACTGAACCACTTACAATGTAACTATCTCCTAGGTGTCTCTATACATTGTGCATTGCATATTTCTGAACACGAGTTTCTCTCATCCTTCCTCCAGATGTATCTGAAACCATAACTCACATCATTACCAGCCCCCACCCCACCCATCCCCATTGGCTGGCTAAGACTTTCAGGAATCGTGTCAGGAGACAGCTAAAGTTGAGAAAACCAAATTATTTCATTCACTTCATTCACCAGTTACGTTTACAGCCGTACAAATGCGATTTTTAAGCGGTACTTGAATTAGGTCTAAAATTCCTAATCTGTAGAATAGCCCTTGATGATTAAAAGCCATAAAACAGATATTCGGCCACTCGGTCTTATATTCATATCAGCTAATACTCAGCCACAACAGAATAGGCTTCATTCCATTATGTTTGGTGTGCTATAAATCTCTGAAGAACTGCATAGGTTCCTCTGTGAAAAATGACAAACAAGGAGGGGATATGATAGCACTCTTCATATCCTGAAATAATGTCACATAGAGGAAAGACAGGATCCGGTTCCTCTCATTCCAGACTGCAGGAGATGGTGTAATACTGACAATCAGAGGCAGAAAGTGATTGGGAGGAATGGTTAACTTCTCTATTTAGCCACTGCAAGAGAGGGAGAGGTGTGTGTGAGAGAGAGAGGTGAGAGAGAGAGAGAGAGAGAGAGAGAGGGAGGGACGGAGGGAGGGAGGGAGGGAGGGAGGGAGAGAAGGCAGTTGTGTTCCAATTGGTCTTTAAGTGTGGAGACCACTTAAATGATAAGGTATCATCTCTGGAAAATTCCAGTGTAGAAATCTCTTGGCATAGCGTAGCTTTTACTGGTTTTATGCATTAGAAATGTGCCAGACTGCAATTCCCATCATTCCAAACAAGCATAGTGGCTGTCATAGTTGGGGAGAGCCGTAACGTATTATATTCTGAAGCCAGTTGGTCAAGTGGTTAAGGCACCAGACTAGAAATCAGAAGATGGTGAGTTCTAGTCCTGCTTTAGGCATCTGGGAGACCTTGTGCCAGTCATTCTCTCTCACTTCATCCCACCTCGCTGGGTTGTTGTTGTGGGGAAAATAGGAGAAGGAGGAAGGAGTATTAGTTATGTTCGCAATCTTTAGTTATTTATAAAGATACTAAAGGTGGGATGCAAACAAACAAACAGATATTAAAAGTCCTCGCATGGGGACAAAATGGATTGTTCCGTGGTAGAGAACAATCAATCATTCAATAGTCTTTGATTGTAATTAAAATGCATTGACTAAGATTGTTCTAGCAAGCTCGATTCACAGATGAATTAGAATATGTATACTCTAAAAAATATGTATTTATATTGTGACTGTGGGTGGTTTTTGTTAAGTATATAGCGCTCAATCTGTATACCATATATTCCAGGCTGTAGAACTACAAAAGTTGTGATTTCCAACTAGCGTGATTGGAGACATATTTGAAGTGTAGTCAAGTACTTCTTGTAATCTAGGCTAAGGGGATGGCTAATATAGGAAGTCATTATCTCATTTTATTTGGTTATTCAAAACACATTTAAATGTATATTTAAAAACACAATAATACAGGTGAAACTCAAAAAATTAGAATATCGTGCAAAAGTTCATTTATTTCAGTAATGCAACTTAAAAGGTTAAACTAATATATGAGATAAGACTCATTACATGCAAAGCAAGATAGTTCAAGCCGTGATTTGTCATAATTGTGATAATTATGGCTTACAGCTCATAAAAACCCAAATCCACAATCTCAGAAAATTAGAATATTGTGGAAAGGTGCAGTATTCTAGGCTCAAAGTGTCCCACTCTAATCAACTAATTAAGCCATAACACCTACAAAGGGTTCCTGAGCCTTTAAATGGTCTCTAAGTCTGGTTCAGTAGGAAGCACAATCATGGAAAAGACTGCTGACCTGACAGTTGTGCGGAAAGCCATCATTGACACCCTCCATAAGGAGGGAAAGCCTCAAAAGGTAATTGCAAAAAAATGTTGTATGTTCCTAAAGTACTGTATCAAAGCACACTAATAGAAAGTTATGTGGAAGGGAAACATGTAGAAGAAAAAGGTGCACAAGCAGCAGGGATGACCACAGCCTGGAGAGGATTGTCAGGAAAAGGCCATTCAAAAGTGTTAGGGACTTTCACAAGGAGTGGACTGAGACTGGAGTCAGTACATCAAGACACACCACACACAGACGGATCCTAGACATGGGCTTCAAATGTTGTATTCCTCTTGTCAAGCCGCTCCTGAACAACAAACAATGTCAGAAGCGTCTTACTTGGGCTAAAGAAAAACAGACCTGGTCTGTTGCTCAGTGGTCCAAAGTCTTCTTTTCTGATGAGAGCAACTTTTGCATCTCATTTGGAAACCAAGGACCCAGAGTATGGAGAAAGAATGGAGAGGCACACACTGCAAGATGCTTGAAGTCCAGTTTCCACAGTCTGTGTTGATTTGGGGAGCCATGTCATCTGCTGGTGTTGGTCCACTGTGCTTCATTAAGTCCAGGGTCAACACAGCCGTCTGCCAGGTGATTTTGGAGCACTTCATGCTTCCTTCCGCAAACGAGCTTTATGGGGATGCTGACTTCATTTTCCAGCAGGACTTGGCACCTGCCCACACTGCCAAAAGCACCAAAACCTGGTTCAATGACCATGGGATTCCTGTGCTTGATTGGCCAGTAAACTCGCCTGACCTGAACCCCATAGAGAATCTATGGGGCACTGCCAAGAGAAAGATGAGAGACATGAGAGCAAACAATGCAGAAGAACTGAAGGCCGGTTTGAAGCATCCTGGTCTTCCATAACACCTCAGCAGTGCCATAGGCTGATAGCTTCCATGCCATGCCCCATTGAGGTAGTAATTGCTGCAAAAGGGGCCCAAACCAAGTACTGAGTACATATGCATGCTTATACTTTTCAGAGGTCCAATATTGTTCTATGTACAATCCTTGTTTTATTGATTGCATGTAATATTCTAATTTATTGAGATTGTGAATTTGGGGTTTTCATGAGCTGTAAACCATAATCATCACAATTATGACAAATCACATCTTGAACTATCTTGCTTTGCATGAAATGAATTTTATCTCATATATTAGTTTCACTTTTTAAGTTGCATTACTGAAATAAATGAACTTTTACACGATATTCTAATTTTTCGAGTTTCACCTGTATGTGATCAAGAGATGCAGATGCTTAACCACCTAGTAAGATCTCAGACTCATGTGAAATTTTATGCTCTTAGCTTCCTTGGCCACTACAATTCAAATATATCAATTTATATTGCTATGATAGCTTAGTATTTAATATACTATCACAAATGGTAAACTATCTTTCACTTCTTATTGTATTGTTAAAAATAGCAGCACAGCTGTGTGGGTTAAATGCAGGTCTGTCCTATTATTTATAAAATGAGGTGGGAGACAACTTTGCAACTATGTTAAGAGGAACAAAGTCTCTTTTTTCATTTTTAGGTTACTAACTTATTTATTATTGGACTTATTTGGTCACCCATTCATACAATGTCGCTAGGCATCTCTCAACAATTCATGAAACATAAATAAAAACATGCCCTTCCTCCCAGGCACAAGAGCAAACATCCTAGCCCAATGCTTGCATGAAAAGCCATGTCTTCATAGCCCTCCAGAAGATTAAAAGAGTAGATGTTCCCCTGATGTCCCATGGGATAGTGTTCCAAAGGACTGAGGTGACCTCTTCTGCTTCATCTCCCCAAGTGCCTTTGTTAACTAAGGAGAGACCTAGGCTATGCTGGAGAGGAAAGGTAGCATAGTTGATCCAAAACCCAACTCACCCCCTCATTCTATGCAGTGACTAAGACTTCAGCCACAATATGCATCAAACCTTCAAGAAGTACCCCAAGCTCCCTTTGGAACTCATCTGGGTCCACCAGTCACTTGAATGGAGCAGTCATCCAAGCACCTGTGGTGCTTTAAGAGTACTCTAAGAACTCTAGGGACACTCTAAGGCAGTGATGGCTAAACTTTTTGCCATTGTGTGCAAAAAGCAGGGAGAGCGCAGGGTGTGTGTCATGCACAGGCATGCCCACACCCATAATTCTATGGGCGTGACCCTCCTGTGAATGTGCATGTGATCCCCGCCCTTCCCCCGCTTTTGGCGCACGATGGACCCGTTTTTCCCCTCCCCAGGCTCCAGAGGCTCTCTAGGAGCTGGGGAGGGCGAAAACGGTCTCCCCCGCCCCGCCCCCTGGAGACCCTCTGGAGATTTCAGGAGGCCACCTTGAAGCCTCCAGAGGGCAAAAAATGGCCCTACGGGCAACCCAGAAGTTCAGGAACAGACTTCCGGGTTCCCTGTAGGGCTGTTTTTCACCCTCTGGAGGCTTCAGGGGGCTTCCATGAAGCCTCCGGAGGGAGCAAAACGGCCCAATGCACAAACCAGAAGTCCATTCCTGAACTTCCGGGTTACACATTAGATTGTTTTTCACCCTCCGGAGGCTTCAGGGAAGCCTCTGGAGGGTGAAAAACGGCCAAAAATGAAGGCTGAAGTCAGCTGGCCAGCACGTACATGTGTGCTGGAGCTGACAGGGCAACGCCTCGCGTGCCCTAAGAAATGACTCTGCGTGTCGCTTAGGTTTGCCATCACGGCTCTAAGGCTAATCAGAAAGTGATGTGACTATGACAAAGAAGTGATGGAATGCATTAGGCCCTCAGTTATCTGGATCAGACCTGGTGGCTCCTGAACTCCTGAGATGCCTATTGCTTCACGTCCAGAGAAGTCAGATTAAAGACTTGCTGCCAACTCAGCTACCGAGTTCTGCAGCTCAACCAGATGGGTTGCTTTGCAGCAGGGAGACTGAGACAGAAGCAACAATCTCTGGAAGCCAACTTAAAGAGCCTGATACGAATCACCAACTTAAAGGTTCTGACACCATGACTGTGGGCAGTGTCTCTGAAAGGAGCACGGTTGCTCGAGTGGTTGGGATCCTGGATTGGAGAATATCAAGCCTTTGTTCGAGATCCGACAGCTGTTGTGGGGCAGGGTGAGTTCCTGTCCTTTGTACCAGCTCCTGCTGGGGGCATGTGCCCCCCAACTGGGCAACAGTGATGTCTCCGGCTAATCCTTACAACCCAGAAGCATCTTGGTTTTTCTGACATGAGTGCAGCAGTCCATTTACCATGGAGTCCCAGATGAAAGGGCCCATCCAGCCACTCTGCCCCTGGGTCTTGGTTGATACCCCACCCAAAAACCAATTGCTTTGAGATGGACAACCTAGAAATTAAACAAACAAACAAACAAGAATCCAGATAAACACATCTCTGAGAAAAGAACCCCTCCCTCTGTAGTTGATAGGGGACCATAGATTAACATTTCCTATTTGGGTATCCCCCAACTGTGCTAGACTCTAACTTCAACACTTGTCCAGCAATTCATGTATGCTTGGTATAGATTATAGGGTTTGTAGTCCAAGACATCTGGAAGCAAGCTAAAAACTGAGGCTATTCTAAGTCTAAAGATCCAGTAAATCATCTCAGATACAGTAAAGAAACTTCATTAACTGGAGTCACAAGAATGCAAGAAAAATTCCTTCAGAATTTTTTTGTTCCCACACATTTTGTCCTGTCTGTGCCTTTTCATTTCTGCCCTTTTGTTCAGACTTTGCCTGCTTACGTTTCATAAAACTCTTGCTTGTTACAGGATTGTTCCTCAGTAGTGCAGGATATCTAATCTGGTTCTGGAATGAGGCCAGCCATCTCTCAGCCTTTCTCCCCACCAGGGATCAGACTATAAACACACGTTGTCTCCCCCTGTGCCAGGCAGCTGAATTCCAACCCCTGATATAAAGTAACACTACAATCCTCTGGGCAGCTCAGCCAGCATTCCTCTCGCTACAAATCCCCGTGGGCTTCTGGCTGTGGCACCAACACAATCATTTCCTTATCTTCTTCTCCTCTAAGAAACAAAAATAGATGACAGAGCCTACACCCTTGAAATGGCAAAGAAGCTGCTACATGGAATATTATGACAGCCCTGCCCAAACAGCTGGTTCCTATCTAGTTAGCTCACACAATCAAACCTTCTCTATTTCAGTAGTCTGGTCTGGTCATAATGTTAACCTATAAATCATGGTTTACCAACTACAATAGTTGGAATTGCACAACACAATCAAAGCAAACCAAAGAAACAACATTCTGTATTGGATACTACCAGCTGGCCCTAAAAAGTTTCTTGCACATGTTTATGGGTTTGGTTCAGGGGTGGGTTTCTCGCCCCGTTCCAACCGGATCGGTTGGAACGAGGCCGGCGGCGTCCTCGCGCACGCAGCGGCGCGCGTGTGCACGCACGCGGCGCGCGCATGCGTATTAGCGTCTGCGCGATGCTCCAGCTGCTCCTGGAGGATCGCGCAGGCGTTCTGCGCATGCGTGGAAAGCGCGAAATTCAAAAAAACCGGGTAAGGAGCGGCGCGGGTGTGCGGGCGCGCGCGCGGGCGCGGGGGGTGGGCTTCGCCGTTCCCGGAAGTTACTTACTTCCGGGTTCGGCGACCAACCGGATCGCAGGGACCGGTGCGAACCGGTTGAAACCCAGCCCTGGTTTGGTTCATTTCGGTTTGCTGTGTAAACTACAGTTGTGTAGGTTGACACGATACAGTTTTGAACACTCTCACAATTACCAGCTCACCTGCCATCGCTAAACACTTTGGAAGCAGAACACACAGATTAAAGGTGCCAATTTGACACAGTTGATTTAACTCAGAGATCAGGGTTTAGTAGATTCATAACAATGCACTAAACCCAAATAAAGAAATTATGGCTCAAGATGTTGTATAAAACAAAGGAATCCTGAGTTACGGCTAATTTAGTTGCCCCACTATGTGAGGTGAAAAACTCTGCCCTGCCTGCCACTTGAACTAGCCTTGGACAATTGTGGAGGGTTCCACCACAAAACCGCGGTAGACTAAAGCACGTGTGACTAAAGCGCGGTGACAAAACCGCACCGTCAAAACCGCGTGACAACAGCGCGCCGACAACAGCGCGCCGACAGAAGCGCGCTGTAACATAACCCTAAAAATAACCCTAAACCTAACCCTAACCCTAAACCTAAACCTAACCCTAAACCTAACCCTAAACCTACCCTAAACCTTACCTTAAGTTAAATCGCGCTTCTGTCGGTGCGCTGTTGTCGGTGCGCTGTTGTCGGCGCGCTTTTGACATCGCGGTTTTAGCGTCGCGGTGTTGTCGGCACGCTTTTGACGTTCACGGTTATGTCGTGCCACGGTGGCGGAGAGAAGAAGAGTACATTGTGACATCATCATGCAAAGGACATGATTTAATGGACTTCTATCAGACCTCAGGATGCCATTGCATCATTGTGCTATTTGTGCAGTGATATAGTGGGTGCATGCTAATCTTTTGACATTGCGAGTTGTTATGGATGCAATTGGTTGCAAGGGGACAAATGATTAATTCCATTGAATCTCGCCTGAGCCTTTTTTTAAAAAAAGAAGATACAATTTTAAAAAATCTCTGATAGTAAAGATCAGCTATACAAGGACAAAATAGAACAGTGATGGCGAAACTTTTTGTTGTTGGGTGCCAAGAATGTGAGTGCCCGCACGGAACCCATAATGCAAACCGCACCCCCACATGCGCATGCATGCACAACCCCCCCTCCATGCTTCATCCCCCACGCACCCCACAATGTTCGCCTCCAAGCTGAGCTTGGTGTTTCCTGCTATACCAGGCAGGGGAGGCTATTTTTGCCCTCCCCAGGCAAAGGAAAGCTTCCAAGGCCTAGGGAGAGCAAAAATGAAGGCTGAAAATCAACTGGCCGGCGTGTGCCTGCGCACTGGAGCTGACGACTCATGTGCCGACAGATATGGCTCTGTGCTACCTGTGGCCCACATGCCATAGGTTTGCCATCATAGAAATAGACAATGCATGATGGAAAATAAAATAGCTATCACTAAATGTACTCAGCATGGAAAAGATACATTTGTGTGAATCTCTTCACATAAACTTTTGAATAATTGATTTCCTCTCTGTTCTTCATCCAAAATACATTAAAATTAAACAGTTGAATAATAAAAGCTATAGAATGTGGCACCATTAATCTTAAATGGTACTCAATGGTAACTGTTGGGATTGCATTCACCCTTCCCAATGTGGTCCCAGCTTGGAAACGTTGTTGTAGAGGTTTATCTTCTAGTTTACTTCATTTCAGAACAGAGTCAAAGCAGCATGTCCTAATGCTGTCCCTGATTCTGGACTCAGATATGTAGTTGCAACCAGTTCACTAGAAACCTCCTTCTCTTCCAGATGCAAACCTCTGTGCATTTCTGATGCCCTAGAAAACATGGGGGGGGGATTAAAAAGGGAGGGGAAGGGGGCTGAGAAGTAGACCTGCATCTGTGCAGACTGCAAAGTTATTTATTTCCTTTGGAATATAATCGGAATAAGGTACATATCAATTATTTTTTAGGCGTCAGCCAAATGGGCTGCAGGATACCTTTGGCTTTGCAATGGTATTGATGATTAATTGACAAAATCAGGAGCAGGCCCCAAAACAATTATGTATTTACCACAGTTTTTCCCTTTCACCAGCACAAAAAATAAAATACATTTTGTTTCCAATCTTAATAATTTGTGGGCAAAGGATACACTTGATAAGGTATGGCGTATTTTGTAAGGGTTTTGTGAGAAATCCTCACCTGATTTGTCATACATAAAAGTAAGTTGAGTCCATTAATACCAATAACCTAAACTCATGGTATTTTCCAGTTCCTGTTCTTTCAAAGGAATCCTCCTATTCTGGACCTCTGCCTTTCACATGATGGTTTTAAAACAGAGCAGTGATGCTTACATTTTCGGCACCGAATGCCCAAACCGGAACACAAATGCATACGTGTGTATGTGGTGCTTGCACATGTGTGCTGGAGTGCCGGAAACCCAAAGACCAGCGGTGCACACATGCCTGTATTTTGGGCCATTTTCAGGCCCTTTTTTGGGTGAAAAACGGTTGGAAAACGGCCATGGTTTTGGGCTGTTTTTCGAGCCATTTTCAGGCTGCTTTTTGGGCTGTTTCCTGGCTGTTTTCCGGCACCCATGAAGACCAGATGGCTGGTGCACATCTGCCTGCCCGAAACCAGAAGAGCAGCTGTTGAGGGTACACGTGCCCACAGCGAGGGCTCAGTGCACCACCTCTGGCACACGTGCCATAGATTCATCACCACGGACATGGAGTAATCTGGATGTAAGTTTCTCTCAGAGTTCTTCCGGGTTGGTACATAACTGTTTTCACTGCATGTAGGAGATTAAAGTATTATGCAACTGAGTTAAGCATATTTATTGAGAAGCAGATTTTTTTTACAGGTGCACATTGCCAAAGAGAAGACGGGAAAAAACAAGACGTTCCTTAGTAACTCAAAGCATGGATTCCAAACACAGAGAACAACAGGCCTGTCTTTTTGGATTTCTTTTTAATCTGAGAAATGGGAAAAGTAGGTAAAGGCAAACATAGGCGTTTCTGAGCAGAATGTGATTATTTTGAATATTTACGGCTACAATGGCTTTTTGCAAAGGTTTGCACCATCGTTTTCACGGGGCCCAAAGTTCAGTCAGGTGAAACACGGCCTCAAGTAGGGATTATGTGTTCACCATACGAATCAACCAATAATCGATCAATCGTGTTTCTGCTCATGGGCAAAGCATTAGTTTTGTCAGTAATTATGGTGGATTTGTGTGTGTGGTTTGATGATCGGGAATGTGGCACTTCTTTTTAGAAACAGAGATTTGCATCTTGCAAAACTCTTTCATCTTCACTGTGCAAGTTAGGTACAGAACAAAAAGACTAACCAGAGTTTTTGTTTGTTTGTTTTATTATGCCTTTGAGTCAGTGTTGACTCCTGGCAACTGTCTGGAATAGTTCCTGCAGTTTTCTTGGCAAGATTTCAGGTGTGATTTGCCACTGTTATTCTCCTAGAGCAGACAGAGAGTGACTGGCCCATGGTTACCCACTTGGCTTTATGCCTAAGGTCAGACTAGAACTCACGATCCCTGGAATTCTAGCCTGGTGACTTAACCCACTGGTGTCAAACTCGCCATGGCATGTTGCCATTACGTGACATTTTGCCACTTTCACAAAGCTGGAGTGGGCATGGCCTGCGCAAGATGCATCCGATGGGCGGGCCGCCAGTTTGACACTCCTGACTTAACCCATCTCCCTCCCTCCCTCCCTCTCTCTTTCTCCTCTCATTATTTCTGCACACAGTTATACTTAAGAGTAGCAAGTGAGTCAGAAGCAATGGCCCATTTGAAAGAAGTAAAGTTAGTCCTCGACGTGTGACTGCAATTGAGCCAAAAGTTTCTGTTGTTAAGTGAGTTTTGCTCACCTAAAGTCATTTTATGACTTTTCTTGCCATAGTTGCTAAGTAAATCACTGCAGTTGTTAAGTTAGTAACATGGTTGTTAAGAGAATCTGGCTTCCCCATTGACTTTGCTTGTCAGAAGGTCGCAAAAGGGGATCACGTGATCTCGGGGCACAGCAACCGTCATAAATATGAGTCAGTTGCCAAGCGTCTGAATTTTGATCACACGACCATGGGAATGCTATAATGGTCATAAGCATGAAAAACAGTCACAAGTCACTCTTTTCAGTGGCATTGTAACTTCAAACAGTCACTAAATGAACTGTTGTAAGTCGAGGACTACCTGTAGTGAAGAATCAGTCCAGTGGTGAAGGAGTTGCTGGAAAGGAAAGGTGGATGTTTTGTTTGCTATTTATTGGTTTTATAGATGGATTTCATCATTATATGCATTTTTATTTCACGAGAATCATGCTGTTTAGAATCAGAAGATTAGATAGTGTATCAATTTTTTCTCCCATTTAATTATGGCTGATTTTTAGAGACTCCCTGGACAAGTCCTACAAAGTTTTCAGAAGTGGTTTGCCATTGCCTCCTTCCTAGGTCTGAGAGAGAGTGAACTAGCAAAGTCATCAATTTGGTTTTGTGGCTTAGGTGGAACTAGAACTCACTATCTCCCAGTTTCTAGCCTGAAGCTTTAACCACTACACAAATGGTTCTCACTTGAGTTTAGTATGTATTTATCATTCAGTGTTCAAAATGCATCATTCTCATATAGTTCATTATAACTAGCCCTGTAATATGTCCCATAAATACTGTATTTTGCTAAAGAATTTGGTTAAAAAAGAAAAAGCTGCACAAACTTTTAAAATCTAACTTTACTCAAAACTTTTTATATAGATTTTATACAACATAGCCCTGTTGCCTAGTAAGACTTTAATTCAAGATAACGACTTCTATAAAAAGTTAGTACCTTGCCACTCCATCAAGCTGCCCTTGCTCATATCTTTAAACTAAACAAATACATCCTGACCCCAAAATAAGCATGATGGAATTACAGGCACTGCTATTTGCCTGAAAATGTGGTTGGAAGCATCGTTTTAAATACAAGATAATAGCCTGGTAGAAACTTTCTTGTTTAAAACAAAGGAGAAGGTTAGTGGAATCTTCACTGCCTGTTCTACAATTTGAGATAGATTTTATTTTTATTTTTCCAGTTGAAAATTGCATACTGATGTTGCTTCTTTTCCTAGACATCCAACAAGTGTAAATTAGGCCTTGCCTCTGGATACTGAATTCAAAATAAGTGCCCGCATTATGTTAACAGTCCATTTGGAAAACCTCGGATAAGTTTCTCAGTGTGGCATAAACATCCACATTGTGTTAAAATCCTGGTTTACTCAGCACAATGGCAAAGACGACACCAAGGAAACATACATTGCAGAAAAAACAATTACTAACAACCTGCCTTCCATTGGGGACCTGTATACTGCACAAGTCAAAAGGGGGGCTGTGAAAATATCTACAGACCCCTCACATCCTGGACATAAATTGTTTCAACTCCTAACCTTAAAACGACTATAGAGCACTGCACACCAGAACAACTAGAGACAAGAATAGGTTTTTTCCCTGAATGCCATCACTCTGCTAAACAAATAATTCCCCCACCACTGTCAAACTATTCACTAAGGCTGCATTACTATTAGTCTTCTCATTGTTCCTATCACCCTTCTCCTCCCAGTTATGACTGTAACTTTGCTGCTTGTATCCTTACGATTTATATTGATTGTTTCCTAATATGATTTGATTGCTTATTTGTACCCTATGACTATCATTAAGTGTTGTACTTATGAGTCTTGACAAATGTATCTTTTATTTTATGTACACTGAGAGCATATGCACCAAAGACAAATTCCTTGTGTGTCCAATCACACTTGTTGCCAATAAAGAATTCTATTCTATTCTATTCTATTCTATTGCGAAGTTTGCTGGTTCTAGCTTAGTATGAAGTCAGCTATTGTGATTTGTAAATCCTGGTTTATAGAAGACCCTCTTGGTGTGAATGCAGCCTATAAATATTAGCCAAGATGTTTCTAAACCGATTTAAAAAAAAAACAAAACTACCGTTTACTGAATTAAAGGCGATTTAGTGAGAAGTTAATCTGGGGCGGGATGTGCGATCACGAGCAACAGACCTCTATGCGCGATCAGGTAGAGACACACAGATTTCCTTGGGGGGGGGGGAAGTAACGGGAACTTCACCCTAGACTCCCATCGCGAGCCTTACAAGCGAGAAGCAAACATCCCTTGGACTGTAATGTATCTCTTCTAAAAGTTGACTTGGCCGTCGGCTGTTGCAGCCTCCCCCTCCTCCCCCCCCCTCTCGCATTGTAGCTGGAAAGGAGGGCTCCCTTTGTTTGCTAGGGGCGAAAGGTCCGTTCGACTCCAGCCATCGTTCGGATAATCTGCCTGGTTTCGGGGCGGAGGCGGAGAAGAAGAGAAAGCTTGAATAGCCGCTGAATTTGTTCACACGCACCCACTTGTCGCTGCTGCGGTCGCAAACTTCTGGGCTTTGTTGCTAAAGAGCTCCTTCCTTTCCCCTTCCCGGACGCCTCGCCCGCCTCCGATTCGCGAACAGATTGAAGTTCGTGGCACTACAAAGTGTGTGTGTATGTGTGTACGTGTGTGTACACATGAATGAGTTTGCAAGAAATCGGGGGGGGGGGAAGACTCCACACGCCCCAATTCATCTTCGGGACCGATACCAGGGCTGTCAAGAGAAACCAGGGTGCCAGCCCACCCCGAAATGCCACCCCGGCAGCCCCGAGTAACTTTTCCCGCCCCTGCCCCGCGCGCTTTTTTTTTTTACCTTCCTTCGGGCTCCGCAGCAGCCCGGTTTACTCTCCCTGCAGCCCATTCCTCTTCGCTTGTGTGGCTGGGAAGGAGTCCTGCGGGGGTCAAGGGGTTAAGACCAAGGGCACCGGCGGCAGCGGCAATCCTCGCCGTCCCAGCTGCCGCCGCCAGCGGCGGCAGGCGAGGTCTCCATCTCGCTCGCTGCCTCCTCTAAGACCCTGAAACGGAACCTGAAAACAGCCCGTTTCAACTTCATGCTTAGGCAGCCGAGCGCCGTAAGTATCAGAAGAAAAGCCCCTGTCGAAAAAGTCTGCCGTGCTTTCGTTTTCGCACAAAACAGATACCGCGGTCAGGTCCCGCTGTCCAGATGGTAACCTTTCCTGGTCTGAGACTAGCAACTAGTCCACCTCGGCTGATTCCTCCCCCCCACCAGACCTTAATTAGCGCTTGGATGGGAGATCATTTGGAAATCCCTGGGGATTTAAACTGGACAGTTGAAAAAGGAACCCAGAAAAACCAAAACCAGCAAATCGGCTTCCTATTGTTGCCAAGAAAACCCATGAATTTGTTACTGCAGTTCCTTATCATTAAGTTCAACGTGAAAGAGACTTTATTTTTGTCTTAATGATATCATGATGTGTGTGTGTGTGTGTGTGTGTGTGTGTGTGTGTGTGTGTTGCATTTGTGCTGATAAATAAATAAAGGGAGACTAGTATAGATCTATTTCAAGCTATTTAGCTCTCATCAGCTAGCCATACCCTTACTGGGAATCGAACCTGGGCTGTATTACATATCAGGCAGTTATATTAGCCACTATGTAATACAGCCCAGGTTCGATTCCCAGTAAAGGTATGGCTAGCTGATGAGAGCTAAATAGCTTGAAATAGATCTATACTAGTCTCCCTTTATTTATTTATCAGCACAAATGCAACACAAATGTAACAAAGGCAACAGTAAAAATAATGGCTTTCTGTCGTGATGATCTCTTGTGATGAGCCGATAGACAGAGAAAGGAAGCAGTATGCATATTTGGGCATACCAGGGGTTGTGACACAATACGTATACGTATACGTAAACATATACATATACATATACATATACATATACATATACATATACATACACATACACATACACATACACATACACACATACATACATACATACATACATACATACATACATACATACATACATATATATATATATATATATATATGCATTCTAAAATTGGTTTTACAGTATCTTTTTTTATTTTATTCATGTATTCTGCACTTTCTTCATGCCTCATTCTGCTTGGGTTCCCTTTTCAGGTAGAAACACGGAATACAAATCCAACCACACATTAATGAATTGATTACATTAGTCTGAGATGAAGTTATTAGCAGTATCATCTGCAGCAAACCACAGTGACAGTAAAATGATGACACACCCAATTTAGCCATTACAGACTTTCATCCTGACATTTGACCCAGGTACTTAAGTGGTGATTTGTGTGATGACTTCATTATGCAGATGCTGTCATTTATTTCCCATCCTATGGACTCCAATGACTGCTACATAATAAATTGGTGCATAAACTGCTATATAAATTGGCATTAACTATTTGTGCAAGAACTTGTTCATGTATTAGATGAAAACTTTCACCAGAATCAACCTCTTTGCCTTTAGTGGTAGCTTTGCACCAAAATTCCAGCAGGAAACAGCATACAAATAGCACAAAAAGGGTTTCTAAGCCATGTGTGCCCATTATGCTGCTGCTGTTATGATTTGGGCTGAGCATGTTTTGTGAACCAACCACTGTGAGTAGTAAGCTCTGGTTTATGATGTAATGTGTTCAAGGAATCTGCTAATACAAAAGTTACATTTATTTATTTATTTATATCCTGCCTGATTATTTGCATATTAATAACTTAAGGCACACACCTTGATTTATTATAATTTCCAACACACCTTCCTGCTGTTATTTTCCTCACAACAACAATATTGTGAGATGAGAGTCTTCCAAGGTCACCTAGCCAGCTTTCATGATTAAGGCGGGACAAGAACCCATAATCCCCTGACTTCTAGCCTGGTGCCTTAACCACTACTGGCACATTAAATTGAACCTGCTAAAGCAGCAGCGACTTTTTTCCATTGTAGGAAGTTATCACCCAGCCCTCTCCCAGAAAAATGAAATATCCTAGGAAATATTGAAAAGGCAGAATATTTCTCTGGATGTGAAAAGAAAGGAACATGTTTTAAAAGACAGAATAGCTGCCTGTAGCTTCCTGCCCATCCCCACTTTGTTAATGGGCCATTAAGAAGACCAAGCTAGTCCACTTTACATAATAAAGACTTCTCCACCTCAGTTACAGGAAAGTATGATAATATTGGCCCCAACTGACCACATGGCATCTGAGAACTCAACCAAACCTGGATTCAAAACACAGCCTAGAGAGTTGCCCCTGCATGGCCCCGTGGGAGTCTGACAACCAATCAGAATACATTTCTTACACAGGAACAGGAAACAGAGAGGTGGGACTGAACAGGTTATAAAAAGCTTAGCAAGCCCCTCCCTCAGCCCTTCTCTTCTTCTCCACCAACATTGAAGCATGCGATCACCTTTTCTGTTCAGGACTCAAGCCATGTGGTCGTGTCCAACAATAAACCATCTTTCCAAGCAGCCTCCATGTCTCCAGTGTCTTTTTCCCCACTTGGAGCCGAACCCAGAAGGACATTTCTTTGATCACCTTTTTCCTGATCACACAGAAATCTGAAGAATGCCTGACTGCTTCAAGAAAGCAGCAGAAATTACATTTACATTCTGGCAAATGTTTCTTCTCCCTCATTCCAAACCACACACAGTCCTAGTGTTTGCCAGTTACTGCCGTTTATATATCATGACTTGATGTTTAATGTGTGATATGATGCATTTCCAGTGTTCGGTTTATCTGAAACAGGCTGCAATCAGTCATCATTCAACTTAAACTGAGCCACCATCCTCTAAGCCCTGGTCTGTCTATTGAGGATAGCAAGAACGGACTGCCTGAGCAGAATTGGGCCCGTCTCTACAGGGAGGACTGCAAGAAGGCAGAATCTCTCAGTGAGAGAACACATAGCTATCCTCTTTCCATCTTGGCTCATTGATATTCATAATCCAGAACACTGGATATGGACATGGGGGTTTGCTGGGCTTGACCGCACTACCCAGACCCCACCCTTGTGGGCTGTGGTCCCTTAGCACTGTGGTCCTCTCCTCTTAGTCCAGCCTAGTATTCCCTGCAATACGATCTGTCACGTCAGAGGTTGAGAAGGCGGGGGTTCTGGAGTAGGCAGTGTTGTGGTTACTGACTTCAATTACAGGAGCTTTGTTTGTAAGTTGTTGCCATTTAAAAGAGGGGGGAGGGTTAGGCAAGATAAGATTTCACCCCTTAAGGAACTTCCTTCATCAAGAAGGATAGGGAAGTCTTGCTTGGGAAGAATCCCAGGGAAAGGTACAAAGCAGTTGCTTGTTGCTACAAAAAAGGAAACTGTTAAATTATCTGCATTTAAAGGATCTTTGAATTATCTAGAGGTTTATCTTATATTTCGAGTTTATTTTGATATATTGGATATATTGGATATATTGGAGAGAGGGGGAAGGAGGGAGAGGGGGAGAGAGGGAGAGAGAGGGAGGGAGGGAAAGAGGGAGAGGGAGAGAGATTTCATTCTGCTTGCCCATGTTCATGACTCTATTGAAAATAAACAGATCTATGTACCTACACAATTTATCTTTTGTATATATATATATATATAGCTTGTTTTGCCATAGCTTCTGTAAGAGCGCTGTTGTTACGGAGCAATCAAATGGTTCAGAACTGGAGCTGGAGCATCCGTCTGTTTAAACGAAATGCTGAAGGCATCGTGAGAAACGTCAGAATAGAAGAAATTAAAGTATCTCAAAGGCTGTTTAAAAGGCAGGAAGTGAGGAAGACACGAATCCCTTGCTGAAAACGAAAGAAGAGCAGGTGCAAACTGAAGAGAGGAAAAAAAAGGCAATAGTTGGCTCAGCTAACTTTGGGTTATTCGGTTTTGGGGAATTGAATGCAGTCTAAGAAAGCTTTGCTGATTGGGAGCAATGATGGCCCCTTAAACAAAGATATCCTTGCTTCTGTGCCTTAATGGAGTAGGCAAAGTTAGTGCAAAGGTGCCTGGTCCCTTCCTGAACTATGTGGCAAAAGATGCCACAGGGATGAGCTAAAGCAGATGAACAGCTGCTCAAGTGCTGTGGGATCAGAACAAACCCTGTGGAATAGGATACTCCACCTGGCGGAAAAATGTGGAAGTGCAATTTAATCTGATTTAAAACAAAGTATTCCCCTTTAACTTTAATACTATCCCCATTCAGTACTACCTGGTCTAGGCATTCAGCCCGCTGTGCCAGTGTGGTCTAGTAATGGAAGTGAAGAATGAGCACATTTAAATTCTAGTCCACCCTCAGCTATGGCCGTTCTCTGAGTAACTTTGGGCCAATTCTTCTCTGCTGGCTCAAGCTACCTTAGAAACATAGAAAATTGGCAGCAGAAAAAGATCTAATGATCCATTGAGTCAGCCCTTTGATTTTATTTATTTTTGTTTTACTTTCACTTTATTTTTTAAAATTATTATTTTTATATTTTACTTATTTTTTTATTTTTATCAAATGATGGACATGTGCTTATCCAATTAGGATAAACACTCCCAATTAACATGTGAAGTGTTAGTACCACTATATAATGCCTTGAGAGGACCATACTTGGACTACTGCATCCAGTTTTGCACCAATATATAAAAAAAGATGTTGAGACTCTGGAAAGAGTCCAGAGAAGAGCCAGAAAGATGATTAGGGGACTGGAGGCTAAAAGATGATTAGGGGACTGGAGGCTAAAACATATGAAGAACGGTTGCAGGAACTGGGTATGTCTAGTCTAATGAAAAGAAGGAATAGGGGAGACATGATAGCAGTGTTCCAATATCTAAGGGGCTGCCACAAAGAAGAGGGAGTCAAACTATTCTTCAAAGCTCTAGAAGGCAAGACAAGAAGAAATGGGTGGTAACTAATCAAGAAGAGAAGCAACCTAGAACTAAGGGAAAACTTTCTAATAGTGGGGACAATTAACCAGTGGAACAGCTTGCCTTCAGCAGTTGTGGGTGCCCCACAGGCATCAAATGCTCTAATCTTCACTACCGGCTTGGAACCGGGAGCGTGTGCATGCGCAGAGCATCCGTGACGCCCTCTGGGCGGGTGAGCAGAGCCTCCCACTGCCACCACTACCAGTTTGCTTGAACCAGGGTGAAATGGCAGAATATCACCTCTGGGGCTCCATCAGTTGAGGCTTTTAAGAAGAAGACTGGAGAGCCATTTGTTTGGAACAGTATAGGGGGTTCCTGCTTGGACAGGGAGTTGGGCTAGAATACCCCAAGGTCCTTTCTAGCTCTATTATTCTGTTATCCCAAGAATGTTTCAATTCAGTTACTGAGGATTGACTCACTACCTCCGCTGGAAGTTGGTTCCAGGCTTCCGATACGCTTTCTGTGAACTTGGTTGCTTAGGGTGCAGTACTGCAGGCCACTTTAGCTGACTGTGATCTGCAGTTCAGCGGTTCAAATCTCACCAGCTCAAGGTCGACTCAGCCTTCCATCCTTCCAAGGTGGGTGAAATGAGGACCCGGACTGTGGGGGCAAGTTGCTGACTCAATTTGCTAAAAAAAAATTGTAAGCGGTATATAAGTCTAATAAATAAATAAATAAATAAATAAATAAATAAATAAATAAATAAAAATAGAGAAGGTGGAAATATTATATCTTGAAGTCCTAAACGAGAGGATGGATATAAGTTTAATAAATACAAACATATCACAAACGAAGAGTTGCTTAGAATTCCATCCCCAGGAGAGAATGGTGGTGAAAGAGATGAGAGGTAGTCCTTCTCGATGGTGTGCCTCAACCTGTGAAATCGGAGGAGGTTTGTTGACGACCCCTGCTTCTTTTCAGGAATTTTATTCTATTTCCAAAGCTGAGCATGCAATTGCTTCTTTTCTGCAAAGAAGAATGAGTAAAAGACAGCAGGAGCAAGAACGGACCACAATGGAAGGGAATTTCAGTAAATCAGTGGATGGGAAAAAAGAAGAGTCATTTTAAACGATTGAATGGTAAACATGCCTTCAGTGGTTGTACAGAAAAGCA
Source organism: Thamnophis sirtalis (assembly GCF_051295495.1). Taxonomy (NCBI): domain Eukaryota; kingdom Metazoa; phylum Chordata; class Lepidosauria; order Squamata; family Natricidae; genus Thamnophis; species Thamnophis sirtalis. The sequence continues at coordinate 88,123,120 of NW_028261383.1, read as the reverse complement.
AGTTCAGCAGGTGTAGCATGTCCAACTCGTACCATTGGTAGAATTTCTTCTTCTACTACGTAATTTAAGTTATAGGAGCTCAGTACTCATTGCTAGTTACCCGGCCATTTGAAAGAAGATAGGTGATAGACTACCAGAATAGTTGCCCATGTTGTTGTTTTTTGAGGCCATAACATAGTAGAAGAAACCATTAAGTGAATTGCATGATATAGACTGAAATTTCAGGAACAGAAACTGTGTATAACTGTAATCTTTGCATCTGTATTTCACAAACTGCCTAAATCAAAACGAATACAACAGGAAACAGGAAGTGGGCAACTTGAAATGTTATTTTCAAGAGCAGGCACCTGCCTTGTCAATATAAAAGATTAGATGCGGTGACTTTTTTAAACTACTTGTTAAATGATAAATGATTAAATAATTGGTTAGCTACCATGACTGCATGGCATTCAGATCAGAAGAAACATCATAAATTACACCCATAACAGTGGTGGGATTCATTTACCTTCCCTACCGGTTCACAAATCTGAGCCCATGTGCCACTTCTACGCATCGCACCGCTTTCTGCGCATACGCAGTGCTCGCACATTACACCAAGGCGGGTGGGCAGAGCCTCCCGCAGCGGTCGCTACTGGTTCGCCCGGACCAGAGAGAAAACCAGCTGAATACCACCTCTGATCCATAAGTTGTCCTTGTTGCAATTTCAATGTCCCATTTCAATGTCGCAAGTTTATTGAGCCGTACACCAGACAATCTGACTGCAGATCTCAGGGGGATTTTCACCAGTGTGTGGAAAACATTTCAGTGGATGTATGATGTGAAAAGTTATATGAGAGTATTTTTTCCCGATCCCAATTTTCTAGAGTTCCTTTGAACCGCAGCGTTTTTTGGAGTTATAGAGAAGTTCTACCACGTACCAATACAGGCCCTCGACTTACAACCACAACGGAGCCCAAAATTTCAGTTGCTAAGCAAGACAGTTGTTAAGTGAGCTGTGGCCCATTTTATGACCTTTTTGCCACAGTTGTTAAGCAAATCACTGCAGTTGTTAAATGAACCATGCGGTCATGAAGTGCATCTGGCTTCCCCCATTGTGGAAAGCCAGCTGGGAAGGTTTCAAATGGTGATCACATGACCCCGGAAGAGTGCAATGGTCACAAACGCCAGTTGTCACCCTCCTCTTCTTCCTTTATATGGCTCTGTCTTTGCAATCATCTGAGTCAGGCTTTATCTAGTACAGGTAGCCCTCAACTTATGACCACAATTGAGACCAAAATTACTGTTGTTAAATGGCACATTTGTCAAGCAAGTTTTGCCCCATTTTATGACATTTCTTGCCACATTGTTCAGTGAATCACGAAAGTTGATAAATTAGTAACCCGGTTGTCAAGTGATGTGACCCGACAAAAGCGCGAACATCATAAGCGCGCCGACAACAGCGCGCCGACAGAAGTGCGATTTAAGTTAAGGTAAGGTTTAGGGTTAGGTTTAGGGTTAGGGTTAGGGTTAGGGTTAGGGTTAGGTTTAGGTTTAGGGTTAGGGTTAGGGTTAGGGTTAGGGTTAGGGTTAGGGTTAGGTTTAGGGTTAGGTTTAGGGTTAGGTTTAGGGTTAGGTTTAGGGTTAGGTTTTGGGTTAGGTTACAGCGCGCTTCTGTCGGCACGCTGTTGTCGGCGCGCTTCAGGGCTCATTCGTCGCTACTTCGTCGCACGGTTTTGTCACCGCGGTTTTGTCACTGCGGTTTAGTGAGGCGCGCTTTTGTCGTTCGCGCATTTGTGGTGGAACCGTCAAGTGAATCTGCCTTCCCCATTGACTTTGTCAGAAAGTCACAAAAGAGGACCCCATGACCTTGGGACACAGCAAAGGTCATAATTATGGACCAGTTGCCAAGCATCTGAATTTTGATCACATGATCATGGGGATGCTGTAAAGGTTGTAACTCTGAAAAATGGTCATAAGTCACTTTTTTCAGTGCCTTTATAACTTTGAATGGTCACTAAATGAACTGTTGTAAGTCGAGGACTATTTGTACCATATTGAAGAGCAGATAGTAAAGTTAACCTTATCTTAAATTCAATTTAGCTAAATTCCAGATTATTATGCTGATTAGTGTTTTGCATCCACCTACCCATCCGGTCACACCTAAGCTAGAAATTCCTTCTCATAGAATAGGGTTTCTCAACCTTGGAATTTTAAGAGGTGTGGACCTCAAAAGTTGCCAAGGGTTGAGCAACACCACGACAGAAGGTGCATTTCTCTCCCTCTCTCTGTGCCATCAGGAGAATTATTAAGATCTGCTCCTTCAATTGGACCATGGTTTTCACAAGTTGTTTGAGCCCAAAATTTCTGTTGCTAAATGAGACAATTGTTAAGTGCTTTTATGACCTTTCTTGCCACAGTTGTTATGGGAATCACTGCAGTTGTTAAGTTAGTAACACAGTTGTTAAGTGAATCTGGCTTCCCCATTGACTTTGCTTGTCAGAGAGTCGCACAAGTGGATCACGCTCTAGACCCCAAGCACCTGAAATTTGATTACATTGATCACAGGAATTCTGTAGTGGTTGTTATAAAAAATAGTTAGGTCACTTTTTTCAATGTTGCTGTCTCTTTGAATGGTCGCTAAACAAATGGGTTGTAAGTTGAGGATCAGTTCAGCATTTCTGCGCACATTTTAACTGCATTTCAACTATTTGCTTTTTTTTTGTTTCGATGGAAAGATTTTTGTTTTGATGGAAAGATGGGCTATAATAATTTCTTTACTTGCAAGCTTGGTGTAAGAATACAAAACAATACTTCTTGATGTAAGGATTTCAAATAGTTAATGTGCATTATAATCCCTGAGAATATGAAAACATATTTGTATTCATTGATTTGCTGAACTGATTCAACGACTTGATTTCAGACATATGCCTCTTTCTTCGTGCATTACTATTCATTGCAAAAAGTTATCGTGCTGGGTGGACATCCTCATTCTCCTGATTAAATACATGGCCTGTTTTTCTGCTTATGCAGTTAGCATAATTAAACAAAATGCAAATTGTAAAACATGAAAATAAACTTGGGGTAACTAAAGTTTACAAAACAAATACCATATTTTTCAGAGTATAAAACACACCTTTTTCCCCTCAAAAAATAGGGTGAAAATCTGGGGGCGTCTTATACACTGAATACAGCATTTTTGGCCTCCCAAAACCCTGCCCCCTTTGCAAAAATGTACTGCAGAGCCTTTAGGAGGCTTCCAGAGTGCTGCTGGGGGCTGGGGAAGGCAAAAATGAGTGAAAAACAAGACATTTTTGCTTGTTTTTGCCCCGCCAGCCCCCAGCGGCACTCTGGAAGCCTCCTAAAGACTATGCATGCCTTTTTTTTGACAAAAATAGGCCTGTTTTCATGAAAAATGGGCCATTTTTTGCTCATTTTTGCCCTCCCAAGCCTCCAGGAGAACTTTACAAGCCTCCTAGAGGCTATTCATACCCCTTTTTTGACAATAACCAGCCCCATTTTCTCAAAAAAATGTCTATTTTTGGGAAGTCTGCAAAGTCCAAAAACTTTTTAAAAAAATTTTGCGTCTTCAAAATCTTGGTGCGTCTTATACTCTGAAAAATATGGTAGGTCTCTGCCACTTTTTTAAGTATTGGGAAAGCTACGGTCAAAGATACCTTTCTGGAAGAACGTTCCAGAGCTTGTGACTTACACAAGGAGCAAGTTCCTCTTCAATATGCTGGATGGACATCTTTGTGGCCTTAGAGGACATTTTCCTAAGGGCCTCTCCTGCCGATTTAAGTAACTTGGACAGGTTCACAGCAAGAGGGGTTGTCCCCAGATGTTCAAGCCTTAAGCTATTTAAAAGTCAGCACTAACACTTCAAATTCTATCTGGTGATCAGTTGGCAGCCAGTGTCGCTCTTCCTGTTCAGGCATCATGTGATTGCTGTACCTTGCACAAGGTTTTCTGCTGCATTTTGTTCCAGACACTTTTCAAAGAGAGTCACACCTAGGACTTGCAATAATCAAGATGAGAGATTCATTGCATATTACATTATGGTATTTATTTATGTAGTTATTTAAAAACTGCCTGAGGCCCAGGAGAAAGCAAGGCATGGAGAGGTTTGCCAGTGAGTTCCACAAGAGTTACATTTGACCTACTAGACCAGGGATGTCAAACTGGCGGCATCACATTTTCATCATGTGATGTATCGCGACTTTCCCCCCCTTCGCTAAAATGGGAGTGGGCATGACCAGCACGACGCATCTGGCCTGCGGGCTGCGAGTTTGACACCCTGGCACTAGACATTACTGTTCTGACCCAGCTGCTGAAACACGACAATTCCTCTGTAGTTAAATCAATTATTCCTTTATTGGGAGCGCCAGCAGCCCTGGAAAAAGTTTCTCTCTCACCGCAGACTAACAGGTAGATGAATAGCTGTCTGCCACGTGTATTCATTTCCGCCCCCTGCCTTTTATCATCAGAACTAGGGTGGGGCTTCGCTAGCAGCAGTAGCTCTTCGGTTTCAAGGATCGGCCCACAGATTTCCACTGCTCTCCTCTCCTCTGCCTTCTGCGCATCAGGCACTGGACCCAGCTGTTCCTTCTCTTCTTCATCTGCCACTGTCCTGGAGGCTGTTGACTCTCCATCTGAGGGCTGATAGATGGCCCAAGCTATGCCCCCCCTCTCTCTCCCAGTTCCATTCCCTCTTCCCCCTTAGAGCTCTCAGGTTGCCTTGATGCTGACCCTGACTCGCATACCTCCTCCTCATCTGATTTGGCTCCTGGAGAGGCCGGTGGCCAACAGACTACAACAATAACCCTACAATGAGCTACCAGTAGGGTGAAAGTATGCTTCTCCCTATGGCTTCCATCTGCAAATCCATCGGTCCTGAAAATCAAGGGACACTCCCAAACTGAATGAATTTTTCAGGGGAAGTGCAGCGTCATCCAAAACAGGCTTCGCCTCAGTCCTTGAATGCTGCTTTTATCTTACCTGCCTATACATTCATCTCCCACATTCACATGACTCCTTGTCCCACCTGCCTTTAAGGTAAAAGATAAATATTCTACATTAAATATGGGAAGCTGACATGTAGCAATGCAAAATGGCAACCTCCAACAAATCCTGTAGGCATTTTTTTATTTTTCTGATTTTTTTATTTATTTCAAAGATATTACAAATAAAACAAACAGTTAAAAATTACAATAAAAAAGAAAGCGAAAAATTATTGGCAAGGCAAAAAGAAAAAAAAAGTAATAAAGAATTGTACCGTACAAAACAAATCCTGCAGTAATTCTTTAAAAAAAAAAATGTTATGTGGCACCAGCTCAGTGTTTATTTACTTATTAGATTTCTATAGCTGCCCGTCTTACATTGTAAATCTTTACTATCCTGGAGAATTGCCCATCAGCCCTAGAAAAAGAGCAATTATGAAGGGGGGGGGAGTGGAATTCTACATGAGAGCCGAAGAAAAGGGATGCAAGCAATTTATTATGCTATAGCTGGATATAACTCCTCTAAAAATCTACCGTGTTTCCCCAAAAATAAGACAGGGCCTTATTTTCTTTTGACCCCCGAAATAAGCACTTGGCTTTATTTTGGGGGAGGTCTTTTATTTGTGAGGTGTAGGAGGCGGTGAGCGTGGTTACCTCATGGCTGCTGCTGTGTTGCAATATCTTTGGGGAGGGCTTATTTTAGCACATGCGCTAAAAAGCCCGATTGGGCTTATTATCCGGGGAGGTCTTATTTTCAGAGAAACAAGGTATTTGGGTAACAGTAACCTCTTAGCAATCATGTTCTAGGAGTGTCCAGAACTAAATATTCCAAATGTACTCACCAATCCAAAAAGTTAGGCGCTTATGTGAATTTAGCTATTGTGGTTCGCACTGTGCATTTTGCACTCTCAGGCGGTAGGCGACTTTTCCAATAAACTATGATGAAATGAGCCATAGTTTTGCACAAGTCTAACCAAGAGCTGTATCAAGCCAGCCAGCAAAGACTCAGTATGGCAAGCAGTTGTGGAACACATGAGCAAATGCAGTGACTGAATATTCTTGAGTTGCTTAATAGTCTGTTCTGAAGATTATAATGACAAAATTTGGCGGGCCAGCCTAACCCATGCAAGGCAAGCATGCATGCATGCAGGCACACACATACACAAAGCTCTCTCTCTCTCTCTCTCTCTTTCTCTCTCTCTCTCTCTCTCTCTCTCTCTCTCTCTCTCTCTCACACACACACACACACACACACACATTTCTCAAAGCTAACAAGGAACTAACAATCAAGCCATGCTAGATGATTCACAGTGTTGCTACCATCTCAGCAGAAGCAGATCAATAGATAGCTGGAAGGGAAAGTCATGTTGAATGTTACTATTTATTACTATGCTTAATCCTTTGCAAAAGATAATGAAAGCAGTTGTCACTGCCTGCCTGGTGTGAAGCAGTAATATGTTCCATGAACACATCTTTTCTCACAATCTCCTCCAAACTCTCGCATACACAGTGATATACACACTCGGCCTCTCCTTATGGTGGATTGCTAAATAAGGAGGTTACAAATGCAGGCTTGCTAAAAATAGGCAAGAGCACTAGGGCTCTTTTTGACCTACTGGACAATCTTCCTCTTGTGCAGCCAATGAATTCAGTTCTAAGCAGCAAGGAAGTTACCCTCTGGGTAATACTTTGATTCCCAAACAGAAGCATGTTCTCTTCTTTCTAATTTTGTTGTTCTTGTTTAATCATAATTGTAACATTTACTTCCTCTTGTGCAGCCAATGAATTCAGTTCTAAACAGCAAGGAAGTTACATTCTGGGAAATACGTTGATTCCCAAACAGAAGCATGTTCTCTTCTTTCTAATTTTATTGTTCTTGTTTAATCATAATTGTAATGTTTACTTTGTCCTATCTCATCTAAACCTTCAAGGTTGGTAGAAATGAGGGCCCAGATTGTTGGGGTCAATATGCTGACTCTGTAAACCGCTTAGAGAGGGCTGTAAAGTGGTATATACCGTAAGTCTAAGTGCTATTGCTATTGCTGATAGGAATAACAAACCACAAGATGCTGGCAGCTCTTTTTAAAACCAGATGCACAGTACTGCAGAGAGTAGCTAAGAGTCTCTTCATTATCAAGTGGATTGAGGCTAGATATTAACTATGTTAAATATGAGAAATAGTTTGTCTAGTACTTTGATGGCGAACCTATGGCATGTGTGCTCAAAGTGGCGCGTGGGGCCATGTCGCCTGGCGTGGCATCACCCGTTCCTCTTCCAGCGCGTACAATAATCAGCTGGCCGTTGTGCGCGCGGCAGTGTCAGAAACTGGAAGAGCTGGTCTTCCGTTTTCCGGAGTCAGCATGCACGCCAGCCAGTTAATCGCTGTGTGCGTATGCGCGGCAGCAACTGGAAGACCAGCTGGCCAGTGCACATGCTCCCTGGGCAGCTCCTCTTCTGGGTTGCATCCCAGACGAGTGTGCACCATTACTGGTCAAGTAATTAAGGCACCAGGCTTGAAACCAGGAGAGCTGTGAGCTCTAGTCCTATATTAGACGTGAAAGTTCACGTTCTTCTAAGCACAACTCACTTCACAGCAGGGGTGGGTTTCAACCGGTTCGCGGTGGTCCCTGCGAACCGGTTGGTTGCCGAACCTGGAAGTAAGTAACTTCCGGGAACGGCGAAGGGCACGCCCGCCCACCCGCGGTCCTTACCCGGTTTTGACGAGTTCTGCGCTTCCACGCATGCGCAGGACGCATACAGCGCCTGCGCGATCGTCCAGGAGCAGCTGGAGCATCGCGCAGATGCTAGTACGCATGCGTGCACCGCGCGCGTGCACGAGGACGCCACCGGCCCCGTTCCAACCAAACCGGTTGGAACGGGGCAAGAAACCCACCCCTGCTTCACAGGGTTGTTGTTTTGGACAAAATAAGAGGAAGGAGCATTTTATGTGTTGATGCTTGAGTTATTTATAAAACAATAAAGGCAGGATAAAAAAAATCCAACTAAATAAATAAACTGGCAAGTATATTGGTGTGTGGCTTTTATTTTATGGGAAAGATTAATCTTACGTGACACTCTTTGCAATGGTACAATTAACTTTGCAAGCTCTGTGGTCTACAAAACTGAAAACATCCTCTGAGTACTGTGGAGCCATGCCAGACAAGCCTTTGGTTTCACAGTCCCAGGGTAAGCTGTAATTTCCATTGCCAGATTTATGAAACCAGTGGTGGCTCCTCCTAAATGGAAGTATTCATCTGGGAGGAGCTTGTGTCACAAGCTGTATGCTTATCAAAACCAATTATATTTCATTTACTTAATGTGCTTCTATACTTCTTTCTATTCAACTGCATCCCAAAGTGACTTATAAAAAAAAAACATAGCAAACATGTTCTTGTTTAAACAATGTGTGTTTAAATGTGAAGGCTTAGAAACAGAGAAAAGTTCAAAAAGGGAACAGTATTTTTTCTAAATACTGGAGCTTTGGTGAAATTTGAAGAAAAGCCTCTTACAAGCTATTCCTTTTCTTTTAGAAGTGAGTGACAGACTTTGTAAGTTGGTTTTTGCAATAGATTTAGCTATAGTTTATTCTTACAAAAGGATTTTCCACCTGTCTACATCTCTTTTATAATGCAAATATGTACAGCTCAAACACCATGCTCTTAGATGAGAATATACCAGAACATGGGTTTTGTTCTCCTGTTGTCTGTGTTTAACAGCTGGGCTAATTCATTTTTCACTCAGCTAAAGTGGGGGTGGGAGATCACCACAAGGATGGTACGTCAAATTTATAGGCAATCTGTTTTCCTTTTGGTAGGATCTCCAGCTTGCTCTCTGGTTGAAGCTGAGGTAAAATTTTGATCTCAGGACATAAATAGGAGAAGTGGTTTGCCAGATTTACAGGTCCTCCTTACTTGTGGCAGCTCAAACATTTTTTGCATACAATTAGTCAAAGGGACACCACCTTGCTAATAATACTTTAGAGCCCCGTCTGAGGTTGCTTTGAGACATTTTGCATCTCAAAAATCTGTGCTGGTATTCTACAAATAAAGTAACTCGGGCAAACAGAAATGGAGAAAAATGGAGAAAAATTATGTTTTCCTCCTTCACTGCAGTAGGGGCGGAGAGGGGTGGGGGGTAATCCAAAGGAAAGCCTCAATTCTGTGGGTTTTTCCCTCCAGACAATTTACTCCTGGATACAAATGCTAGTTTTCCCACCTTTTGACATGGAACAGAGGTGAAAAGATTTTGATAGTTCAAAAATTTAATCCTCTCATACAACCCTGGGCAGCCTTCAGTGAGTTGTTTTAGTCACTGCAGGTAGGCATTTCAAAAGCAGTGATGGCAAACCTTTTGGGCTTGGCATGTGAAAAATTCAGAAAATGTCTAACTTAACTCTACTAGTGTGTTACACAAACCTCTGAACAAAAGAGGAACAATTGCCTATCTCCCCACTCCCCGGGCGCCCAAATCTAGGCTACCCTGGCTACCCCTGACACAGTGGTACTTAATGGTAGTGCCTAGGCTTGCCATGAAGTAGAGTCTCACCTACTCAAAAGCCCCTCAAATTAGCTACTTCATCATCAGTCCACCTCTCACAACTGTCACAGGTCATGTGGGCTCCTGCAGAATAGGTTCAACTGTCATCTGCAAACGCTAGCATTCATAGGTTAATATCTTCAGTTGTATATATCTTTTAAAGATATCCTTATTTTTCAACCACCATTTTATCATTAGTGGAAGGATTGTGGTGAAGCAATGTTTCTTTAACTGAACAGAGGACAGAGTCACTTTCAAGAATGTTGGGTTTTTGGACATCAGAATACTCCATTACTAAAGAAAACTTGACTCCATTGCCTTTTCACTAATTTCTTGTAATTTAGTGGAATGGGTTGGGGAACCCTTCTGGCTGCCCTAAAATAGCTTCATTACCATGTAGATATCAAGTATTCCTCTTAATTTTTTAAAAGTCATTATGTTTTCTCTGCCATTCTTGGTAATATTTGGAGAAATTATTTTTAGGAATTTTGACATTTGTAATTGTGCTTTCCCATGCTAGGATTTTAAAAACACTCTTTTATAAATATATGAAGTACTTATCAATACTTTAGATATTTTTATATTTCTATTTTTTTCAATTTTAGTTACAGCCGGTATTAGTGCTGTTTCCGGAAGCCTTATAAACATCTACTTAAGGTGTACCTGACCCTTATGCAAATTACAAGTTACATATCCAGAATGGGGTATATTTTCCATTGCAGGCATCAAAAAATTATAAGATGCTAATATTTTTATTAATATTGTTATCTTATTGTGAGAATAGGGATGAAATCCTAGTTATTTGAGTATATTGGATGAGGTTATTTGAGGAACCTGATAGACTCTATCTTGAATATCTGACTAGGCAGCAAGCTACTCTGGAAAATCACAGCTTGGAGCAAAATCAGAAAGTTACAGTGACCTGATCAGGAATAGTCTGATGGGTTGGAACAGGAGAGGTTTTGCGAAAAGCCGGTAATGATCTAATTATTTAGTTCTAGATAAGTGAGGTCTTTGGGGGCTTTCTGAACACGTATGTTACTGGAATTTACCTGGAGTTTTTGGAACATTCGTAGAATTTCCATGTATTTTTCACACTGTACTTATTGCACGCAACTGTACATTTGTATCCAAGTTATGACACATTTGATACGCCATTTTGTGTATATAGCAATAGCAATAGCAGTTAGACTTATATACCGCTTCATAGGGCTTTCAGCCCTCTCTAAGCGGTTTACAGAGTCAGCATATCGCCCCCAACAACAATCCGGGTCCTCATTTTACCCACCTCGGAAGGATGGAAGGCTGAGTCAACCCTGAGCCGGTGAGATTTGAACAGCCGAACTGCAGAACTGCAGTCAGCTGAAGTAGCCTGCAGTGCTGCATTTAACCACTGTGCCACCTCGGCGCCTATGTACCTTGTAGTTATTCTCATTCTCATTTGTTTGGGAATCCACTTGCGCAAGTGTAATAAAATAGACGCTTTTGGTTGATCATAGTCTCCTTGACCATTTTTTTTTTTGCTATGTAGAAAATATATCTGGGATATTTTTCTCACAATTACTTATGAAGACATTCCTTACCCATTATAGTAATGATGACTAGAAATACATATATGGATGGATATACAGTATTAATTTCTTAAGTATGTAAAAGGTATTGTTGGAAAATCCTGTAAAGCAACGTTTCTCAATCTCAGCAACTCTTAGATGTGTGGACTTCAACTCCCAGATTTTGCTAGTTTAGGATGGCTCGCTGGAGAATTCTGGGAGTTGAAGTCCACACATTTGAAAGTTGCTGAGGTTGAGAAACAGTGTTCTAAAGAAAATTTTGGACGGATGCAGCCATTGTAACCTTGGATTCAGCCTAGAATCTCCAATATGACTACCAAAGAATGCAAGAGGGAGCTGAGCCAGTGAAAAGAGCATAATATCATGTTTTACATGCCCAGCAGGAGTGGGTTTCAACCGGTTCGTGGCGGTCCCTGCGAACCGGTTGGTCGGCGAACCCGGAAGTAACTTCCAGGAACGGCGAAGGGCCCACCTGCCCGCCCACGCTCCTTACCTGGTTTTGACGAGTTCTGCACTTCCACGCATGCACAGGACGCATACAGCGCCTGCGCGATCCTCCAGGAGCAGCTGGAGCATCGCACAGACGCTAGTACGCATGCGAACCGGTTGGAACGGGGCGAGAAACCCACCCCTGATGCCCAGTATAGCTTGGAGAGCTCTTCCATTGTCATTCTTTTGCCAGGAAAGGTTTACAAAGCAGTCATGGAAAGTAGGAAAATATGGGCTCAGTTATCTGCCACTAATATTCTGTACTTGTGCTTTTCCTAGGGAATGCGGCTTTAGAAATCTGCCCAAACCTGATCTCCTTTTATCTGAACATGGCCTGAAAGAGCACTAAATCTGAGCTTCCAAGTACTGATTATGGCTTATGTGCTTCATGTGAAAGTCGTTGGATGACTGTGGGCCGATGACTGTCTCCCAGCCCCAACAGGTTGTTGAGGGAGTAGCTTCAAGCTGATCTCTGGATAAGGTACATTGAGTTGCCGCGAAAAGAGTGGGATGCAAATCTAATAAAAATAAAACACTAGTAGGAAATAGTTCTCTGTTTGCTCATCATTTAGTGCTCAAGCAGATTGTCTATCAGACAGAGTGCAGTCAACCTGGAGGAACAATGCAATCATTGAAGGTGCACATCAATCAAAGAAGACAACTATATTAAATTATTAAATCATATAAAAGGAGAACTGGAGATGTGGAAAAATCTGAGACTCTCTTTCACGGGAAGGATTGCAGTGATCAAAATGAGCATTCTTCCAAAATTATTATTCCTGTTTCAAAACATTCTCATAAAATTAGATAAAAAGTATCTCAGAAATCTGAATAAAATAACATCAGAATATATTTGGCAAGGGAAGAAACCCAGGATTAAATTTAAACTTTTGCAAGACGTAAAAGAAAGAGGAGGATTCGGTGTAGCAGAATGGGAATTATACCAGGAGGCAGCTATGCTAACCTGGGTAAAAGAATGGATTGATTTTAAAAATAATAGATTGCATCTAGGATGGCATGCCTTCCTGTGGTATGGGAAACAGGTAGCACTTCAATATTTCCAAAGACACTTCATCAGACAGGCGTTATTAGAAATATGGAATAAATTTAAGAGGAAAATTTATAGCAAGGTCCCCATTTGGGTATCAACCCTAGAAGCAGTAGTGCATTCCAACCTTATTAATCAGGAAAAACAGATCACCTATAAAGATCTACTAGATAAAGAAGGGAGATTAAGAACAAGGCAAGATTTAAAAGAAAGGGATAGATCTGGAATGGTGGTCTTACCTCCAAATCCAATCACGCTACTTGAAAGATATGAAGAGAGTGGGGTATTAGTGGAGAGTTGATGGCAATAGACAAGATTCTTTTGGGGACAAATGATAAATTGATCAAGAAGATTTACAAATTCTCATTGGAATACAGGATGGAAGAAGAGCAGGTCAAGGAAAAAATGGTTGCATGGGCGATAAACTTTAGTTATAATATAGATTTGGACAGATGCCAAGAACTATGGGAAAAGAACAGGAAAATAACATTGTCAATACCGCATAAGGAAAACCTATATAAGATGTTTTATAGGTGGCACCTTCCACCTGCAAGAATTGCCATACTGCTGGAAATGTGACCAAGAACCAGGCACGTACTACCATATGTGGTGCTCATGCCAAAAAGCCAAAATATACTGGCAGAATATCCAAAAGTGGTTGATAGGGATAACCGAAGAGGAAATAAAATTCACACCGGAACTATTTCTCTTGGGAATTATAAACAAGAAATACAACAAGAGGGTTATCTTTTTAACTATATATATATTATCACAGCAGCAAGAATGATCTTTACTCAAAAGTGGAAAAACAGAGAAACTCCACATGAAGGGAAAATAATTAGGAAAATTTTGATCTGCACTGAAATGGATAAATTGATGTGGGAATTGAAGAATAAAGATGAATCAGAATATTATAAAATCTGGGATAAATTTTATCTATGGTTGGAATATAAAAGGGAAAGCCCAAAATAGGCATGAGTCAAGATTCATAGAACGGAGACTAGAATTATGTATGAAATGATAAATGCGAGAATGTACAAGATAAACACAAATCAACACTGCTGGAATAGATTACTTTTTTTCTTTTTGGAAATACCCCATGGATCAATTTTTTTAAAAAACAGCGTGGCTACAATGTATAACTGAATATCTTAGCATGTATAGCATAGATTCTGCCAGGACAGTTTACACTGTGTCCAATGTTTTAATTTATGTTTAATAAAAAAACTTTTTAATTGAAAAAATAAAAATAAAATACTAGTAGGAAATAGTTCTCTGTATGCTCATCATTTAGTGCTCAAGCAGATTGTCTATCAGACAGAGTACAGTGAATCAGGAGAACAATGCAATCCTGCCAGATCTTTAGGTTTTGGCTGCAGTATTCAGCCTGGCAGATCCAAGAATTTACATAGTAGCCATCCGGGCCCAGTGGTGGCCCAATCTCTCCCTCAGCTTCAATTCTTGTACGGAGGGCAAGAGAGTTGTGTCTCCAGAGAGGGTGAGGCAAATGAAAACGTGGTCACCCGCCTTTACACTTGCATCAAATGCCATGGATGTTTGTGACACACACTGCTATACTAGGTTGAGAGGATTGCAGTTTAGCAAGTTCCAAAAGCCATCAGATATGGAATGCTGAGCTTAGGACTTTTACACAGATGCAAAATGCAGTTCAGACTTGTATTTCATAGGAGTTGCCTTTTAACTGGTCCCAAAACCATCAGATATGGAATGCTGTGACTCTAGGAGTTTTACACAGCTAAAAGATGCAGTTTGGGTTGGTTTTTTCAGAGGTTTACATTCTCATAAAACAATATCTATCTATCTATATCTATCTATCTATCTATCTATCTATCTATCTATCTATCTATCTATCTATCTATCTATCATCTATCATCTATGTATCTATCTATCTATATTTAGATGTACACAAATACAACATACACACACACACACACACAAATACAACACACACACACACACACACACACACACACACACACACACACACACACACACACATATATATATATATATATATATATATATATATATATATATATGTTGTATTTGTGTAAATCTATATATATACTTTATTTATGTTGCATCCAACTCTATGATGAAATGCCGTGAGGAAGAATATCAAGTCAATTCTGAAACTTCTTGGGCACCGTGCGGTTGCATAATTACTTTGTATTTGTTCACTGGATGAATTTTGACTGGATAGGTAGACATGGTTAGTATAATATGACTTAGATGGTGAACCCTGCTAGTTATGAGTTATTTAATAGCCCATAATGACATGAATTGTTATTTAGCTCAGTGAAAGAACCCAGCCTGTATGTATGGTTTGTGCAATCTCATATACAAACCATACCTTATAAATAAGGTAATTACTTATAAGTAATAACTGATTGCCTCATTTAGTAACCATTCAAAGTTACAACAGTGCTAAAAAAATCCTTGAACTTGTGGTTATTGCAATCTCCACACAATCATGTGGGAAATCAATGGGAAAGCCATTGGGAAAGCCATGACATCCTCACTTAAGAACATGTGGCAATTTGATTGCATAGAACTGACACTGTAAATCTGGCACAGTCATGTGGCATTTCACCTAATGACTGTCAGTTAGCAACAGATTCACCAGTGCCAATCGTGGGTGGTAGGCAAGGACTACTACAGACAATCAGAAATTGTCTGAAGTATTTTCTTAGTGTCCTGTTACTTTATTTACACAAGCTAAAGTGGGTGGCATTGGGTCAGTCCTGCTTCTCATCCCTAATAAGGAGGCAGTGGCAAACTACTTCCAAAAATCTTGCCAAGAAAACCACAGGGACTTGTCTATGCAGATACTAAGAAAATAATTGAATGGAAAATAAGATATTTTGTGGGCTTCATTGTCTCTAAAGTATTGTTGGGAAAAATGTCTTTCTGGGTTCAGCTCCAAGTGGGGAAAAAGACACTGGAAACATGGATGCAGCTTGGAAAGATGGTTTAATGGTGGACAGGATCACATGGCTTGAGGTCCTGGAGGAAAAGGTGATCACATGTTTCCAGATGTTGGGTGAAGAAGAAGAGAGCAAAGAAGGGGCTTGCTGTGTTTTTTATACTCTGTTCGGCTCCACCTTTCTGTTTCCTGTTCCTGTGTAAGAAATGTATTCTGATTGGTTGTTAGACTCCCATGGGCGATGCAGGGACAAGTCTCTATTTACAAGGAATCAGGTGGTATTGTTACCTGCTTGTAATCCTTCTCCAACTCTTGACCTCCATCACTTTACTTCCCAATAAAAAAAATATAAAAGTGGGAAATTCAGAATTCTTCCCAAGGATCTTGCATTGATAAGACCTCAGCATCTTTCCAATGGAAACATCCATAGTTCAGAGATGATTCTCACCTTGGAAAGTAAACTTTCCTGAGGATGGGAATACTTGACCTGACCTTTAAGCTAAGTGCAGAAAAAGGATTGATAATTTGGATGGAATTTCAAAGCTGTTGGCTTGGCTGAAACGTCACAGGCTTATTCCAAAAGATAATGGCAAACCACTCCTCTAATGCTGCAAGAAAAATGCCTGTTCAGGGAGCCACTAGGGATAAGTTGTGGGTGCTCCATCACTGGAGATTTTTAAGAAGAGACTGGACAGCCACTTGTCTGGAATGGTATGGAATCTCCTGCTTGAGCAGGGGGTTAGACTAGACACTAGAAGACCTCCAAGGTCCCTTCCAACTCTTCTATTCTGAATCTACTACACTTACACTCTAAGTGCTAAATAAATGAGTGATATACAGTGGAGTCTCCATACTGGCTCTTATGGGGGATAAAAGTCAATATGTAAATGGAAGTAGAAACAAAAGAAATCTGAGATTAGGAGAAAATGAGATTCCAGTGGGATTCCCCCCCCCCCCCCAATGAAGCATTAAAGGAGAGAGGAAGGGGAAGTAGAGAAGAGAAGGAGGACAGAAGGAAGAAAGGAGGTAGGGAGGGAGAGGAGAGAGGGAGAAGAAAGTAAGGGATAGGGTACAAATATGGTGTATGGCGAGCAGAAGAGCCAATAATTGTTTTGGGGAGTTGATGGTAAGACGAATTGATGTAAACATTTAACAATATAATATGATGTTGATTATGTAATAATGTACTTGTGATTATTTGTTATGAAAATGAAAAAATAAAAAACTTTATATATTAATTTTTTTAAAAAAAATGAAGCATTAAAAAAGAAAGTAGAAATCAATCATTTTGTAAAGCTACCGCACCCGAATCGCCTGGGCGATACACCTTCCGTACCAGTAGAGGTCGGAGGCCCTTCCCTCTCATCGGAGCATGGAGAGAGAGAGAGCTCCCTTTCCGGTCTCAGAGCTTGCGAAAGAAGTTACGTTTTCTCCGCCAAGAGATCTGGTGGGGGAAGGAGGCGGGTTCACAGGTACCTCTGATGCAGGGGGAGAGGACAAGAGGCCAGTAAGAGCAAAAAGAAAAACCCGAGACTTTGGTGGACTCTGAACTCTTGGGAAGTTTTCCTCCCAGAAAAACTGAGCTTGCATCTTTTGCTTCCTGGAGTTCCTTAAAGCGATCCTCGAAGAGCTAGATCTCACTGCGCCTGTGAACTGCATACTTTCTGATTTTAACCCAATTGATCTGAGAAATGCAGGCTTTGGCGCTCTGGCTGACCGTCGGCTCTCTCCAGCTGTTGACAGCTGTCCATGGGGGACCCCAACAACAACGCTTTGTCGCGCCGGACATTACCTGGTCGCTGAGCAAGGTAAATTGCAGACTTAGCTTTTGCTACTGGCATGAAGGGTGGAAGAAGACGAGAGACAATTGTGGCCGATCCTTGAATGCGAAAGAACAGGGGGCTCCCTGGGGAAATGCATTTTTATTATTTTGACAGAGATAACGATGAGTGGCGTCTGATCTGCACGCATGCATGAAGCTACAGTGCAATAACGCGCTAGTGGACCCTTCCTTTTTCAACCTAATCTCCTTGCTAGAAGTGGAGGGAATTGTAGGTATTCCCCTCCCTCCCCTTCAGAAAGATTAATTGTTCTGCACAAAATCCCTCCTTGTACGTTTTGTATTTCATATTTTATCCTAGCTCTCTTCTTCAGACTATTTGTGTGAAAACGTAAGTCAGGAACTATTTTTAAGCTGCGGGTGTGTGATGGAATGGCCTCTTATAAATTCTACACACTCATTTTGGGGTAGTTCTAAAGGATTTAACACTAAAAGAGTAGTTGGTAATATCTTGGGTTGTCAATCTAGTTGGAAAACAAACAACAATGGGTTTCAAACAGTGAGGCTATTATTATCAGGAGCCCACATCTGATTACTTTTTGTTGTTAGCAGAAATTTAATGTTATGTTTTTGCAGGCAGTCCTAATAACTGCATGTGATGTTCTAGCTAATTCTTGTCACCAATGGAATGTGAATTCGCTGCTACTCATTCATAGAAACCTTCCTGTTAGAAATTAATAGGAATATACTCCAAGCATAATTAGTGGGACTCCCAAAGCCTCATCTTAATGGAGAAATTATTTCTGTGTAATTGTGTATTTAGATCCAGGCTAAGGAAAAACTTCTGATAGTATTCTTGGTCATATAGGTTTGAACAGAGCAAACAGCAGTGGGATAATAATAATTACAATTATATTAGTCACCCCCTCTGATAGTATATATAGATAGTATCTTGCTCAAGGCTTTGTTCTTGAATGCAAATTTGAATGGTGTTTATCACACAAAATATATGGAATTGTGTTTTGCTGAGTTCCTATTCATCCTCCTTCCTTTAGAGTAGCAGCAAGATAAATATTTATTAATGTAAATATGTTTGACCTGACCATTATCCTAAGGATCTCAGGGCAGACTATATTAAATACAGAACACGGGGCAGTAAAATGAACATAAAAAATAAGCAATACCTCAAATAACTAGTACAATAATAGGATTTTTAAAAATATTTAAAAATAAGGCTCTGGTTATTAAATATGCTGTTGACTGCTTGCTGGCCTTCAGGAAAGGAACAATCCAAAGTAGTTCAATGAACTTCTTGTTGGCAGTAAGTGAGGAGTAAGTTTGTGATATTGGTTCTATGTGGTACATAAGATTCTGCTGTAAATTGAATTAGAACTTTAAGTCATTCAGCCTGGGATTGTGTACATATACCAACAGCATCTTTCCAGATTTCACCTAATTGTACATGGGCACTTGTGGCTGTGGAATAGCTCAGGGGGCATTCTGCTTGTGAAGTACACTTTGTCAATTGGCTGTTGTTATCACATCTTCCCATTGCACATTGGCCCAGCTGTTGCTGCCCCCTCCTCATGTCTGTTCCAGGAAAAATCACAATTACTTCCCTTGATAGGGATGAGTCTTATGAGAGGGAGGGAGTATCTATGGAGATTTTCAGTCATCTAGGCCATGGTTGTCCCAAAGGTTCTTTTCAAAAGGCAATTGGACTTTCTTAGTATTTTTTCCTTGAAAACATTTCTGAAGAATTGAAGAAGTTTCTTGGATGAAGTGAAATGTTTTCAAGGAAAAAAACTAAGGAAGTCCAGTTGCCTTTTTAAAATAACCCTTGGGCTATATTGTGGGGTGAGGACACACACTCAGAATTAAGTTCAAAATGCACATGTATCCAATTTTAAAATAATGCTTTTCCTACTGAAGTGTTGGTTTTATAGCTACTTTGATGAGTAACATTACAATGGTGCAGTGAGTGTAACATATGCCTTGAGAACAGAAGGTTGCTGGGTTAACACTCAGGATTTTTTTATAATGGACTATTAAAAAAAAAGGTGACTCAGTGGCTAAGACACTGAGCTTGTCGATCAAAAAGGTAGGCAGTTTGGCGGTTCGAATCCCTAGCGCCATATAACGGGGTGAGCTCCCGTTACTTCTCCCAGCTTCTGCCAACCTAGCAGTTCGAAAGCATGTAAAAATGCAAGTAGAAAAAATAGGAGCCATTTTTGGTGGGAAGGTAATAGCGTTCCGTGCGCCTTCAGCGTTTAGTCATGCCAGCCACATGAACACGGAGACTTCTTTGGACAGTGCTGGCTCTTCGGCTTTGAAACGGAGATGAGCACCCCCTCCTAGAGTCGGTAACGACTAGCACTTATGTGCGAGGGGAACCTTTACCTTTATTTTACCTGAGTACTTTTTCCAGTGATACATCAGGTTATTATTTCTCCAGATCCCTTCAGAGTGGGGAAACCCAGAGTAGATGTAACCTTTAAATTTCAAATGACTGGGGGAATGATGAAATGTGGGGCCGATTTTTTAAAAACAAAACAATCCTTAAGAAAAACTAGTGAGATTATGGGTAGGTGGGTGGGTGGGGAATAGTAATAGAAATGTTTGCCAGATTTCAAACTGTCAGTCTTCTATTTATAATACAAATATTACTACTGTTATTATAGAATTATTGATAAAGATCACTCTAAAAGACAATAAGATCATGTTAATGATTGATGCAATTCAGGGCTATTCCTGTGTGAAGTAGCCATTGGACTTCTGGAAATAGTTTGTAAGGAAATAAACCACATCAGCCAAAACAGACAGGAGCACTCAAAGAGGATAAAGAGGAAAATATTACCTTGAGAAACAGCAGCTGGAAAACATGCCTGTGTGTTGACAAAGTGATGTTCCTGTTTACTAGAAATGATTGATGGTTGATTTTGGAGACAGAGCAACTGGGCAATAGGAATAAGTCCACCATCTTATTTCAGAAGAACAGCTGTTGTTTTGAAATTTCGCAAAATTTAATGCATGACATAGCATGCAGACATAATTTCCCATATGCATTATGAATTCCTGGTGCAGTTCTAGGATATATAAGACACACATTCTTTTTGGATATGCAGCTCTGCTTTTTGGAGGGCTATTGATTGATCAATCAGTGCATGGGCCTAAATACCTTCTTTTTCAAAATTGATACCTAGCTTGGAATCTAATAAGTTTGCTTTCAAAATTATCTCTAATGTTACTTATAAAACATTACATTCTAAATAAGGGGTCCTTGGTGCTCTCAGAGCTTGGTTGTTTTTATGCGGACATTTCATTACCCAAACTAGGTAACATTATCAGTGCTAGTAAGGAGTAGGGTTTGCTCTCAGTTTATATTCTAATGGCTTGTTCTGTCAGTGTTAATGGAAGTGGTCTTGAAGCCACTAGAATATAAACTGAGAGTAAATTCCACACTTTACTAAGCACTGCTGATGTTACCTAGTTTGGGTAAATAAATAATGTTAATAAATAAAGACATAAAGAAAATCAAGCTTAGAACATCAAGGACCCCTCATTTCAGCCCTGAGCTACAAATATTCTCCTTTATTGGTATCTTGCAAATTACATATTACCAGTTTGCCATAGATTACAATTGAGCAAATGAAGCAGAGATTTTGCAACACTTTGGTAAAATGTCTTTGCACAAGAATGCTGTGTTTGTTAAATATGAAGCTTAATAATTAAACTGCAATCCCAATTCTCTTTTTTAAAGATGTGTGTAAATTTAGACTTACCCAATAGCACCTCATTGAGCAAGGGACACAGTGATCCTCATGAAGTTCTGAGGTGTGTCACGACTGTTACATGTACAGACCTGAAGTATTCTTGTGATGAAATTGTTAGATTGGGGTGCCTTGCTTCTGTGTTAAAAGTGGCTTTCAACTGATATTTTACCAATTGGAACTAAGGAGAGTCATCCTGTCTAACCAGTCCCGTGAAGGCTTTCCTCAAACAATAGAAAACTCCTACACAGAAAGCACTTCTCATTAAAAATTAAAAGTGCTGGTACTTGCCAATCCTGAAGAGCTGGGTCAGCCGAATCCTGCATTTTCATAAGGAAGTGTAAGACTTTGATGGCGTCTGTAGTGTCCAGTGAGGCCATTGTACGGGTAATCCTCGACTTACAACAGTTCATTTAGTGACCAAAGTTACAACGGCACTGAAAAATGTGACTTATGACCATTTTTCACAGTTCCGAGATTTGTAGCATCCCCATTATCCTGCGATCAAAATTCAGACACTTGGCAACGGGTTCTTGTTTATGACCATTGCTGTACCCCAAGGTCATATGATCACCTTTTGTGACCTTCTGACTAACCAAATCAATGTGGAAGCCAAGTTCACTTAACAACCAGGTTACTAACTTAATCAACTGCCGTGATTCACTTAACAACTGTGGCAAGAAAGGTCATAAAATGGGGCAAAACAAATGTCTCTTAACGTAATTTTGGGGCTCAATTGTATTTGTAAGTCGAGGTCTACCTGTAGTGGAATTATAACTGCGAAGATAATTCTCCAGCAGGTAGTAGAATAGTTGAAATCCCAAGACCACCATGGGATGATACTGCAAAGCAAAGAGCCACGGCAACGTTCTAGCTTTGCTTCGTCCAATCTAGGGCTCTTCAGAGGTGGTGACCAAGATCCTGGACAACTGTAGTCTCAATACATCTGGAAGACATCTTGGATGGGAAACCTGTTCTAGTTCTCCTGCCTGTTCAGAAAGCTTTTGCCTTTTTCAAGTTTTGCTACAGCCTGGCTTGTACTTTGCTACTTAAAGAAAACAAGAAGAACAAAAATGTTTTCTGACTGTGGACTTTTGAAGGCCACCTATGTAAATAAGTTTTATGCAGGAACCGAATGTAAATATAGGATTAACTGAAGTCATAAATCTTTTTTTTTTTTTTTGTATCTCTTCTGGTTCCAAACAGAGGGTTTGACATGATCTGATGGTCTTCCATATTAAAAATTAACAGAGAATGTTTGGCAGAAGCTTATTCTAGAAATCTTGGAAAATAGCATTCTGATGTCTTTAAACCTAGTGCGGTGGTTCATGGGAGCCTTCAGAAAAAGTCTAAAAATGCAGATTTTATCATATAAGTACAGATCTTATTGAATAAAAGGAAGGAAATCTACAATTAGTTCAATCGAAAATAGGATAGAAAGTGTTAGAAAGGCATATTTCAACTTCTCCCCCTTTTCCCCTTAATTAATTTATGCATTTCAAGTTTTTAAACTATTATTTATCCCATGAAGGAAAACATAACATAGTTGTCTTTATGCTGGGGTTTTCCAGATGTATTTGAGCTGAATTGCCAATTTAGCCCAGAGTTTCCCACGAGATTGGGGAAGGTCTTCCTGTCAAACTTAATGCACATGTTTAAATCTGGTCTTTCTTCACACATTTAGGTCCAAAACTTTGCATGGGAGAACTGTGGTCCTCCATCGGAACCTGCAATGATTAAGAGTCTGTCTGTAAGTCCTGATCCGATTGCTGTCCCTGGAGATGTGACAGTCAGTGTAACAGGGTCCAGCACGATAATCCTCTGTGCTCCTCTAAAGGTATGTGCAAAGTGATGGATCAAAACCAAACCAAAATTGTTACTTGCATCTCTGATAGTAGTATAGTTGTTAAAATAAACATATTTATTTGGTGCCTTTTACTGTAAACTAGGCCTGATGTAACATTGCATTATATAAGATTTTATTTTTGTGGTGGTTCAACTTGGACACCAATAGCCCCAATTTTTTCAGCTCCCTCCTTGTTCTTTCTTTCCTAGATAAAGGCATCTTTGAGTAATGTTCAAATCCTGATGACTGAATCCATGTAGTTTTCTTGGAACCGAATAGAAAGCTGCCTTCTGGGATTTTGATCTTTTCAATTTTCCAGTCCACTCAGCAGCTCTGTCATTCTCAGCTGATGCCCCATCAAAGCATCAACCCTGGCAGACTCTGCTTAGTTTCCAAGATAACTCACAACCATCTTAGTGCTGCCTCTTACTAAAACCATTTCCACTCCTAATTGTTGTCATAGAAAGACATTTCTTCCAGTACACTAGGAGTGAATAGTCTGCAGACCCAAGGCCAGATTTTAGCAGTGTAATGATTTGAAAAGTGGTTCTGCACTTTCCAGCCATATTAAGTCAGAAAACGCAGGGAAGCTATATGCCCTAAAATAGGCCCTACACCCTTAAAAATGAAACAAAAAAACAAGAAAAACAACACTCCCCAAATACGGAACATATTAGCCATGTATTTTGCATAATTTCCCCACTTCGTATTTTCAGTTCCTTGTGACTAAAAAAATTGGCCATCCTCCAAACAGAAAAAGGTAAGGGTGCTTGAAGATGTTTTAGGACAATGTTTCTCAACTTTGGCCACTTCAGTAGTATGAACTTCAACTCTCCATGCTGGCTGTGGAATTCTAAGAGTTCAAGTCCACTCTTTTTAATGATCAAGGTTGAGAAACTTCTTGAACCAACTCAGCATTGAATGACCTGTAATGTCATTGGAATATGTGTGGTTTTGACACCCTTTATGTTGTGTTGTGATACTACTTGTTTCAGCGTATAGTGCGTAGCAGGGGTGGGTTTCAACCAGTTCGCGATGGTCCCCGCGAACCGGTTGGTCGGCGAACCCGGAAGTAAGTAACTTCCAGGAACAGCGAAGGGCCCACCCGCCCGCCCACGTTCCTTACCCGGTTTTGACGAGTTCTGCGCTTCCACGCATGCGCAGGACGCATACAGTGCCTGCGCGATCCTCCAGGAGCAGCTGGAGCATCACACAGACGCTAGTACGCATGCGTGTGCTGCGCACGTGCACAAGGACGCCGCCGGCCCCGTTCCAACCGAACCGATTGGAACGGGGCGAGAAACCCACCCCTGGTGCATAGTGTTATTGGTTAATTTGGTTTATATGTTTTTAGCCTATGTAAGCTAACTGGGAGTTAGGTAGCCATATAAAACATTTTTAAAAATGGAAGTGAATTCTGGCTTATAGTCTCATGTTAAGCAACTACAGGTAGTCCTTGACATACAACCACAATTCAGCCCAAAATTCATGTTACATAAGTTTTGCCTCATTTTATGTCTTTTCTTGCCACATTTGTTAAGTGAATCGTGGCAGGTGTTAAATTAGTAACATGATTCACTTAACAAACACATTTATTAAGTGGATCTGGCTTTCCCATGGACTTTGCTTGTCAGAAGGTTGCAAAAGGGGGTCACATGAGCCTGGGACTTTGCAACCATCATAAATATGAGTGAGTTGTCAAGCGTCCGAATGTGACCATGGGGATGCTGCAATGGTCATAAGTGTGAAATATGTTGGAAGTCATTTTTTTTCAGTGCTGTTGTACACTTTGAACGTTCACTAAGTGAACTGTAGTAAGTCAAGGACTATCTGTACTTATCCATGCCATAGTCTAGCTTCAGCCATATTTCTAAGAGATAATAATAAAATCAGATCTTCAGAAATTTCACATCCAGAATGATGTCAGCCTTCAAAGACTCTTAAAGGCTGTAGATAACACCCACAGAGTAATATAATGAAAATTGCTTTGAATTTTTTGATTGTACTGATACAACCTACCTGGTTGTATGCAAAACTTTATGAGTCTTGAAAAATGATATATATATATGAGCCTTTGAGCCCCAGGCCTGAGAATGTGAGTTGTCATTTAGCTCAGATGTTGTACGCTGTTTTCTTATTACTTTCCCATTTTCGCAAGTCTTTTCCTGTCTTACTGGTTTTTTCATCATTCTGTTACTAGTTCTCGTAGCTGTGTTCATTCTAGCACCATTTTTTTTTTTTGAGCTCTAGTGCTGTTTTTCCTGTTCTGGATTTCAGGCATTGAGATGGGGACATCAGATGAAATAGAATGAAATCCTATCAAAAGAAGTAGTAAGACTTTGTGTTCTTGGGTAATCTCCAGGATGGTTTCCGACCCACCTAGTGTTGCAACCCTTCCGTATTCCTCCCATGGACTTCAGCTTGAATCAACTGATAGCCCACTGGCTTTTCCTGCTGTAGAGTCACAAGATAGTTTTAAATATGGAGTCCTTTCAGATATAATGCTATGGTTTGTTCATTCGCTTGAATTGTGGTTGACTCAAAATGGCAAACTGAGGTTTGCTTCTAACTAGAAAACGGTGACATGATATGTACATTTACATGTTCAAGGTTGTTTTCAAACCTGAATGGTCTACATTTTGCTCCAACTTTCTTCTTTTTTTTTAAAGAAAGGGAGGGAAGGAGATATTGCTCATATGTGGCCAGACAGTACATGCTTAGACATAGGACATGCATTTTTCTTGAGTTTAGGCCTAGAGTAGGGTGTGAAACTCAAGGCCCGGGGCCCGGATCCAGCCTGTGGGGTGCTTAGATCTGGCCCACGAGGCTGCCCTGGAAATTGTGAAGGAGCCTGCAGTGCTTCTGCCAGCAAAATCAGAACTGGGGGTGGGTGGGGCACACAGCCCTCTCGAGTTCCATTTTTGCTGGGAGAGGGCTGTAGGAGGCCATTGCAGCCAAAAACAGTTATTGAGCTGGCCATGCCCTCTGGCCCCACACCCCTGACCCCCTGTGGTCAAACACAACCCTGATGCGGCCCTCAGTGAAATCAAGTTGACACCCCTGGCCTAGAGGTTTTCTTAATATTTATGCAAGAGTACATTGGCCTTGATAGCAATGCCTGAAAAATTACCCTTTAGAGAACAAAGTAAGCTTAATATCTTTCAATAGGGAAC
Organism: Thamnophis sirtalis; assembly: GCF_051295495.1. Classification (NCBI taxonomy): domain Eukaryota; kingdom Metazoa; phylum Chordata; class Lepidosauria; order Squamata; family Natricidae; genus Thamnophis; species Thamnophis sirtalis. The sequence goes on along the minus strand of NW_028261383.1, from coordinate 88,096,984 downwards.
TTGGAGAAGTTGAATTTAGTTTAAAATGTTAGAGGCCACATAAGAGTCTTGTGAAAATGGAACATAAGTAGAAAATCCATCATGAGAAACTCAGTGTGTGGCCTCTGATAATTTAATTTCACTCATTTATTTGGCTGCTGTGACCTATGCTTGATTTCTCCAATTCCGCAGAAAGATTTTGTCCAGGGGTGCAGTTTGCCCCCTGGCCATGGCAGTTTTGCAGGGGCTGCATGCCCAAATCCATTCAGTCCAATTTCCACTTTCCTCAAACATTCCTCTACGTCTTTGGACTAAAACAGAGATTTTTAATTCTTTTTTTTTTTTTTGAGAGAGAGAGAGAGAAATACTATATTGCAAAACTTGGAAAAGTGCAACTTGGTAGTCCAGAAAGTATTTATTAGGTTAATTATTAAAAATGATACTCAGGGACAATCAAACTCTCATCTCTCCTTGAGGAAGTACAATTCCTTCAGGCATGTTCCTCAAGAGCATTTCATTGCAATTTCCTGCTACTCAGAAGTTGTTGGCAGCCAGTTTGCTGACGTCTTCAGCTCCAGCCACACTCAGAAAGCTGGGAAAAAATGTGCCTGTTACTACTTCCTCCGGCTAACAGGAGAAAAATCCAAAGACATTCAATGAATGCCCTTCCTCCCACCTATGTTTTCATTTCATAGTGCAATGGTTTCCCACCTCGCCTAACTAGATATTATGTCCGGTGGATGTTGCAAACCACAAAGTCACTGTCCCTTTGCTGTATTTTAAATTTCTGGGAAACAGAAGCATCGTAGCTAACCCCAGTGGCAGCTGATCTCTGTGGGGATCAGGAAGGGTAAAGTGACTCAATAATTCACGCACACACAAACACACCCTGTGAGAAGTGAGTCCACACCAGTTCTTCCCAACTTCCATGTGGCAGACTCCCTTCCGCTGTGTGTTTGGGAGGTGCTGGTAATGAGTGAGAGATAAATTGTACCTGCTTATGAATAGAGAAGGCGGTGTGGGAAAACTCAGAGCTGATTTGAAAGCAGTGGGCAGACCACATGTGGAAGGGAAAGAATCCCTTGCATAGGGGGAAAAAAAGCAATGATTCAGCTGTTCTCAGAAGCATCACAGAAAACAGGACAAGCATCTGAGACCTTTGAAACCACACAGGCTGACCCACCTTGTGAGTACTTGTCATGTGAATACTTATCATGCTTTTGGGCGGGGAAGAGGCAATCCAGTCAGAGCCCAGAGGCTTAGTTAGGGGATTTTTTTTTGCATGCATGGCCACCTTGTGTACTTAAACTGTGCTTGTGAAGGCTTTTTTTCCCTTTGAGGACCAGCACAGAGCAATGGGGTCGAGCCATTTATTATTGTTTAGTCGCTTATTCAGTCCAACACTTTGTGACCCCATGAACCACAGCACACCAGGCCGCCCTGACCTGCACTGTCTCCTGGAGTTTGCCCAAATTCATGTTCATTGTGTCAATGACACAATCTTAACTATCTGCCATCCCCTTCTCCTTTTGCCTTCAGTCTTTCCCAATATCAGGGTCTTTTTCCCAGCAAGCCCTCTCTTATTTGGTGGCCAAAGTGTTTGAGTTTCAGCTTCAGGATCTGTCCTTCCAAAGGACAGTCAGGGTTGATTTTCTTTAGTGCAAGGATGTCACACTCACGATCTGTGGATCGGAAGCGTCACGGGCTGGGAATAAATGGCTGAGAAAGAAGAGGTTATATTTTGACATCAGCTGATACTTTGCAGATGTGTTAGAGCAGTGATGGCTAACCTTTATGTCATTGCGTGCTAAAAGCATGTGCGCCCACACCCATAATGCAGTGCATGCATGACCCCCCTGTGCACCCACCCCCTGCACAAGCACACCCCATGCTCCCCCATATGTGCATGTGATTCCTCATGCTTCCCGCGCATATGCGTGTGACCCTCCGTGCCCCATTTTGGGCTAGTAGGCACCTCTGCAGCCTCCTGGGAGCAAAAATGGACCACGAGGGGAGCACTACCCCTGTGCATGTGCGTGCGCTCCTGAGCATGCATGCGCATGCATGAGACCCAAACATGTGGGTCTCCTACATGAGACTCAAAAATCAGCTGGCCGGCGGGAGGCCCACGCACATGCACAGTGGAGCTGAGCTGGGGCGATGGCTCACATGCCCACAGAGAGGGCTCCACATACCACTTGTGGCATGCATGCCATAGGCTTGCCATCACAATGTTAGAGGATGGTGTTTCATCTATTAGCCAGCCTAGGTTGCGGGGATTGGCATGTTAACTTAAAACCTTTGGAAAGCATCAGGTTGGAGAAAACTGCTTTCTGTACTAAAAAGAATATATAAATGGGGAGAGTGTGAAGGAACCTTGCAGAATTTGTACAGCTGTCTACTGCTCACAGGTGGTGGCTTATGATATCTGAGAACATAAGAGCTGCCTTGCTTAATTAAAGTAAAAGTTGCATCTGGCTGTCATTAGTTTCCTGTTTGATCATTAGGGTTAGAGGTGCCCACTTGATTATAGCTTAACATTAAAGTGTATGTTTTGCTTATTAATACTCCTTATAGAAAGATATTGTTACCCTCCCTTTTAACTCCTGTAATGTTGGATGATTTCATAGAGAATAAATCCTGTCCATGAACATATTCTTTTAATACGGTGCATTTTATAATTAAACAATGTTTTGCAAATGGCTTTTTCCCATACTTTATCCCAAAATGAATAAAAAAGTAAAATGGTAACTTCCAATTGGATCTCCCAGTTGAGCTTATTGGGAGAGTGTAGCATCCTTTGTCCTAAAGGTGACAGCGGTAGAAGGAAAAGGAGTTTTTCTGAGGCTGAGGTTTACATCTCTTTCAAGGTGTGTCTCACATTTATCTTCTCCCAGGTAAGTTGGGGTCCTGAATTTAGCTGTTGGACCAGATTCAGTTCCTCACTCCTATATTTAAAGATGAATTGAGTCTTATTGCTTTATTTCATCCAAGCAAGTAGCCTAAATAGTGATACATATTCAGAAAATTGATGTGCAATCACTGATTTCTCAAGTTATTTTGACTAATTTGTTGTCAACATCCTATTTGTGGGGGAGGAGGGGGGAAGAGAAACACCAGGTTGAATTAATGACATGAAGAAATTTTCAGACAGAATATTTAATGCTCACGTCTATTTCCAGGCAAGTGTCATACTGGAGAAGAAGCTTGGAGATATGTGGATAAAAATCCCTTGTGTGGATCAGCTTGGGAGCTGTACCTATGATGATACTTGCGCCATGCTGGACAGTCTCATCCCTCCAGGCGAGCCATGTCCACAGCCATTGCAAAGTTACGGCATTCCATGTCACTGCCCATTCAAAGCGGTGAGCCTTCTTCCTCCTTTTGTTTCTTAGTCTTGGAAACACAGCAACAAAATTCTTTGGGCATCGGCAGCTCCTCATACTCCTCTCTCTGTAAAGTTGTACACCTCCAATAATTGTGTGCCTCCATTCATGCAGCTCTGTCCAGAAGTAGATAATAAACTTGCCAGGATTTTCAGCAGGGACATGCAGTCAGGGGAGGCAGAGCCTCACCACTGTCATCATGAAAAGAAAAGAAAATGTAAAAGGAAAAAGGCTGCCTCACCAGCCATAAACCTCACCGCATGTCACTGATTTTCAGCCATAGTAAAATCTGCTCTAAGATTTTAGTTTTTTTTTTACTATTTACATAACCAAAGCCTTACAATTACATAAGGGATACATTCAAGTGGCTCATAATGCAGCACATCTCTCTGACAACTTCTTATCAATAAAAAAAAAGATGCATTAAAATAAAGGAATTAACTTGCAAATAGAACTGGGCACCTTTCAAAGGGGGATCTGGATTTTCAGTGAAAGCATATGGCTTGCTATGGAAAGACAGACCACAAAATGCAATCCTTGTGCAACTTTTCCAGAACTCCTTGTTTTGCCCCATTTCAGCCCGATTCTGTTGCTCATTGCTATTCTGCTAGTGTTAATTTACAAGTTCTTTTTTCAAATCTGCTTTTAGCAATCCACCTTGCCCTAGTAATTATCCTTTTTCTTGGAGGAGCTAGCCAGCGTCTTGAGTTATAGAAGATTTGCCTAGGTTGACTATCCACAACTGCTTCGAGAAACTGAATAACAGTATAGAAGAAACAGTGGACTTACCCATACTGGGTTATTTTCAAGTACACAGTTTTGTTTAAGCAATTTGCATTGGTCGTCTACTGGTTACACTGAAGAGCTAGTTCAGTGGCTCATCCTGTAAACACTTCCTCATTTCGGCTTCTGTTTTAAATGATATCCTTGGTGTGGTTTATTGGTATTGAAACTGATAAACTGCCTTTCCCTGATAGACAGGCAAAGGCAGTGTATTAATTTATGGAGACTGATGGGATGGTTTGTCTTTCTTCTTTTCAGGGTACCTACAACCTTCCTTCCTCTGACTTCTTCATACCAAACATGGATTTGCCTACTTTCCTCACCAATGGAGATTACAAGATGAGAGTTGTGCTGAGCAACGGGGACCAAGAAATGTCCTGCACCAAGCTGTCCTTCTCCTTGCAGTCAGAGAAGCGGCGGTGGCTACACTGAGTCTCAGTGTCAAGGGCCATGTTTCTTCCAGCTTTTTTCTATCCTGTTACGACTAACATGAAGAGTTATTTTGCAGCATTTAAAGAGGAAGTGTTATAGTTACTGCTTTTGTGACTGCTGTTGATTACTGGGAACACCGATTGGAAATAATGCTCCTTATTAGAAAAAAGTTTCCTGTGCATCTAAAACTTAGGATCAGGTTTTACAAATTATAGCAATGGAAATGTGCATATATTAAGCGTATGTTTAGCTAGCAGACACATTGCCAGTGCAATGGGCCAAGCATTGGAGCACTCCACTGCAGCATTCCCTTATTATATTTCCCTACATTCCAGAATCTTAAATGGTAGATAGAGGCCTCTTCAAGGCAGGAGGTAGTGACAGTGCACTGATGACAGGATAATCTGAACCAGGTGTCAAAAAAAAACCCTGGAGAAATTACATTTTCTACTTTGTGGATGCTCCTTCAGTCTATCCAGATTTACCTCTCTGACACTTTACAGAACCTATATGGAGTGCCTCTTCCAGTATACCAGAAATAGTTTTTTGGTTTTTTTTAGGAATGGACAGTTTCTAAATGATGCCTTGTGCAATTCAACTAGCCTTTTTTTTATCCTGAGTTGAGCTTTGTGAATGAGGGAGCTAAGAAAAATACTGAGAAAATCAGGATTGTTCCCATTTAGTTTTTGCAATACATTCCATTTATACCCTTATTTTAAGTGGTACATTTTGTTAGCTAGTATTATCCACTGCATAAAAAACTTGTGTCCTTGTCCTTTTATTCATACTCTTAAATGTTTTCTTGGGGAGGTGAGTCACAGCAACCATGAAAAGAAGCATTTTTTTTAAAGTGAGCAGTTTCCATTTTCATATAAGAATGCACTAACTTTTTTAAAAAAAAGAAACCTTAAGTGCTTGCAGGGATATTGCTGGGCAAAGCAGCACATATTCCTCTAAATGAGCATTTCTCTCCTTGTTTGAAGATTGATTTTCTTGTTCCTAAGCAACCAGCTGGCTCCACTTACAAATATTGTAGAACCCAACTATCTATTATTTTCTAACATATCGTACATCCTGTGCATTAAACAAAACTGATCGTCTAATTGGAGAACAAATTAGTGACCCAGGAGATAATCAAATAAGATATCAATTAAATGTGACATTGTGCCATAGTTTGAATGCCATGTATAAATATCCTGTTACAGAAGGTTCAGTCTCCAAACAATGATTGACAAGTGATAAGAGTGACGGTGGCGCAGTGGTTATAGTGCAGTACTGCAGGCTACTTCTGCTGACTGCCGGCAATTTGGCAGTTCAAATCTCACCAGGCTCAAGGTTGACTCAGCCCTCCATCCTTCCGAGGTGGGTAAAATGAGGACCCAAATTGTTGGGGGCAGTATGCTGATTCTGTAAACCGCCTAGAGAAGGTTGTAAAAGCACAGTGAAGCAGTATATAAGTCTAAGTGCTATTGCTATTCTCTGATGCAACAAGAGTATTATTGCTGACTCAGCAAAGAATGTTACAACTAGAAACCTTTTCCTATCACAGTGTTTGCGAAGTATTAACAATGAGCCATTATAATAGGCATCTTTATTGGTGTGCTGTTCTTTTTGAGCGTTTGTTGCAAGATCTGTTTCTTTTACACTGGGCTGGCTGCAATTCTTAAAGCCAAGCTGACATACCATGAAGTGATACTTAATCACCAGCTTGTTAGAGACAGAAGCTGTTTTGGACCTAGAAGGAATGATTTGATTGAGTTCCCCTAGCTGGTTTTCACAATCTAAGGGAAAACTAGAACATGGTTTCCCATTTTTACTCTAGCACCTTAGGTGCTATACCCTACAAGCTCTCAGATTATCTTCTGGATATTTTGGACTACTGAAAAGTAAGCTGCTCTAGAGTTGGAGTTGATTCCTTGTAGTTGCCTAAATGTTTCTACAGTATGCAATTGATTCCAGCAATAATAGAAAAGTATAGTATGTCCTTGCAACCTTCTGGGGTTCTCTTTTACTTCCCAGTCTAACCTATAGTTGTGACGTTTCCTTGGACATCTCCCATCCAAATATATTAGATATGATAGCAGCTTAGCTTTTTGCAGTTAGCCAGAGCCAATGAGGTACAATGCAGATAATCCCTGCCCCCTGACCATGCTAGCTAGTGCTTAAGATGCATTCATGCAAACAATCCAGAAAAAATCCTTGCCCTTATAGCTCTGGTTTAAGAATTAGCCTTGGCAGCAGTTTATTGATTTAAAAATTACAGAATCTTTCTTCCAACTGCAAGGAATAACCTTGGATGTATTCTGTTGATTTTTTTTCACTTTGTCCTCTGAGCACTAAGACGCTTAGCTTCTACAGCTGCCTTTCTGTGCAGAAATGTACTTTTTGATTCTACTGCTTTTAACGACAATTTAAAGTTGCTGACCTTTTACTATTTCAGTTGAAGTATTTTTTAAGAGACCTGTGATAGTCAGGCAACAAATGTTAACAATTTTTTATTGTATAATGATTCATAGCTAGGAAAATTCTTATTTGGATTTTAAAAAACATTATTCAGTTACTAAACTACTAGAACAAAACCAGATTTTGTTTCCAGTTCCATTTATTGAAAATGAATTTCAATACAGCATATTTTTTTAAAAAACACATCTGGACTGCAATAGCCTATCACTATATAAGAAAAGCTCTTCATGAAGATGTCTCCTTTTAATGTATTTTATTACATAAACAGGCATAGTACAAAACACATTCTTAACCACTATTTTACATCCTCCTTTCTACATATTTTATTAAAGTGACTTGATAGTAGTTAGTGGAAAAAAAACAACCATATAAAATTACCATATTTTTTGCTCAATAAGGCGCATCTAGGTTTAGAGGAGGAAACAAGAAAAAAAATATTCTGAACCAAATGGTGTATTAATTAATTAATTAATTAATTAATAATTAATATATTTAATAAAATATAGCAGAATAATATTTCAACCCTATAAAGTCAACAGCAGTATTAAGAACCATCATTACCATCATTAACAAATGAGGAGAGACTTTAAGGTTCAATCACTTTTCTACTTTTCTGGAAACCCCAAAGACTCATCATCGCTAGTGTTAGAATTTATGAAGCTCAGTTGCTCACAATCACTGATACCGCTTTCTTCGCTACCTTCATAAATGATATCATCTTCAGTTCCATCTAAAGCATTGCTAATGCCACATTTTTTGAATGACCGGGCAACAATTTCATCCTTCACCGAGTGCCATGATGTTTTAACCCATTCACAAACTTGAGTGATAGTGGGTCTCTTCATTTGTCCAGTAGGTGTTAGATCATGATTACCAGCAGCCATCCATTTGTTCCACTCTTCTCGCATAAAGACTTTAAATGGTTGGTTGAGGGAAACGTCAAGAGGTTGCAACTGGCTGGTAAGACCCCCAGGAATTACAGCTAGATGAGTCTTCGCTTCTTTAAAGCTCTTTTTTGTAGTTTCACTAATATGTGCTCTTAATTGGTTGAGCACTAATAAAGCAGGTTTTTTCAGAAGTCCTCCGGGACGTTTAGACCACACTTTTTCAACCCATACTCTCATTCCATTTTCGTCCATCCATCCTTTCTCATGGATGTGCACAACAACTCCTTGCGGAATCGCTTCTTTTGGAAAGTTTTTCGTTTTGAAAATTAACATCGGTGGCAACTTGGTACCGTCTGCACAGCAGGACAACACAACTGTGTAATGTGTTTTCTCATGTCCTGAGGTTTTCGCAGTTATGGTTTTGGCACCTTTCAGATCAACAGTGTTATTAGATGGCACATCAAAGGTTAGCAGGACTTCATCCATGTTCCCAATTTGGCCAATTTCAAAATCATTTTTCTTCCTAGCATCAATTACAAATTTACGAAAAGACAGAATCTTAGATTCATACTCTTTTGGCAGTTTTTGCGCAATTCTAGGTTTTTTGCGCATAGCAAGGCCACATCGCCTCATAAATCTGTAGCACCACGATGGTGATCCAGTAAAATCCTGAATGCCTTTCTCTACCGCAATGCGTTTGGCTTCATATATTACCATTTTTGTAGAGACTGAGAAGCCATTATTCTGGTGACGTGTGATCCATTCTTTCATGTCCATGTCTAACTGTGGCCACTTTGCGGCATGCCCACGAAAAGTGTGCTTGCTTTTATCTACTTTTCGCAGCTGATCCTCCTGTTTCCTCCACTCTCTTATCATTTTTTCAGTTGGAGGTGACCCAAAATGTCTCTCCGCTGCTCTGTTTCCATGTTCCTTAGCATATTTTACTACTTCCAGTTTAAAAGGAATTTTATATACTAGTCTTTTCTGCTTTGACATACTTGTATGTAGCATGAGGAGGTACCGTAGTATTTTTCTGCCAAGGAAACAGTAGTGAAAGAACTGTCAGTAATGTGTCCTTTATTGTTATGAGAGCAACGTAGCTGAGAACATCAAGGAATGATACATTATTATAGGGGATCTGCTGTAGACATACTGTTATGCAGGTGGATCTGCTGCTGACGCACTGTTATGGGGGACACATTTAAGGTTTTACCTTTACAGGGGACAGTTTATAAAGAGGATACTTTATTAGAGGACACTTTCTTAGGCACTATTCATACAACTATATTTTGTTTCTGCACTTCCCCCTTATATCCCCATCCCCATCAGAATGCCCCCTTGCATTAGGTGTCCCCATCAGAATACTGTGAATATGGAGTACCGTCTCACTCTGAATATGGAGCGCCAAATATGGAGCAACAGTGTAGTGAGGGCAGGAAGCGGAGCCTGAGAGGACCACAGAGAGGTGTAGCAGAGGCAAGGCACAGACAGGCTGAAAAAACAACAACCTGGAAAGAGCACAATGGCAAAACAACCATGCCAAGTGCAATCACCACATGCACATTCAGCAACTTCACACAAATGTTGTCATTGCATCTTGCTATCCAGATGGCAGTAGTACACAAATTGTACTGTATTGGCCCTGAAGGACACTATGGTGGCATTTGTGAGGTGTCATTGCAAAAGTCAGCATTTGGGCTATTGCAGACACTCATGTGACAAACTCCTTCCATGGGGGGGGGGGGTGTCACAAAAACTGCAGGCACATAACGAAGTGGAGATTTTACCTTCAGTTAGATGAAGTCACCTACACGAATTGTTTTGCAATTTGGAGCTGTAACAGAATAACAAAGTAACCGTTGGTTCAACTCCCTGCTCAAAATAATGACATCATTATTATTGGGCATTTGGTAACTGGCATGCATTTACGATGGTTATAATTTCCCAGGGTTACATATATAGCATTCGGTCAAAATAGAATTGGAAGGGAACTTGCAGGTCTTCTAGCTCAACCCCCTATACCAGTGATGGCGAACCTTTTTAACACTGAGTGCTGAAAAGGGAGCGTGCACGTTCATCTGGGCTGCAACCTGGAAGAGGAACTGCCCAGGGTGCATGCGCACGCCGGAAAATGAACTTCCGGTTTCTGGCACGCACATGCATGCCGGCCAGATAGTCTTCTGGTTACTGGCGCGTATGCGCACAACGATCAGCTGGGCAGCATGCATGCTCATGCCAGAAAACAGAAGATCAGCTCTTCCGGATTCCAGCACTGCTGCATGCACAAAGGCCAGCTGATGATCACACACATGCGCGCCAGAAACCCAGAGGAGGAACAGACGCCACCGCACGTGCTACTTCAGACATGCATGCCACAGGTTTGCCATCACGGCCCTATACCTCTTAAAAACCTAGTGATGAAACACACACAACTTCTGGAGGAAAGTTGTTCCACTGATTAATTGTTCTAACGGTCATGAAATTTCTCCTTACTTCTAAGTTGCTTCTCTCGATCAGTTTCCATCCATTGCTTCTTGTCCTGGCCTCAGGTACCTTGGAGAATAGCTTGACTCCCTCTTCATTGTGGCAACCCCTGAGATATTGGAATACTGCTATCATGTCTCCCCTAGTCCTTCTTTTCATCAAACCAGATATACCCAGTTCCAGCAACCGTTCTTCATACGTTTTAGCCTCCACTCCCCTAGGTATAACAGTGTTTTTCAAATTAGGCAATTTTTAAGATGTGCAGACTTCAATTCGCCAGAGTCCTGCTGGCTCAGGAATCATTGAAGTCCACATATCATTAAAAAAAACCTGCCCAGTTTGATAAACATTACTTTAAAACACCAATGCGGGCCATACTCTGCGAAAAGAGCGGGGCGAGGAGATAAGTCACAGTTCCACACGAGTCCCTTTTAAAAGAACTACAACAACCGGCATCCTCTTCTCCGAAGAGAAATAAAAGTCCCAGCGGTGTGGGTGGGTGTGATTTTGCCCTGTTAATTTCAAAAACTAGACTTTGCAAAATTATAGAAATGCAGAGGGCTTGAGCTGGTTCCGGAATTTAAAAAAAACCTCCAGGACATTCCAATTACAGCCTTCTTGTTTTTTATTTGTTGGATTTGCTTTTGCCTAATTGTGACCTACAGCAATTGTTAGTAATTTATTTTGTCAGGGTTACCTTGCAGATTTCTATGTCTTGTATATCATTCGCATTGGCTTCCTTGCTTTCTGGAAGCCAGAGATGACAACCAGGTTCCACATCTCCTCTGCGACTTCGTATTACAAGTCCTATAAACCACAATAAAAGAAAACTTGTAGTCCAAATCGATCTGTGAGATAAATTCAGGGCCTAAAGTTTCGCTCTCTTTTTCTCTCTCCCTCTCTCTTTTCCCCCTTCTCTCCCTCCCTCCCTTTCTCTCTCTCCCTCCCCCTCCCTCTTTCCCCTTCTCTTTCCCTCCCTCCTCCTTCCCCTCCCTTCCCCTCTCTCTTTGTCGGTCTCTCTTTCCCTCCCATTCTCTCTTTCTCTTTTCCTTCCCCCTCTCTGAGTCTGTGGGTTGTGGCTCCCTTGTGCTCCCTTGTGTTGTGCCAATGCAGAAAATGTGAATTCCAACAGCCGGGTTTAGAATGAGGATGAAATATTTGCAACCAAATTGACAAGCTCGGAGCTCAAACCAACAAGATAACTACCACCCCAAGCTACTAATATTCAAAGACATTTCAACCAGAAGACCCTGCCTGACCCCTGCGTTAGAGATGCCCGCTTACCCTGGCGCCTTCCTGGCCTCTGATCTGTCACTTGTCATTTCCCAGTAGCTTGTGGACTACAGCTCCCAGAGTTCCTGGCTGCAGGGGTGGGAAGGGAGGGGCTTTGTGATGCAATATTCGCTCCATAAGATGCACAGACATTTCCACCCACTTGGGGGTGGGGAAAAGTGTGTCTTATGGAGCAAAAAAAAAAAAATGGTATATCCGATTTGAGGTGTAAGATATCTTGGGAAAAGGAAGTCAGTTCATTGTCATTTACACCCACTGGGGAGTCTTGCTCTAATATTGAAGGGCAGTAGTCAAAAGGCATATTTAGCAAATCTGATCTAAGAGGACAAGAACAAGAGAAATGTTACTCCTGGTTTTTGTATCTAAAAGTACAAATATACTTAAGAGCTTTGGGCTCTCTGGCTGGGTTTGTGCAGTCCCCTACATCAAAATATGCTTTGCTTACTTGCAAGCCATGATGAAGCAGATTAAGTGTTAGCATGTGATGTGGTTGCAGACTATTTAAACTGTGTTCATGATATAAGTTCATTGCTTGTATATCCAAACATACTTGCTTATAGATTTTGTCAGCAATCTAGTTTCAGTCTTAAAACTCCATTATTCTGAGATGAAAACTCATCCCAGTTTGTTGAACTATCTATGTCTGGCCTGATGATCAGTGAAAATGGGTTTGCACTCACTGCAAAGCAGTGCACCGACTAAAGGAACCCAGGTATTCTCTAAGGTTTGCAAACTATGGTTTACCATCCAGCGTAACACAGGAATCCAGCCATGTGGTTTACTTCTTGCAACTTGTATGGCCACTTGATGTAACAAAGCAAAAGCAGAGCATATCAAAGACAAAAGAAATCGTTAACCAAGGAGACCCACCAATATGCTAAACAATGCTTAGCGCAGTGTTTCTCAACCTTGGCAACTGCAAGATGTGTGGACTTCAGCTCCAAGAAGCCCTACCTAGCCCGGGTTAAGGAATTTTAGGAGTTGAAGTTCACATAACTTAAAGTACCAATAAAGGAGAATATTTGTAGCTCAGAGTTGAAATGAGGGGTCCTTGGTGCTCTCTGGGTTTGCTTTGTTTTCTTGGAGATGTTTCATTACCCAAACTAGATAACATCATTACTGCTAGTAAAAAGTGCTGTTTGCTGTCAGTATAAACTGACATATAATCATATAACCTGGCAGCAAACAGCATTCTTTACCAGCACTGATGATGTTACCTAATTTGGGTAATGAAACATCTTCAAGAAAACAAGCAAACTTAGAGAGTACCAAGGATCCCTCATAACTTAAAAGTGGCTATGTTTGAGAAACATTGCCTTACAGTCTTAAGAGCCTTATAACAGGGTCAGGATTGTCTACCGGTAAATCTTGGGGGAAACTCTTCCATAGATCAGGTGCTTTGACAGACACAAAAAAATAGCCATGTTTCTTGGAGCCGCTAGATGGCACTCTGTCACAAAAGAGCCGATTTCTATGCAACAAGCAGAACAATTGGGAGGCAGGCAGTTGCTTTACAGGCGCTTGTGCGTCAACGCGTTTTTACGGATAATAACAATCTTGCACCCAGATTGCACTTTGGAAACCAGTGTAGTTTGGCAAACAGTGGTGCAATAATTGAATGCCAGGCCAAGGCATTCTGAACCAGTTCCAACTTAAAAGAATGTGCTGTACTGATCCAAACAGGTGACCAAGCCCTGGTTCAACAAACCACAGCTGAAATGAGCCAGGTGCACGCATTTGATGTCCGGCAGAAATAATAAATAATGCATTAAATTAACAGGCCTTTTAAGTCTCGGTGAAAAATCCCGCATGAGCTCCTTCCTTTCTCCTTGGCCTTCTAGTTAATAAATTTATTAAAAATTTGAAGCTCTTCGGTGACAGCTAAAAAAAACGAGGGCTAGAAACCATTCTTCTTCTTTTTTGGCTGCCATCCTTTTCTTGATCCTTTACTTTCTCCACTTCGAAATAGCTCAGGGCATTTTACAAGACACCCCCCCCCCCCAAAAAAAAATATTCACCCGTCGTCAGAATCCATTTTGGGAAGAGAGCAGCCGCCCCCGCAAAACTGAGACCAATGTCGAACGACTCAGGACAATTGCAGGATTTCTCATAGGGATAACGATGGCAACATCTGAGAATCGTACCAAGAAAGCCCCTGGACGCTTAGCTACCAAGCAAGCTCTCCTTGCAGATGCAATAACCAGACTGCTGCTATACAAGAGCCAGGTCTGGCCTCGCGAAGGCCCGGCAAGCTAAACTGCAGCCGGTGGGCTCCGCCTCGGCTTCCGTGCCAAGAAGCAGCAGCAGCGCGGCTGAGCTTACCGCAGGAGTAGCAAGCAACAGAAGCTTCTCCGCTGCAAGGAACGGGCATCCCTCTAGGGGGCGCAACTCAAAGCCTGCGGCCGGCAGCTTGAAGATTCAAAACCCAAAACAGAGCTGCTGTTTAGTTATCTGGGTGGAAGTCGGAGCCGCCATGTCTGGGGTGCAATACAACTCTTGCATCTCCCCAAAGCGTCACATCATCTCCATGTTGACCTGCATGGCCACATGAGTGGAGAAAGCAAATTCAATCAGATGACCTGACACAGGAAGGAGCCAAAATGGAAAACCGGTGAAAAGGAAAAGTGTTCTACCTCGAGTGCTGTAGGCTTGCTCGGGGCATGCAGTTAAGTCCACGCTTAGGAATCTCATTCAGATCAAGTGTATTATCAGGCATTCTTAATAGCAAAACTTAAGTTCAGTGTTAAGATACTTCTGACTTTCCATAATTTGTCCTGTCACGTGGTGTAAAAAGATGATGAAATTAGACCCTTATGTTTGTATTTCCTGCAACTAAAATGCTGTTATTGGGGCCTGTAATGTACCTGGCATTTGTCAAAACATATATCTCACCTTTGATCTGACCTCCTTCTACATAAGAAGTATCTCACCCTTGATTTGTTCCCCCTCTGCCTAAGAACTATCTTACCTTTGATCTGTTTCCTTGACAACAGGGGGCCAAATGGCCAATCGTGCGAACAGAGGAAAGTGATAAGGCAGATAAGGCTAATGGAGAAGTATTATATTCTTTTGCAGGAATATACAAAACCAATAAGGAAGCCAGGATGTAATTTTATGACCTTCTCTGAAGGGTAGCTCTTCCCTGTATGTATCTTGTATGTGTTTGGAACAGCTGACCATTTAACCGTGATCAAGATTAAATGCAATATTTTTCAAGCCTCCCTTTAAGTTTCTTGTTTGGCATTTATGACCTTAAATGTATTATTATTATTGAACCTTACAATGGCATTTAAAATGACCGGTTTTGTTCTGCACGCAGGCAGAACGCCCCAGTGGCCAATCAGAAACACAGATATGATCCCATGTCATGGAACTACATTTCCCATAAGGCAGTCAGTCTCTGCCTACGTTTCCCAGGAGGTAGTTTCTTAAAGGAGACAGCTCTTAATTCCCACACTATCTATATACTGCCGGGGCAGCACAAAAAGGCAAAGAGATTAATGGTGGAGATGGATCTGGCTTTGGCTCGGAAAGAGGCTGAGTCAGCTTGCTAAAGGTTCGTGTGGGGATCGGCTTAGGAGGACCCGGGGACATGAGGACTAGAGTCTTGGTTTGCGTGTATAGGGAAACAAAGCGAGGCTGCTTTTCTTAGGCTGCTTTCATTTCGCTGATGCGGCGAGCATTCGTGGCAGGGGAGCGTCCGGATTTTCTAACAGCTGTGCGAAGACCCATAAGGCTGGCACAGCCCGGTGGGGGAGAGCAAATGGGGGACTGTGGGAGTGGGTCGTCTGGCAAATATCAGCTGAGAAAACATGAAGTTTATGTGAAAAGCGTTACGCTTTTTTTAATCTGGGAAAATCTCCTTTAATCATGGAAAAGAGCATTTGTTAAAAAGTGAAACCAAGCAAGTGAAAGGGTTTTTTTTCTACTGAATTTTACAGAGATAGTGTATATGTGACCAGCTGGAAACTCTATGGCTTTCTTTGTATTAGGAAAGGGCTAAAAATTAGACATTTCCATTAGGATATCAAAATAAATATCGTGCTCTGAACAATGTTTAATGTGTGTTGGAATAATTCCCGTTGGAATAGTTGTGAATAAAGGAACAGGGAAAAGAAAAATGCAGTATATGAGCACTGTACAAATATCTTTATTGGTGTAGGTGCGGTTTAGATAAGCACTCTGTGCATGTGTTGTAGTAGGTATGTTTGTGTGTAAAATGTGTTTCTGCAATGAAGTTCTTCCTGTTTAGGGAAACGATCTGGAGGCAACGTACAAAATGTTTCAAACCTGGAACTAATAGTTGCTTCTATAATCCCTAAATAGAGACTTTCAGGAAAGCTACATTAGCCAAAATAGCATGCAGGAACAATGAAGAACAACTAAGACTCTCAAACAGTTCTCTCCAACCTGGTGTTCTCCAGATATGTGAGAACACTGAAGAGGTAGTCCTCACTTAGCCACTGGAATTTCTATAGCTAAACGACATTGTGTGACTGCATTGTTTAACAAGGGCAGTTCCGGCACTTCTAATTAATGTTATTAAGCAAATCCTGCACCACTATTGAGTGTGAGATGACAAGAACAAGAACTTTGTCATTGACTTTGCTTGTCAGAAGTTGACAAGTTGACAATGAAGGTAGCAAATGGTGATTGTGTGACCATAGGATGTTGCAGTGCTGTAACTGTAAGCGTGTCACTGAGTCCTTGGGTTGTAATCACATGACTGTGGGGACTGATCCTAAGTATCCCTTTTGCTCAACAATGTTGTACATCTGTACGGTCAGTGTATGAGTGGTTGTTTAATGAGGACCCGTTCAGGACTCGTTCAGAGTTTAAATACATCTGGAAAACTGAGGGGTAGTTTGGAGCCTAAGTGTAATATAATATCCTCTCTATTTGTGAAACTACGTCAGTTTGTGATTCACTGCAGCCTGCTGGTCTTTATATACAGCTTCCCATAATAGTGACCATCTTTTGGAGGCAATAACCAAATAAGGTAAACCATAGCATCTATCTTTTGCACTACTGTTGCATTATCATCATGGATACAGGAACAGGAAACTATACTGAGTTTTGAATACTCTATCCATGCTGAAGACAGTTTTCTGTAGTTTAGTTGGTGTTTGAATGAAAAGTGCTCACTGCTGTGTTTTGGACTGCGGTCAGAAAAGGACAAGAACATAGGTCACCCTTGATCTCCGAAGAATCCTTTTGCTTTGCTAACATTTCTCCTATCTAAGGTTGTAAATGTCTGGTATTTTTCCAAGTTCTACCTTCCTTAGCAGGGTTCTTTCTCTTTTTCTTTGTTTGCTGTTTAGGATAGAATTAGCCGTTTATGCCTCCTGCTGTTTTGTAATCTCTAATCTTAAAAAAGAAACATAAAAGAATCTATTTGTGATAAAGTGCCTCTACTGGTTGATTTTCAAAGTAGGGCTCTTGTTGTTATTTTCAGAAATTATAGGGTGACATTAAATCCAGTGGCGTAGGAGTATAACAAAAATCTTGTCTATGTGTTCTTTTAGTTCATGTCTTATGTTTCTAGTGGGCTAGGGGGATTGCATGATTCAGATTTGTGGGGGAGTTTTCTTGCCCTGCCTGGCAAAACAAATACCATACTTTTGCCATGGACTAGAAATAATCAATGTTGCTTGCTTACTACATGTTTTAAATTGTTTGGGGGTCATTTCCGGTCATTTAAAGAAATAGGTTAGATTGAGAACATCAGTTTCATTATATATTTGAAAAATAAAGGAAACTCCCTATGACTCAGAAATTTGGGGATGAATTATGTAAGAAAGCTGGTTCCCCACATGCCTATATTTTAAAAACACATTTAGGAGATGGTGGGCTTTGGTAAAAGTTTCAGATATTGTTGTAGAAACTTACATAAATCAATGCCTGTGGGTGTTACATTCAAATTCCTACAATATCAGTAGGGCAGTTCCAATATTTTACAATCCAGCAAAGAAGATCAGAAGGCTTAATCAAAAGTTTAGTACAAACAATTCTTTGTCATATAATCTAAAATTGTAAAGGTCAACTTTTCAGCCTAAAGCAATTCTTGTTTGTTATTATTTGATCTAAATTGCTGCAGGCTTATTAAACAAATACTAGTTCATAGACCCTTATGCTTCCAAAACAGATTAAATGGTGTCTAAGTTTCTTCAGCATTCTTTATCTGTATAACTGTTAGAAGAAAACCCTTCTCTTCTGGGGCCAGGTAAGTGAGCAGAGGATGATACCTACTTGAAGTGGAGGCTGAATTTGATCGACAGCAGATAAAACCACACAGTTCTGCTCTTGAAGATAGCCAGGTTTTGAAAGCAAGTTTTGGAAATATTTATAGGAAAGCCTAGGGCAAGCCCTTCTAGAGCAATGGTGGTGGTTTTCCTGGAAGGTTTGTGTTTGGTCTGAAAAGTGCCAACTTTTCACCTGCAGGGTGAGAAAGTCTTTTGTATCTTTTATGTGTTTTGGTGTCAGCTTTGGGTGACAGGTCAACATTGGAGAGTCGTTAGCATGTGCAAAAGAATGCCATGTCTTAAGGGGATGTCTTGCAGTTTTTATTTGTGTGGCTGATATTGGTTTATTTCCTACTGTGAGACACACTTAATTTCAACCCGAATATCAATGGGAGAGAAGGCTTATGGGGTCTTTTTGTATCTCTCACATGTTCACTGCCAGGTCAGGAGTGGTTGGTGTCGGTATATGGTCTGGCTAGTAGGGGGTGTCATTAATATTTTCACCTTCCATTAAAAATGTGTTTAGCAAGGATGTGATGATTGCTCAAGTAAATCTTTCTTTTTCAAAAATATATGAATATCCCCAAATTAGAGTATTTATTTATTGATATCCTGCCTTTATTATTTTTACAAATAACTCAAGGTGGTGAATATATCCAATGTGCCTTCCTTTTCCTATTTTCCCCATAACCCGTGAGGTGAGTTGGACTGAGAGTGACTGGCCCAAGGTTACCCAGCTGGCTTTCTTAACTAAGACAGTATTTGAACTCATGGTCAAATGTCTCTTGTTTTCTAGTGGGTGCCTTAACTACTAGACCAGTGATGGCAAACCTTTTTCGCCTCAGGTGCCAAAAGCACATGTGCGCGTGCTATTGTGCACGTGCCCATCCCCATAATTTAATGCCCCCCTGTGCTGTGCCCCCTGCGCATGCAAACATTTCCCCCCTGCCGCTCTGTGCATATGCGCATGGCTTTCTAGGAGCCTGGGGCGGGCGAAAACTGCCTCCCCGGAGGCCCTCTGGAGGCCAGAAACGGCCCATTTTCCAACTTCCGATGGGCTGCGTAGGTCCGAGGCTTTCTAGGAGCCAGGGGAGGGTGAAAAATGGACCAACAATCAAACAGGAAGTTTGGGAATTGACTTCCTGGTTGCTCGTTGGGCCGTTTTTCTCCCTCCGGAGGGAGAAAAATAGGCCAACATGCAAACTGGAAATCCATTCCAAACTTCCGGTTTGCATGTTGGGCAGTTTTTCGCCCTTTGGAGGCTTCAGGAGGCGTCCCTGAATCTTCCTGAGGGCGAAAAACAGCCCCAAGCACAAACCAGAAGTCCGTTCCTCAACTTCCAGTTTGTGCATTGGGCAGTTTTTCACCCTCCAGAGGCTTTAGAAAAGCTTCCGGAGGGTGAAAAACAGCCAAAAATCAAGGCTGAAAACAGCTGGCAAGCATGCGCATGCACACTGGAGCTAACAGGGAAACACCTCATGTGCCCTCAGAAATGGCTCCATGTGTCACCTGTGGCATACATGCCATAGGTTTGCCATCACGGCATTAGACCAAACTGGCCCTATCTATAACCTACAAATCTCATCATTAATTTAGATCTTGGTAAATAAGGGAGTTGAATAATGTTGCATTTTACTTCCTTTGCTATTCTATCTGTAGTTAAACATATTTGCAACGGCATTTTCAGATTCAAACTTGCAACCTCTCAAAGTAGCAGAGGTGATGGCTTTTGCAAAAGTATCTAATAGAAGGACAGCAGAGCAGGTTTGGAATTTTAATATATTCTTGTAGTGTTTCACAATTTTGGGGTCCTGAAAAAGATATATGGAGTTTGTAATCTTACAGGCTCAAAGAAACTATTCTAAAATTATTCTGCCTGAAAGGTGGACAGACCCTTAGTGTAATTGTTCTGGAGTTCATAGAAGGATTTTTGTCCAAACTACAAGTTATTGCAGATACCACAGACTAAGTTCATAAGAATATGACTCACAGCAATATCTACTGGGAGAGAGGGAGATAAGAGGGAGCAAATGATTAAGGTACCCTTGCACTGAAATGATGCCCCTTTTGTATCTGCATCATGCTCTCACACATGTGTGAAAGAATCTGGAATTTATGATGGCACTACTGATGAAAGTGATATCTCTTGTGGGAGCCTCTGGTTTTACCAGCACCTGAATTACCAGAGATTAGAGTCTAGTCAGTTGAAGACTGAAAGGAGAGCATGGCTGTGAATAAATATATTTGGTCTAAATGCCATCCACAATATTGATTCCTCTTACGCCGCCTGCCAATCTCAGTCTTCATGGTTTCAAATATATTTGGAGATACTCTCATTGTGAGGCTTCTTTTTAGAGTTTCTTTATCTTTTGGAATTTACCTTAGGTAAGAAAATAATCAGAAAAAAAGCTTATAGGCATTGGATATCAATGCGAAACTATTCTTATCTCGGAGAACAACAGAGAACAAATAGTACATGATTTTGCCAATCAGCAAACATTATCATTTAGAGCCAGATTTAACATCTTATCCTCATTGGGAAACAATATGGAAAATATTGAGCCTGTAGCTTGCTGAACTTGTCCATGTGACCCCCCGTGCTGTTAAATTGATCCATTTGTGCCACATAGTTTCTGCTTTAATGACTGTTTAATAAGGCTAATGTATTATCCTTTTTATTACATGTTCCAGGTTGGTTTAACACATTTCATGTTAACTTCCTTTTGTCAGGAAAAAAAAAACACCCTCTTGCGACAGGATGTCGCAACATTTTGCATAGCAGCCATCAATTTCTGCTGACAAAATGAAACCAAATTCTGTTGCGTAATAGGCTTCGTTTTGGCTTCTTTAAACAAATTTTATGTTGGTATTTAAATATCATTTTACCTTTGTGGGAGTCGGGATAGGGTAATTGGTTGTTTTTCTTTGTTACTGATCTTTGCTCAAATCAAATAAATTTGATGTACATCTTCCCTTTTTGTCTTTATTTTTGGGATTAGGAACAAATGGGGGTGGGGGTGGCCTTTTTAACTGTTCCCAAATTCAAATGTTACAGTGGATCAAGCTTGGCAGTATGAATTATTTCCCCTCAGCCCTCTTTTACTAGAAAGATAATCACTTTGTTTATTGTCCCAAGATATAATGAGATTAAATTATAGAAAGTCTGTGTACCTACAGATACTGTCTGTTTTTTTATTTGGTGCTTTCTCTCCAGGAGTTCCTGAAAACTTTAAAAACCTAATTTTGTTCTTAGGACTAGGATTTATATTTATTATTTATTCAGTGGCCCCTGTTTTGTTTTGTTGTTTTGGCTCTCTCTATTAGGTAGTCCTCGTCTTATGACCACAATTGAACCCAAACTTTCTGTTGCTAAGTGGGAAATTTGTTAAGTGAGTTTTGCCACATTTTATTACCTTTCTTGCCACATTTGTTAAATGAATCACTGCAGTTGTTAAATTAATAACACCGTTGTTTAATGAATCTGGCTTCCCCTTTGACTTTGCTTGTTGGAAGGTCACAAAAGTGGATCATATGATGCCAAAATGTGCATGATTTTGAGAAATTGGTGTTCATGAGGGAAATAACACACATTTAGTAACTGTTCCTAATTTTCTTAATTACTATTTTTGAAGAACAGTTTATATATAATGCTGGGTCAGGATCTTTCATATCACAGTTGCTGAACAAAGCAAATGGCATTGTTCATAGACCACTTGATGTATGCTTAATATTATATCTGAATCAGGTCTAGCTTCCTGTTAAGGTCATTGTAGACCAGACGTCATATATAAGTACAATATGATCTGTTCACTAATACAGCACCCAAATTGTTCTAAGTAGAGTTTTGAAGTTTACAGCTCCCCAAAGACAGAATCAACAATGTTGTAAAATATGACATATAAAAAATATGCTAAGAAAAACCATAAAGTTAAAATTAAATCCAAGACAAAAGGTATTTCATTTCTGTCACAGTCAATATTTGTACTTCTTGGTTCTTTTTCTTTAGATAGACAAAAAGTTGATCTGAGTAATATATCTTCCTTTTGTGCAGATTTTCCTGACATAAATCTTTTTAGCAACAAGGAAATGTATTTTTATTCATCATTTGTAAACCACCCATCTCACCTCAATGACTCTGGGCTGCTCACAATAAAAAAAAAACATATGATACAAAAGCATAAATACGGTAAGACCAATGTTAAAAAGATTTCAAAGGTAGGGTTACAGTATTAAAAGTTTAAAAGTTAACAAGGTAAAGAGAACACTCTCACAAGACCAACATTTCTAGGATTGCATATCACATTTTTGACTTCCATGCCATTTGGCAGACATGGGTTTTAACATTCTTTCGGAAGGGCAGAAGAGTGGGGCCCTGCCTCATGTCTGGAGGGTGTGGCTCCGTTCCTGGATACTACCAATTAAACAATAGGATTTGCAACATACCCTCCCTGTCTGAGAACTGGACAATATAATTGACATTGAAAGTTAAACAAGCTGTTTAACCCTGAAAGCAGTGAATGCTGAATCAAGTAAAAGCCATTGCAATATGATCAAAATTAGTTTGATCTCACTCTGTATCTGAGTCAGCGTCCATGAAAGGAGATGAGTGAAAAGTTTTTTCTGTTATTTTTTTTTGGAAAATTTTAGAAAAAAAAACTTTTACAAATGTTTACCTCCCCCCCTACCCTCCCCACCCAACCCCTCCCCCCCCGACTTCCCAGAACCAATACAGGGTATAAATCTTTAACAAAAATATTCTACAATAAACTTTAAAAAAAAGTTGGTATCATCTTTCATTTGAGCTTTAACTCCTCTTTGCTAGGCTAAGTCTAAACAGATTATATCATTCCTTGTTTCTTCAGTCATAAACTATCTGGAATTTCTTAGTCCCATATTTATTTTGAGTATAGTCAATCCATCTTCTCCACTCCAGTTTATATCTCTCATTTGAGTGATCCTTGAGATATGCTGATATTTTAGCCATCTCTGCTAGGTTTGTTACTTTTAATGTCCATTCTTGAATAGTAGGCAAATCTTCCTTCTTCCAATATTGCGCCACCAACAGTCTTGCTGCCATTATTAAGTGCAAAATCAAGTTAATCTCTATAGAGTGAAAAGTTTTGTCATAATTTTGGTTGGAGAATTCATGTTTTTTAAAAATTCCTAAAATCTGACATGCCCTGTTTTTCATCTAGTTTATTCTCCTTCATTGTTGTCTTCAAGGCTTAAGCTACAGCTTCTTATGATTGGCTACCACATATTGTCTAAAAATTCTGGGATTTAATGTCTAATCACACTTCAAAGAGACGTCAGCTGAACTAATTTATAGAAATTAGTCCTATCTATCTTGACCTCTTATCTGAGTACAGAATGGCCCGGGAGAATTGGATAGAAGTGCTGTAGTTTGCAAAGTTCAAAAATCTGTGTCGGTATTGTTCAGGGTAGTGGGAGTGGGTAAATGAATTTCAGAGAGGCTATTTCTTACCTGCTGGGAGAAAGTGTGGGTGTTTTGGACTTTGAAAGAGTTACACTTTGACTTCAGTGGTAATTATAATGATGTGCTGATCTCAAAGCGTTTCTCTGATCTGGAGTTTTCCTTTAAATATGCTCCTGTTGCAACTCTTTGTGTAGGTCAGAAGGTGTGGCACTCTACATATATAATTATCTCTGCCAGAATTTGTTCCATTGATAGGAGCAGTACACTTGTGCTACAGCCATGGTCCATCTAGAGAAATTTTGTGTAATTGAAGCCACAAAACCCCAGGTGGGAAATGTTGAGTTAATAAATACTACGGTTATTAATACTGCTTTTCCCGCAGTCACAATGTCCACCAAGAGGTTGTGTAATGAAGACTACAATGATTACAGCTCAACAGATGTGACTCCTAATGGCAGTTTCCCAGATGGCTTGAACAATATTTCCAGTCCACCATCCTACCAACGATTTGGAGAAACAAATGGAACAACGTAAGTGGTTTTATTCTTCATTAGAATCAGTCTGCATCTAAATGCATAGGCAAATTAATTTAACCTTAAGGGAAAAGCATGCAGGCATCATATTAGAGTCTTTCAGATTACAGATAAAAAACTAAAGCAGTGTTCATTCAAAGATAAACTTACTGAATTTACTGGGGATTCAGCATGCAGACTTGTGTCCTGATTATGAATTACTTAACATTTCAGATTTTTAAAGTCAATTTTCTTCTGGCCCCTGACCTCTTCAGTTCCCCCTTTTCAAAGATTTGTATCCATTATTAGTATTTTCCCCAAACTATTCTGAACATGGAAATCTCTTTGCTCAAGATGGCAAAGACAGAAATCAACATAAAGTGGTGGCCCATGTTCTCAGCCTTTTTAATGTTTCTGATTTGGCATCACTAATCTTTATCAATTAAGTGCAAGAAAAGTTAAGACTTTGGTTCTGTGACATTTTGAAACCTGTACATTGATTTAATTTGTATCTATGAATTTACTAGTGTGATATTATTTGAAAGCTTGTCTTGGCATCTGTTCAACAAAAGAAGTTTTGTGTTATCAATTGAATTACTAGATCTACTGATGCTATAGAGCAGTGTTTTTCAACCACTGTGCCGTGGCACACTAGTGTGCCGTGATATAGTGTAAGGTGTGCCGTGGGAAAAACACTTTATATATAGTCAATATAGGCACAGAGTTAAATTTTGTTAACATTTTCTAATGGTGGTGTGCCTTGTGATTTTTTTCATGAAAAAAGTGTGCCTTTGCACAAAAAAGGTTGAAAAACACTGCTATAGAGCTACCTTGACCCCTATGTGGACACAGGGTCAAGAGTGTATTAACAGTTCATACAACAGCTGCTTGCTTTCTGTAAAATCGGTGTCTGGCTGCTGCTATATATTCCCCTCCCACATCTCCAAAGAAAGTGCAATCTTTCAGCTTCAGCTTTTGTTTCTTTTGCCCTAATCCAGGGATGAAAATTTTTAGAATCACCAAATGTTGCTGAACTTCAACACCTGAGATTCTTTACTTTATACAGTATATACTTCATGGATTTCTAGAATTGTAGTTCTGCAAAGTTTGGGATAGTAGAGGTTTTACATCTCTATTGTTGAAGAAACAGCAATGGGTTGTTTGGAGTACTTAAATCTCTCTGTATTTTTTTTTTCTTCAGATGGTACCAAACCTTAATACATCTCTTGAAAGGAAACATTGGTACTGGCCTGTTAGGACTTCCATTAGCAATCAAAAATGCTGGTATTGTGGTAAGAATTTTGCATTTGGTTGGTTTCAGCTGGGATCACATGACTATTCTTTGAGAAGAAGACCTGTCTTGCTAGTTTCATTACATTATTTCTTGCTTGCTTAAGCAAGAAATTTGTGTTGTTGGCAAGTAAATTTTGTTCTGAGAAAAAAAAAGATCTTCTGATCTTTCTCTGAACTATCATTTCTAAACTAACTGTTACTGTTGCAAAGTCTTGCAACATAAAGTTTAAAAAGGTCAAGAGAAGAATAATCAAGATGCTAAAAATAGAGTAAAATATTCTTTCCTCAATTTCTGGTATTTTTCCTACTATTGCATCAACTAGGTTTATGGAAATGCTGCTGAATTTGCCACATACCTAAGTATGTTTTTAAAAGCCTTTATTGTAACTGGAGAGGAAGAGAAGCAATAAAGCGATTAATATTCACCATAAATGAAAATTTATAATGAGAAGTTGCCCCTTACTGCTTTTAAAATAATTACAGCATTCATGATACACGCTAGAACAGAGAAAACATATCATGTTTGCTTATATTGAAAAAAGAGGAGTTTAGACACGTACCTCTGATCCATTTTCTAGCAATTTGAATAAGAGCCACGGCAAACATCTAAGCTAAAGTATTTTTAGTGTCCTCCTCATCTTGTTCTATTGATAAACTATCTAACATTAAGGAAGTGCATATTTGTACATCAGATAATATTCACTCAACTCAGCCTGAGTAATATATTTATTTTCTGTTCTGTGAAATAATTACCTATGTTATTAAGTATGTAGGTTGTACTAACAAAAAACATATCTTCAAGTATATGGACATCCTGTGCCCTAACATTTTAATCATGCTCCATAAACTAAATATGACTCTAATATGAGCATTTGAACTCTCCCAGAAATTCAAGGTTCTTCAGAAACCTGCCCTCCAGATCTTATAAGTTATAATTGAATTAGGTTATATCAAAATAGTTCTAATGTCATACAAAATAACTAAATTAGCTACTAATTATATTATGTTGACATCCTCAGCACACATGAATGTAGGTAACTGAAGAGAGCCAGGGAGACAGTTTTGAAGAAGCGAAACAGAGACATTGATTGCAAAAGCATGCTTTAAGGCTGGGAAACAGAGAAAACACACAAAAAAAGCTGGACCTGATGTGGAAGAGGACTGATTAGTTCTCTATTAGTCCTCCTCTTGATCCTTAGACTAATGTACAAGAGGAAGAGAGGGAAAACCTCAGACAGCTTTCAAGGCGTTGTTATTGTGGCCTATATCAATAAAGTTAAGTTTCAGCGAGACTTGTAGAGTCTGTTTCCTGACTTGGCCCACCTCAAAGGGCTAACATTAATCTTACCTCCTTTCTCATGCTTCTCTCTGTTTCTAAAGCATGTTTTTATAATAGGAATAAGGAGACATCAGGATGGCAATAATGCAAGCACAGCTATTATGAAAAGGAAATGACAAAAAAGTGAATGGCTTGTGTCAGCATGGAAATAAAGATTCAAAGTGAATTACGGGATCAAGAGGAAGTAGCTAAGAGAGAGGGAAAACCACATAACTGAATAATATGGAGAAGTCTGCTTGAAAGAGGAAGAATTGAAAGAAGTGAAACATCTCCTCAGTAATCTTCTGGAGGACTGAGTGGATTATCAACATGATAAATAACAGACAAATGGCAGAACAATTGTTTAAGAACCAGAAAATAAATGAAACAGAAGCTTATTGCAGTATAACATAACCTTCGGGCACCTGAAGACTTTGTGCTATATATATAAATGTTTGGGGGTGCCACTATTCTTGAACAGATGCACAAAGAGTTATAGTGAATTATGGACATTTGTAGCTTTATGTATCTGATAGAATAAATTAGTTCATTTAAACTGATGCTGTAACCATCTGTCTTTAAGCAGCTACAAGTTTTTTACTTGTCCATTGGCTTCTTGGTCCTTTTGTCGTATTTATTAAAGATAGGTTTCAGAAAAAAAATAAGCTAAAAAAAGAGTTTCAAAGGAACTAACAGAGTATTGATAAAATGAACATACTTAGTGCTAATGGAAACTATTCTAAAGAAACAGTAGAAATATGTTTCAAATTTATCTAATTAACATTTTCTAGACTGGCATACAATTGCCTTTTGATAATTTATATTATGTATTTCCCACAAAACTATGCATTAATGAAAACTTGACACAAGAATGCTTAATGTCAAAAAGAAAATGGGTTGTAAAGATATTTGTATTAGCCAAAGTGTATAAAATTTGTATTAAAAGAAACAATACATATATTTTCATATATCCATTTTATGCAACTTTTTTTTTTAAAGGTTAGAAATTGGAGAGAGAAACTGAAAAACTGAGAGGAATAAACTAAATTAATTGACCAATTCTTTGCAGGGTATAGAACTGTTAAAGAAAACACATATCCACAAACAAACTAATGCATCTTCAGACAGAATTCATACTTTGTGATAAGCCAGACAGAGGCTTGTTTGTTTCTGGCTTAATATGCTACAAACAACTGTCTAAATGTAGCTGTTTTAGGAAGATATATTTAAAATATCATGGCATAGTGCAACATGCAACCCAAGTAACAGTTAAATATTAGAACTTTCTATCTTTTCTTTTTGAAGCATATTGGAGAGTTCTGTTGCCCATTCTGGTATATAGTTATTTACTTATATTGCTTAGGTTTGATATATAAGTACGCCTTCAGATCCAGCAGAGTTTAAATATAAATCAGGTTGACCTTGTTCCCTTTTCCTTGTCCCAATTTTAGAAGAATGTTGTCTACCTTAATTGTTCATTGAATAGCTTCTTGAGATTTAGAAATGTTGTTGGCATGATGCAAGTAAAGAGATTTGGAATAAGGAGGTGTTTCTTTCCAGTAATTAGCAATCAATGGAACGTGGCCCAAACCACATCAGAAGATAGAGGCCTGGATTTTTAGTTTTTGTTGTTCGCATTTATAGGGATTAACTTATGGCCACAATAATTAGGGAAAAGGGTGATGTACTGATGAATTTTGGCAGCAAAATATTGTGAGATTGATGAGGCATAAAAACTTGTAAGAATTACAAATTAATGTAAGTTTAATAATTAACCAATTTTTTATAAACACTGTAGTATTCACATGGTAGATGTACCAAAATTCAAAGATCAGATTATCGATTTCTGGTTTTTTTCTCCTCCCCTCTTTTGAATGATGACTGTTTCAAGGATGGCTGAAAACTGTTCTGTTTTATTAAAAGGCTGCATTTATCTTTCCGATGGCAAGAGTATGTTTTTAATTCTACTCTTCTTTCACTGTTTAGCTGGGTCCCATCTGCTTGCTTGTGATTGGAATCATTGCAGTACATTGCATGGACATCCTCGTTAAATGTGCCCACCACCTGTGCCAGAAGTAAGAGGGAATTTTGACAACTGCTATCCCTGGAAGAAAATGATTGTGGTTATAAAATAGCTGAAATAACAGTGACGAAACTAGTTTTTTTTGATAAAGAAAGCAAAATATAGAGCAGGGAATAAGAATTAGCTTATGTTGAAGGGATGGAAATCACTTAATCATAGTGGGGACGGGACATTACACAATTCTATTATGTTTCATTAGCTGCTGGAATAGCTTCAGATTGCACACTCTGTTTTCTCAAATGCTACTAAAATGAATAAACAAAAAAAATGATGCTTGAGCCATCCATTTAGAAAATATACAATTCACCTTTTTTCAGAGCTATTTCCATCCCTGGGCAAGCATCCTTGGTATGCAGAAATAAAATAAATTTATGTTAACAAAACCTAGTGAAGTTTGGTTTAGAAAGCTAAACTGGGCAATTTTACTTATAGAGTGGACCCTTTTGGGGGGGCAGGGTTGGGTCTTTAAATGATCATTGAATTGCCCAACAAGTCTCAAGCTTTTTATGGTTCTGTTCTTTTCTCTTCAAGCATACTATGATGCTAGAATTAGAATGACTAATTTTGGAGAACTTGTAATTAACTAAAGCACAGTTGACCTTGATATTGAAATACTACTAGCACTCTGATGGATTACATTGTATCTAAATTATGAATCACCTACCTATAGACCTTAAATCACCTGCAACCTCAAGATGTGCTATTCTAGAACCCTGCCCAGTTTTCCCAACGATCCTTTGAAACCACTAGATTGGTGGTTTCCATATTGCTTTCAATAGCACAAAGAAGCAGTCTGATCCTTATCAGCTCTTCAACAGATTGATCAGCAGACTTAGGAAAAGTGTGCTTCCAGTATTTTCTGTAAGATGGTTGAAAAATTGACTGGATTGCTAATGGCAACAGTATTCCATATTGGTTTCTGAGAAGGAAGGAGGAAATCTTAATTGCTTCTTCCTTCTTCCCAGTGACCCAGTTCAAGAGTCCTGGTTTCCTAATGTTATTAACAATATGGATTAACTATTAACTAACAAAATTGATGAATTAAGGCTACATATTGCAAAGACTAAATACATCAAGAGCTGTTGTGTTTTGCTAATGACAGAAACTTGGCTTTATTCATGGATGCAGCTGTTGAGTGGAAGGCTACGTAGCTCACTGGCAGGACAGGAATAGTGAATCCGGCAAGAACAAAGGGGAGGTTTAAGCCTTTATGTGAACAAAAGCTTGTACACTGAAGACAGCATTTAATTTCGTTGTACCATCTGCAGTGACAATAAAGTAAACTAAAACTATTAGCAGAATCATTGGGAAAAGGGTAGGCTAAGCATCTAAAGCAGGCCTGTCAAAAGAAATGTGTCACACGCTGGCCACGCCCATGCCCGGTTTAGTGAAGGGGGGGAAAGTCCCAATACATCATGTGATGCTGCCCTGATGACCTGTTTGACACCCCTGATCTACAGCAATGCAACAATGCCCCAAATAGCTGTTCTATATCAGCAGGAGTCTGGTAGCAGCCTTTTGAAGTAGAACATTACATTCTATTTAAAAAAAAAACCATAAGCTTTTATGTCTATGAGATTCTCAATCATCTGGGTCATAGTTGTCCCAAAGGTGCTTTTTTTTTTTGAAGAGTTGAAGAAGTTTCTTGGATGAGAAGCAATATGTCTTCAAAGAAAATCAAGAAAGTCCAATTGCCTCTTGAAAAAAGCATCTTTGGGATAATCATTTATGAGCTGCAACTGATTTCATCACAAAAGTTTACGCCTGTTAATAAAAGTCATTAGCCAGAGAAAGTGCTACCAGATTCCTGATTGTTTTGCCCCCCTAGACTAATGCATCTTTCTTCCTACAATGTTTGCCTTTGCTCTGTTTATGTAATATTGAAGATTCTAATATGTGCAAAGTTATCTATTCTTCTATATGGGTAAAAAAAATACTGATTTTCCTCTATGCATGAGGGTTTTTATTGTCACATGAAGCAAAATGAAAAAGATCAAAAGGTCTAGCAGGGAAGCAGGCAACATTTGAAGTTTCAAGATCTAAGATGTGTAGATATACCTATTCTAATCATTAAACTCCACACTACATGCCTCAGAATATCACAAACAGAAAATCTAAATTACAGCCACTACTCTTAAGCGTGCATAAATATTTGAAATTTCTGTCGAGTTTGTTTTCTTGTCATTGGTTTGGGAATGAAAATAATTTGATTTTGGCTTTCTCTACTCTGGCTCTCTCTGGTTTGTGTCTATAGTCTGAGCTACTTTGGCAAGGTTTTGATTTCTTTGCTCTTAGTAGACCTTTGCAATTCTTCCAAAGTTGCTCTGAATATTTTATTTTGTATTATAAATTGATGTTGATCTGGTTCTGTTGCTTCTGTTTCTAGATACTATCCTTGCAGAACTGATACACTCTTTTCAAATATTCTTTTCTTGATGGACTTGGTTTATAAAAACAGATAATTTCTTTATATATTTGTGATGAGTAAACAAGTTTTGTTCTAGTAGTCTTGCAGCTGCTGGCCCTGGTTGCTCAGCCAGCAGTCCTGAGTCTTGTAGTCCATTTGTTACCAGATGTCCAGGAACTCCAACACCTAGAATGGTCCTTGTTGACCTTGTCAATGGACAACCTGGTATGGTTTATCTAAATTATGTTTCACCATATTATTTATTGTAGACACACATTCTTCTAGCTCATCTGATGACAACTGTCCAGTGTGGTTGAACCTCTGTCATTGATCTTATCTTCCTCACAAGCCACACAAGCATGTCAAGAAAGTACTTCACAGAGAACTTATTATTATGGTTGGTTGCATAATCAGTCAGATTTTTAGACTGGATGGTTATTTTTATCCACCTGTTGAGTCCTTCCCTAGGACCTGGGATAGGGAAATGTTGATTGGTTAAAAGTATTGTTACAAGAGACAAGCTGTTCCAAGTAAAATTGATGGTTGAAATTGACTGATGGAGATTTTGTCAATGTCGATGGGGTTCATGTAGTGCTCCAGATGTTTTGGGATTCCATCAAAGATGCCTATTATTGCTGGCACTATCTTTGTTTTATTTTGCAATAGCTATTCTACTTCTATTTTCAGGTCTTTATGTTTTGTCATCCCCCCCCCCCCCCAAAAGTCCTTTTTCTTCTATTCCACTGCAACATCTACTATCCTGACTTTTATTTGTTTTTCTTATCAACAGTTATTAAGTCTGGGATGTTACATGACAGGTGTCTGTCTGTTTGAATTCTGAAGTCCCAAAACTGATTTGAGTTTTGGAAAGCCGAGGTGGCGCAGTGGTTAAATGCAGCACTGCAGGCTACTTCAGCTGACTGCAGTTCTGCAGTTCGGCTGTTCAAATCTCACCGGCTCAGGGTTGACTTAGCCTTCCATCCTTCCGAGATGGGTAAGATGAGGACCCGGATTGTTGTTGGGGGCAATATGCTGCCTCTATAAACCGCTTAGAGAGGGCTGAAAGCCCTGTGAAGCAGTATATAAGTCTAGCTGCTAAAACCCATTCGCTTCTTCATTCTCTATCCTCCCACACACACACACATTGTGGTTCTACCAGTTCTTGGTTGCAGGTAAATGGTATTTCTTGTAGATCTTCCAATGCATCATTGCTGCTACTTTGTCATCCTATTGTTTATAGTCAATCTGTATGATCTCCTTGGAGCGGCTAATCTAGGTGGTACACTTTTTCTTCAGTTTCTTTGCAGAGGTGGCATTTAATATCCATTGCTGTCTTCAGTTCTGGCTTTATATACATTTATTCTGAAGGCTTGGTATTGTGCAGCCAGAATTAGCCCTTCTCTCTCTTTCTTCAACTTTCCTGCTCTTAGTCATTGTCAGATCTTGTTAAATCTTGGCCTGCTATTTTTTTAAAAAAAATATACTGGCCATGTAATTCTTTGCCTTGCCACGTCTTTTTTCTGTTCTTCTTTTGGTTTTTCCTTCAGGCCAGTTTGGTCTCTCCCTTACTCAGTAAGCCTTTATTGTATACTAGCTTCAGTGCATCTTCTTCACTGTTCTTCAGACAGTCTTCCAGCGCCTTTTTAATAAATTAACATATCATTAAACTTGCTAATATTTGTTTATTTAGTTTTAATAACAATTTAGTAAAAAGCAATATATATATATATATACTAAATGTACAATGAAATATATATAAAGCATATAAATATAACAATTTCTATTAATAAAAAAGAAAATATAAAATAAATAATTCTTAATAAATACATTTTAACAAAAAAATGTATGATTTCTCAGACAGATTTTTAGACTGGATTTGGCACCGAGTCCTTCCCAAGGACCGATTGTTATCAAACTGAGCTGCTGTGATAGAATTGGATATGTATAAGAAGTTTTTTTAGATCCCTAAATCAGTGCTACTGTGTTCTTATATTCCCACTGTCAAGATATATTGCAAAACTTTGTTATTCTCAACAGATGCCTTTTCAGAAAGCAGATTAATCACTTTTCCTCCTTTCTAAATATCTCTGCTTTTGTTTTCATTTTTTCAAATAGACATCAAAAACCATTTCTGGACTATGGGGATGCTGTGATGCATGGGCTAGAAGCTGGTCCCGTTTCATGGCTCAGAACTCATTCTATCTGGGGAAGGTACTTAACTTCATTATATTTGTGTTGTATCATCTATGGCAGGGGTGTCAAACTCACAGCGTCATGGCGGTGTCACGTGACATATCAGGATTTCCCCCCCTTTTCTAAACTGGGTATGGGCGTGGCCAGCGCGTGACACATCTGGCTCGTGGGCCGGGAGTTTGACAGCCCTGATCTATGGTGATCAATTTAAATTGTCCATTAAAATGGAGGTAATTTTTTTTTGCTATGTAGGTTGTGAATTTTATGAGTTGCATTTGAGGTACACAGGAAAGATTCAGATCCAGGACGATTGATTTGGGTCTTTCAAACCAGACAAGATTTCTTTAGGTCAGATTTCTGCCTCCATTAAGGAGAAAGGGATTATTCACTCTATTAAATATTACAGTTGACTAAACTGAACCCTGTTATATTTCTTGCCAAATATAACTAACTAGGAAGGTCCCAGCTGGGTAAATATACAATTGGTTAAACCATACCAAGCATATTGTTTACAGAATTGAGATCTTGCAGATTGAAGATAATAGTGTAGCATCAGACATATCCAAAAGCTGACTTGAATTAGAGTAGTAATAAAATAATCAAATTTCCATTTAAAATGTTTTATGGAATTTAACTACTGAGAAATTCATCCCATCACAATTTTGGCAAGGTTTTTGAGAGTGGGTCTTACCTACTTGGAAAAATTCATTGAGAAAAATAATACTATAGTGGGGGGAAATTATTACTTTGCCATTATAATCCTCACACATGAATTTGATTTGATTTGATTCATTCTGTCTCTAGTTGCATTATAAGATGTCATTTTGACAACATATTTTTGAATTTTCATTATATTTTTAATTGGACTTTGTATCTAGCAATATTTCAGAAGATTGAATTGATACATCAGAAAGGTTGAATATTTACAACAGTTGATCTTGCATGCTTACAGTATGTTTTGTTTTTTAGGTACCTAGTGAGTTTTTTCTTAATTCTTACCCAGCTGGGATTCTGTTGTGTATATTTTGTATTCCTTGCTGACAATTTCAGACAGGTAAGAAATCAGCATAATGTAATGTGTTATAATATCCAAAGCAAGTATCGCTAAACATTCAGGATCATAAACATTGTTCCAACATTACCTTTTATATATAGCTACTATCATGCTCTCTCATGTAGCTCTTTTCAGGTACACCTTCCATGTGAATGACAAGAGACTCATGGTTGAGTCTCTTGTTATCATAAATTATATGTACCCTGCTGCAATTAGAAAGACTCTGAACTAAGATATTTCCCAGAAACGAAATAAACCCTCCTATCCTTGGACCAAGGCGAAAGGAGAGCAAGCATAGTACAGTATTAGATTAGGACTGGGAAGATTTAGTTTCAAGTATATTGTCTGGTTCAAAGGGGCATTTTGTGCCAGTTACAATCTCTCACCCCAACCACCTTGTAAACTTCTTGTTCTGGGAAAATCAAGAACAAAATTCTGTGTATGCTACTTCTTT
Organism: Thamnophis sirtalis; assembly: GCF_051295495.1. Lineage (NCBI taxonomy): Eukaryota > Metazoa > Chordata > Lepidosauria > Squamata > Natricidae > Thamnophis > Thamnophis sirtalis. The sequence goes on along the minus strand of NW_028261383.1, from coordinate 88,062,284 downwards.
TAGAAGAATGGCAACATATACATCCATGAACCAACCAATGATTAGCTTGTAGAATATTTTCATTAAACTTAAATATGAGATGCATTTTTCTCAAATTTGTTTGCCACTTGTCATCTTGGATGTCCTTCCTATGCGTCTTGAGAAATCATAAAGGATATTAATCTTTGAGGGAAGCAGAACACAAAAGTGCTACCTAAACCCAAGGCTGCATTTTCTCCTGTGGAATCTTTGCTTTCTGAATTTGAGAAAAATATTTTCATTTATTTTGTCTGAGTTTACATGATGAATCATGAGACACGAGTCAACAACTCAGTTCCGTATTTGAATATACTATAATGAATTGTATAACTTGGCAAGCAGTTCTCATCCTGATCTATATACCCTAGGTTTAATGGGGCAAGTGTCTCAGCAGATTTAATAAGTTTGCACTAAAGCTAAAGCCAAATGGAGTTGTTTTGTGTGTTTAATTTTATGAAGCATTGACAGTCTGCTTTGATACTTTTTTTTTGTAGAGAGGGCAGTTGGTGCCCTCTTTCGTGGGTGTTCAGAACCATCTGTTCCTTTTGAACTAATATCTAGGTATGCAATCATGAGTGGTATCCTGTGAGAAGTGGGAATCAAAGCTCAGAGTTTCTTAGCATTCTTGCATTTGTGTGTGTATTGTGTTGTTCTGCTTACTTATGATCACACTTTTAAACTACTTGGAGTGTGCAAACTTTCCTTTGTAAATCCTACTTAATTAGAGCTGGAATTAGAATTTATTTTATTTATTTCTATTCTACCCATCATACTTGTGTGACTCTGTCTGGGTGGTTTATAGAAGTTTTCTCCACCCTCTGACCTCAGGTGTGTTCTATAATCCTATATCCTATATAATGAAGACTTACACTTCTAAGTACTACCAGATTGGGGCAATCTGGTTGAGTACACTTTATTATAATCACTTTACAAATCAGGTGGAAGACAGCTCGTTCATTAGCAATTTATTTTTGTCTTTATAATTATTCAGGTAATATCTGCTGCCAATGGTACCACCAATGATTGCAATGCCAATGAAACTGCTCTGTGGGCTCCAACAATGAGCTCTCAGTTATATATCTTGTCCTTCTTACCATTTGTGATACTGCTCGTCTTCATCCAGAATCTCAAGATTCTTTCCATTTTCTCTATGGTGGCCAATATTCTGATGTTGAGCAGTCTGATAATGTTATATCAGTACATTGTCCGGGTATGTATAAAACTGATTCCTTTCAGCATCTTCTTAGCACTCGGTGCTTGCATTTTGTTGGTTTTGCATATCCAATAATACTAATAATAATTCCGTGGTGAATAGAATATGCTATATATTTAATAAGGATGGCCATGGTACTGTGTGGAAGAAACATTTTCAAAGAAAGATACAGTGCATTTGTGGTTTTGTCATTTAAAAGTCAACTTAGGTTACAAAGGGAAAGGTGTGATCATGTATTTTAAGTTTTATTTTATTTTTAGTTTATTTTAGTTGGATGGGGTGAAATATGGTTCCGACAAATAGCTTTAGAGGAAAAGTTACCTTGAAAAACAATTTGAATGGACAGAGTGTGGATCTTGCTGGGTGGATAAAGTGGTACATGCAAATGAGTGAACGGCTCTGGGTTGGGAAATATTAAAGAAAGAGGAAATACTTCTGAGAGGTTATGAATGGCAGAATTGAAAGAGCAAATGCCATGTGAAGAGATTGAGTGGGCCAATTCCAGCCCCTGAAACAATAAGATGCTTGTTTTGAGGGGAGAATGAAAAATAACTCCATAAAGAGATTTTTTCATATATAAATGGGACAAGTTAATTATTTCTTATGGTAGACATTTTCATCTGAGGGACACCATTTCATTTAATGAGGGAAGAGTATAATAAGAAAGGTTTTGGTAGCTGGTAGAAGACCACTTGAGCATTGTATTCTCTTGTTTTCAGTAATCTATGAGATTCATAGATACTAATGTGTTTAAATCCAACACCTTCTTAAGGAGATGTCAAAGAAATAATAGAAGTAGTTGAGTTTCCATCACTTCTATATATATCTAGCAGAGGAAAACTGTTGCCTGAGAATTTGGATGGTAGCAACTAGTCAATGTAAGGCTACCATGTAAGAGATATTCTTTGAATTTTGATTTCACTGCCATCCCTGCAATGTTTTGTTTTATTTATTGATTACATTTATATGCTGACCATCTCTCTACCAAGTGACTCTGGGCAGTTTATATTACTTTACATACATGTTATATTTTCCCTCAACAATGTAAGTTTTGCTGTATGTCTAGATTTTAAAAAAAAATGTTATAACCACATAATTGCCCACAGAGTTTTGTAAATTGGGCAGAATACAAGCACAGTGAAGAAAGAAATTATCAAGTTTGGGTTGCAGATCCCACAAGGTGGTAGCCAACAAGGCTTTTATTAGCTCTGGGAATAGTTATTCTAGCAAATAAGAAGGGTATTAAGCTTGAAAAGGCTGGTGTAGAAAATCCAAGTTAGGAGGGTTTGATTCCATATAAGAGAGTTTCCTAAATTGCAATTGCTTCTTGTTGGAACTCCTTCTAAAGATCTTTTGCTTTTCTTCCTTTTAGGACATTCCAAATCCTAGCCAGCTGCCTATGGTAGCTGCCTGGAAAACAATGCCTCTCTTTTTTGGTACAGCCATCTTTGCCTTTGAAGGCATTGGAGTGGTAAGTCTTGCCTAGAAACTTAGCTTAAAACAGGGGTGTCCAACCTTGGCAACTTCAAGACCAATGGACTTTAATTCCCAGAGTTCCCCAGCCAGCAATTCTGGGTGGTTAATGTCAATGTTGCTTGGAATCTTGTTTTGCTAGGAATTGAAAAATAACTTAGGTCTGGTAGATTGTCAAGTGGCATTTAGCACATCTGTCTCTTTGCATCCAGATGTCAGCTCTGAATTGAACCTGGCTGAAGCCATCTTGTGCTGCTTCACAGTTGCCACACACTATAGGGGGAGGATGAGGGGAAACAGCTTGACCCTCTCATAGACAAAATATAGAGCTTTCCTGTGGGAACCAAGGTCATCTCAACAGGTGGTAGGAGGAGAAGGAGCAGAAGTGATCAAGGGAGATCGCCAACTGCTTTGATTGGACAATGATCTGTGACACCGGGGAGGGAAACTTTTGCACTTTTAATTACATGGTAACCATGGGAAACTTTTAGAGTTGGTTTTCGCTGGCTATGCCAATATGATGTGTCCAATAGATATGTTCTCTGAGGAACGTTCCTGCCTTGGAGTTCTGATTTCTTTGGGTGCAAAGAAATTACTTGGAACGCTGTTTAGTCTTCAAGGCATTGAACATTTGAAAAGACCAAAAAGTTCTTAACATAGTTTTGTTTTATATTTGAAAGAGACTCTTGGTATCCTTTGACAGCATCTGACCAATTTGTACCTGACTTTATAATGGCTCTCAGCTGTTCTGGGATCAAACACTTCTTTTATGTTGAGTTTTCTAACTTAGAACTCTCATTTGGAACTCTAGTTAAAATGCAACATAATAGTCTACATGAATGATCTTATATAGCTCTAATCTTCTGAACATATCTAGTTTGATCTTTTGGAATAGACAAAAATGTTTGATCCATTCTGTTCCTTTTTCCTTCTCCCTGGCCTGGTCATATTTGTCTTTTATCTTTCAGCAATTGAGATCTAATTTTCCACAGGAGTAATTTTGTTTTTTGATTGATTGTTGCTATTGTGAGATACTTTATTGGATTATGCCATGTATTTGAGCAATGAAAACAAGAGTAGAACCCTGTCAAATGCTTATTTGGCCTCAGTCTATGCACTGGTTTCAATTATTTTGCACTCTTTTGTTTTCTTGCTATGAGAATCATAAGGACAATTTCTGAGGATTCGGAGCAAGACTCAAAACAAATGGTAGGGAGTGCAAAATTGTCAGATGTAATTGAAGGGGTCTGGAATATCTAATAAACCATTAGAAACTAAGCCAGTTCAATAAGTTGCCCTACCAGAGGCTCAGCAACAAATAACACACCTCTCCCCCCAACCCATCATTGCCAAAGAAGTATAGTCAAGGGCCTCTTTCCTGACAATGAAAATACAGCAACAAATAACAGTTTGCTTTCCTGTTGTGCTTTCTAGAATCAATTCCTGAGAGTCCCCTGCTTTATGGTAGTCCTAGCTTTAAGGAAGATTTTTTTTCCTCCCAGCAAATAAGGGGAAAGAGATAAAAAGTTGGTAGAATCTTCTTTCCTTGGATTTTTAAGAAGCTAGTGGATAACTTTATTTGAAGCATAGATCTGATCCAATTGAATACCGCAATTTAATGCAGAAAGACACTGCATAGTCTTGTCTCAGAAACAAAGAAATTAGGGCCACGCTAAGAAGATATTATATATCTTTCCTTCTCTAGTCAAGGCAGCGATTCTTTGAGAAGACCAAATGCTAAGCGTGCCCTGGTCTATTGTGAAGAGGTAATTAGGAGAGTAAAATGATATTCATTCACTGTTGGGACTTTTCTTCTTCTTCTCCAAGGTGCTCCCTCTAGAAAACAAAATGAAGAACCCACAGCACTTTCACATTATCCTTTATGTGGGAATGGCGATTGTTACCACGTTCTACCTCAGCTTGGGAACACTAGGATATTTGCGCTTTGGAGCTAACATCCGGGCCAGCATCACTCTCAATCTCCCCAACTGTTGGTAAGTTGAACTGGGAAGCTTTTTGTTACCAGGCAAAGAGAAATTAGTGTAGCTACAAGTCCATTAGCATGTGGCTTTCTACAACATCCAAAGCCCTGATTCAGGTAACAAACACTTTCTTTCGTCAAGGAAGACTTACTTGCTTTTAGTTTACTTGTGAGACAAATTTCCCTAGTGATCTTTGGATCAGGGAGCCCAAGCATTCTCAAATAATGTAATCACTGCACTATCTTCAATTTTTGGTTTGGTTTTTCACCAGAAGGCTGAGTGGATTTAACAGTTGGCTCTTGCCTCATTTTCGCAGGTTGTACCAGTCTGTCAAGCTGCTCTACTCCCTTGGAATCTTCTTCACTTATGCTCTCCAGTTCTATGTCCCTGCAGAAATAATAATTCCTGTGGCTGCTCCCAAAGTCCCTGAACGCTGGAGATTATGTTTCAAAGTGCTGCTGAGAGTATTACTGGTCTGCATAACATGTGAGTGGTGAAAGTTTTCTTCTCACTCAGGTAGAGATTTAGCCCACGGGATGCTTTATTATGGTAAAGATATTCCTAAGAAAATTACTGGGCTCTACAGAAAATAAAAATGGAGGCCGAGTGCAGTACAGTGCTTTTGTTTGGTGAAAAATACACCCCCATACACCAGAGGTGGAAAACCATGGCCCCTTTAAGATTTGTGGACTGGCTAGCTCAGGAATTCTGGGAGTGGAAGTTCACAAGTCATAAAAGTGCCATCATTCCCCACCCCTGCCCTACTCCTACACCAAAAGGGTAAAAGCTGCAAGATTGATCTGCAGTGTCTTAGTTACTAAAAAAAAAACAACCACCAATGTGTGAAAAATCCCCTTAGGTTGCTATAGTGATGAGACTTGTCTAACATGGTTGCCACCTCACGAATAGGGAGTCACCCCACATGGCACTCAAGTCATGGTCTCAGAATCCCAAAGGCATGAAATTGATCACCTCAAAATGTTTAGGGACCCCTGACTAATGCAATAGCTTTGTACAGATATTAGTAATAAATAATATTGGTGCTAGATCAGTGGTGGGTTTCAAAAATTGTTGGAACCTACTCTGTGGGTGTGGCCTCCTTTGTGGGAGTGGCTTGTCACCCATGTGACCAGATGGGAGTGGCTTGCCACCCATGTGACCGGATATGAAATTATGAATTAGTACTTAGGTCGGTCCAAGTAGCTATTCAGGAACTCTGGCATTGAAGCATGCAAGTCTTAAAGCTGTCAAGTTACAAGATCCTTGCCAGTGGTGGGTTTCAAAATTTTTTGGAACATCTTCTGTAGATGTGGCCTGCTTTCCGGGTCCACTGGTGGAACCTCTTCTAACCAGTTCGGTAGATTTGACGAACCGGTTCTACTGAATAGGTGCGAACTGGTAGGAACCCACCTCTGTGCTAGATTCAAGAATTCTTTCCGAGTTATTTACAAATTCCATCTCTCAGCTTGAAGAACATACATATTGATGGCACATTTTGTAATGATTCGGTGTGTCTGTTAACATCCCTTTCTATTTTGCCAAAAAGAGTTTCTTACAGAGTAAAAACATACTCCGAAATTAAAAACGATGTTTATTTCATTTGAAGTTGTAGTAAAAGAAAGACTAACTACCTCAGCTGCTTGCCCTTCAGTTAAGCATCTTCCCTCACAAAGCTTTTATTTCCTCTTTTTCTACCCTTTAGGTGTCCTCGCAATATTGATTCCTCGCTTGGACATTGTCATAGCTTTAGTAGGCTCAGTGAGCAGCAGTGCTCTAGCACTTATTATTCCTCCCATTTTGGAGATCTTCACCTATTATTCGGAAGGCCTGCATCCCCTCATCCTGGCCAAAGATATTCTCATCAGCCTCTTCGGTATTACTGGCTTTGTTGTGGGGACATATGAATCCCTCTACGAACTGATTTTACCGACTGTGTCCAATGCTACCGTTGCTTTACCATGACACTGTAACCTGTTTTCACTTTGAAAAGTTATCTGCAGTTCGGTTGGATCTTGAGTTTCTTCATAGCAACTGCAGGAACTCGGGCCTCCTCCTTGCTTTCTATTTATTTTATAGATTAAGCAGATAAGGCTACAGTTAAAAAAGAAGGGGCTCTTTTTTAGTGCTCTTACTTATTTATGCTTCTTTTTTTTTTTGTACGGGGTTGATTTAGGAGACTTTTTTTTAAAGTGTGCTCCATTATGATTATCCCTATCTGGAAGAAACTGAATGTCTTGCAAGCATCGTGGATTTTACTAGGCGTCTGGATCAAGGGCGGCAGTGAATGTGGGGAGAATTAGGAGTCCTAATACTCCTCACCAGATGATTTTTATGAAGCCTTTTGAGCATCATGTTACCAGTTCATTTTTATTTTCGTTGTTCTTGTTCTAAACTACTTCAGGCTATCAGTTTAGAAACTATAGGTCTCATTTCTAAAATAAATTCCTCCTGAGCTTGAGAGTGGTGGCTAACACAGAAGAAGGAAGTGCAAAAGAAACTCGATGTGTAATATTAAAAACAGATGCTGTGAGTTCATGCTCCTGTCCCATAAAGTTCTGTGTCTATTGGTAATAAAACAGAAAGCTAAAAACAGCATCAAGATGTATAATCTATAATTCTCAGGAACACCAATTGGACTGCATATAAAATGAGAAATAAGGTTTATATTGCTGAATCCAGCACTGCTAGTTTGACCTATATAGCAGGGTTCATATCAAATTGCTGTGCGGAAAAAGACACGTGTGAGTTGGACAGGAGATTGAAAAATGTTTTTAAAGATATTTTTTTTATAGTTGTGTAAACAACAGGATATTATAAACCAATTCTCTGTTGTAAGCTTTTACTTCGTTGTAGCATTAAGGACCATTCACTAAGCATACATTTTGAAAAATGCCTTGAATGTCATGATTATAATCCAATTTCATGTAATATTTCACACTATATATGTATGTACACTATAAAAACATAAGGTGAGTCAGATGCATAGTTGTAACTTCTGAATTATTTTGCTTCTGGATAATGGAAACACTTTTGAGAGCTACTAAAGAATCATAGCCAATTAGTATGTGTACATAGGTTAAATTCATAGCCCAACTTTCACGGTTTTCTTATTTTATATATAAGAGGTCCTGAAAAGCTAGCCAATCAAAATAGATAAATATATTGATTGAGCAGGCACCTGGCGATTCTTATATTAAAAGTGCAATACACATCCTATTTTCTGTTCGTGACCCGTCAAAACCGCGTTCCACAAAAGCGCGATCGACGAAATCGCGTATGTGACGTCATAACAACGCGACGAAAAAGATCAAAAAATTGAAATAAAAATTAAATTACAGCAAGCCGATTCACATAAAGGTAAGCGTTAGGTTAAGGGTTAGGGTTAGGGTTAGGTTAAGGGTTAGGGTTAGGTTTAGAGCATTAGCGTTACGTTTAGCATTAGGTTAAGGGTTAGCGTTAGGTTTTTCGTTAGGTTAAGGGTTAGGGGTTAAGGGTTAGGTTTAGGGTTAAGTTTAGGGTTAGGTTAAGGGTTAGGTTTAGGGTTAGGTTTGGGGGGGTTAGGGGAAGGTTTTTGCTTTATTTTTACATTTTTCGATCTTTTTCGTCGCGCTGTGATGACGTCACATACGCGCTTTCGTCGACCGCGATTTTGTCCTCCGCGGTTTTGTGGTGTTACCTTTTCTGTTATTTGCCTTTGTTCTCAGGAACACTGTTTTCAGAAGCAGTGTTGAAATTAAATAGTTTACATAACGGTTATTTTCAGAATTTTCTTCCTAAGATTTCAGCTGCTTCATGCCATTACGAAATAGTTGATACTACCATTTCGGTTTTCTAAACTAATCATACATGCAACTTGCATTTTAGTTTCTTCTGTTTTTATCTAATTAGCCAAGCAATCTGAATTTGACTGAACTCTTAAATTATAATTAAAATGCAATTTACCAGGAAACAATTTGTGCTCCCTGAATTCAGTAGAGCTTATTTCTGTCAGGTTATGTCTTTAAAAAAAAAAAAGGAAGATGGGATGCATACCATTGTTTATCTCTTCCAGTAATCATGATTAGGTTGTATCTTTATCTTTGTTCTTGAATAAGCCCCACAGGATGAAGAAGGGAGCAAGGAATGACCACTCTTCAGATATGGCACCCAGATATTTATTTAACACTTTAAATAGAAATTGAAATGTAGGGTTTTTTAATTATTTTGGAAATGTTTTGTAGTCTGGTTTTAAATATCATTGTAATGACTTAGCTACTTTTTATGTATTGCTGTATGGTTGATGAAATAATGAAATGAATTGCAAGTTAGCTTCCTATCCCCTTTCTCATTCTTCTGAAAGTACAGATGTCTCGTTAACTCTAGGATATACCTGGGGTTTATATTTCTTTCCCCCTATACTGGTAGTAAAGTGAGAAAATAGACAAACATTCAATGTTCTTGTCTTGGCAACATAATGGTGAAATGTAAATTTAAAATGCTTTAAATTTTGCCAGTGAACCCAGGACACTGAAACATAAGCAGACCCCTGCAGGTTAGTGATATTGCATGTTTACACCATGATTAACTAGAACCTTTGCCAGGTAGCCAGAATAGTCAAGAGGAAATAAAATGTAAAGTGGTAATGACACATTTCTTAACTTTAAAAATAAATAAATGGATAGTTTGACTTTATAATTATTACAGTAGAATTGATAATGTTATGCTTGTGCATTTTTGCAGTCTTACTTTGAACTGTTAAAAGTGATGATGTGATTATTAGCACTGAAACAGAAGCAGAATGGATGCAGAAAGTAAAAAAAACAAGGGAGTTTAATGAAGTCGCGAAGAAACATTATTAAATTGTTTACTGGCTTTTTCACTTTAGGATTACCCCACTTTTCAAATAGTAAGTGCCATTAAGACCAATTTGGTAGATGCCCTTAAATATAACCCCCGTAGAAAATGCAGGATTTTAACGTTTATTGATTTGTAGATCTTCCATTATTTGAAAAGTTCATCGTTGCATAATATTGTTTTGATGGCTATTAGTTGTATTAGTCACAGCCACTGAATGAAATTATTTTGTTCACTTATTTATCAATAGATGCCTTAATATGTCTTTGTACTTTATGGTTCTATAAAACTTTGAACACTATGGGAAGCATTCTTCTCGGTGGGGATAGTACTTTTTCTTAACTTCTAGAAAACGAACACATTTTGCAGTCAGGAGTTTAATGAAAAAAGTTTACATCAGACATTACCACTAATTATAACCTATATCCTTGGCATTGTGGCTGATGGCCTTGTCTTGGTCTACATGATAAAATTGCCGGCATACAATTATCTTTTACTGTTTCTCCCCCCCTCCCCCCGCCCCCCTAGAATAAACTGTGGCCTATTTGTATGTACTTGCACAGCACAGAAAGAGGCGGTTTTGAATTATTGGGATTATCTATATACTTGTTTCCAGTAAGCCTCATAGAAGGGAAAAGCTACAGCAATGGCCATATTAAGAGGTTTTTTTAATCTGTTGTCTAGTTGTGTCTAATGTAGTAATGTCCTCCTCAGATCTCATACTGAGTCAGTAATTATGAGATTTGACGCAAACATTTCTGATTTCGCTATGTTATCTTTGTCATATAGTCGGTTCTGTCTCTGATAATGAGTAAAAAGGGCATTTCAGTGTCAGTCAGATCTGCTTACTTTAATTTGATTTATTGGTAAAAGAAGCGATTGCACCTGTGAAATTAGATACCGTAAGTGCAAAATACAAACACAGCTTTGACATTCCTCAAACGTCTATGATTATCAAAGAAATCCCCAAATTTGACGTCCAAAGGGGGACACATTGAAGATCTGTGCATAGATCTAAGAAACTGGAACACTACATATTTGGAGACTAAATGAAAACACCAGCTAATGTTTGTACAGAGCTTTGGGAACGGTTTCCAATTCCTCGAGGTTACTCTTAATGTATCACTTTGGTCCTTTGCCTTCAATTAGATATACTTCTACTCCTTTTAGGGTAGCTTGGTGTCACATATTTAACTATGGTGCAGAATCAGGCAAACATATTTTGGGTAACCTAAATTTGGGAAATGCATGCAATTATCCTCAAATGTTTCTACAAGGAGTGACTTTGAGGATAGGAAACAATGTCTGTTTGTGTGTCTATCGAATCAGTCAATGTTTATTTATTTGTGCCTATTTGTGTGTACAGCAAGCCACTATGTACTTTGGGTGTACTGTGTAGGAGACACAGGTGATATTATGTATGATAATGCTGTAACCGAATGATATATTTTACTGGATGTTTCATTCAATAAATTCAGTTTTTTTTTACTGTATTATAAAGTTCCACGGTGATTTTATTTGCGTCTTTTTCAGATTGCTTCTAATTTGTAATACTTAACAAAGAGGAAAAAATGAAGTAATAGCAAACATGCACTGGCTATCTGAACTACAAACTACACAGGGATGGGCTTCAAAAATTGCAGCAACGGGTTCGTTGCCCCGTTGCTGGGTGCCCATGGTGGGATTGGCTTAGTCGGTTCCGGCAGGGAGGGAATGTTTTTCACCCTCCCCAGGCTCTGCAGGCTTTCCTTGAACCTCTGGGAGAGTGAAAACTGCTTTCCCCGGGCTCGAGAGGTCCTCCAGAGGCCCATTTCTGGACTTCCGGAATTTCCAGTAGGCCCGTTTTTCACTCTTCCTGAGCCTCCGCCCGGGCCCTCCACTTACTTGGCATGATGACCAGGCCACGTGGAGACTCCTGGGAGGGGTGGCGTGGTGTGGCCAGCCAGGGGTGGCATTTGGGGAATTGCCGAACTGGGCAGAATCCTAGCTAGAGGATTGCCCGAACCCGTGTGAACCCTCAGCAGCCCGCCATTGAAACTACATAAAATCAATGCAGCCATTGTTGTACTCTTCACAATTTAAAAACTAATAAACCTGTGACAAGACACAATGACTGTGAAAGTTGCAATATAAGAGTATTTCTGGCAAATGTGTGCTCCAGTTCTTCAGACAGAACTTGGAATGGTATAGTGGTTGTTGGAGCAGGACTGGAGAAACCAAAGTTCAAGTAGACACTCAATCCTGGAAGCTCTGCCCAACCTACACTCAGGGTTGTGGTTTGGGATAAAATAGGTCTTAAAGTATGCTTAGATTAATTGTAAGCGAGTATAGAATTTTAGGAGCCCTGGTAGCACACTGGTTAAAATGTAGTATTGCAGGCAAACTCTGTCCACAGCCTCAAGTTTGATCCTGATGGGGCTTCAAGGTACATTCAGCCTTCCATCCTTCTTAGATTGATAAAATGAGGACCCAGATTGTTGGGGGCAATATGCTGATATTGTAAACTGCTCAGAGAGGGATATAAACATTGCAGGTAGTATATAAGTCGAAGTGCTAGTGCTATTTAAGCAAGTAGTTTTCATGCATCCTCTACTCTCATAAAATCAATTAACAGATGTTTTAATTAGGAATTAGAGGTCTGCAAGGAATTTTTAAAAAAAGCTTGATCTTGGAACAAAACTTCCAACTCACCCATTCATTTGCTTCCATCAGAATGTGAATATTCCATATTTCACCAAAACAAAACTTTAAAAATCATGTTCTGTCACAGGGGACACTGATATCTTGAAAAAAGTTCTTGCTGTCTCAATTTGAGTCATAAGACCTGAAAAGTAAAGGTGTTGATAGTCAAATTCTCAAGGCTACATGTAGTATATTCCAATTTATCATAAAAAATAGCCAATATAAATATATTTGTTTTAACTGAATAACAGAATTGGAAGGAACCTTGGAGGTCTTCTAAGCCAACTTCCCTGCCTACCCAGGAAACCTTACACCACTTCAGACAAATGGTTATCCAACATCTTCTTAAAAACTTCCAGTGTTGGGGCATTCACAACTTCTGGAAGCAAGTTGTTCCACCAATTAATTGTTTTAACTGTCAGGAAATTTCTCCTCAGTTCTATGTTGCTTCTCTCCTTGATTAGTTTCCACCCATTGCTTCTTGTTCTACTCTCAGGTGCTTTGGAAAATAGCTTGACTCCCTCTTCTTTGTGGCAGCCTCTGAAATATTGGAACACTGCTATCATGTCACCCCTAGTCCTTTTCATTAAACTAGACATACCCAGTTCCTGCAACCGTTCTTCATATGTTTTAGTCTCCAGTCCCCTAAATCATCTTTGTTGCTCTTCTCTGCACTCTTTTTAGAGTCTCCACATCTTTTTTACATTGTGGCGACCAAAACTGAATGCAGTATTCCAAGTGTGGCCTTACCAAGACATTATAAAGTGGTTTTAACACTTCACGTGATCTTGATTCTATACCTCTGTTTATGAACCCTAGAACTGTGTTGGCTTTTTTGGCAGCTGCTGCACACTGCTGGCTCATCTTTAAATGGTTGTCCACTAGGATTCCAAGATCCCTCTCACAGCTACTACTATTGAGCAAGGTACCACCTATACTGTACCTGTTAAGTATTAAATATTTTTAAAATGTCCACAATAAAGGAAAAGACAATGACCAAAGAGAATGGATTGATGTTGGGTGATCTCAGTTTATGAATGGAGCAGAGATGGGTTGCTCCTGGTTCGGCCCAGTTCAGCCAAACTGGTAGTGGCGGCAGCAGGAGGCTCTGCCCACCCACCCACCCCGGATGCTTCTGCGCATGTTTGCACACATGAGCAAACCAGTAGTAAACTGGTTAGCAACCCACCATTGGAATAGAGGGTGACCAATTATTAAAATATGAGCATAAGCAAAAATAATTTCAAGCTTCAACCATCCTAAATTGGCAAATTGAGCACCAAAGACTGCAGAAAATTCTCCAATTTCTTGGCTTTTAAGCTTCTTATGTAGAAACCTGGGGGAGGGCAGTTTATATGATCCTCTATAAAAAAAACTGGATACCTGAATGATACCCACGGATATGTTGTGTTTTATAAAAATGAAGTGGATCCACAGATCTTCACTGCTTGTTAAATGAATTACTTGCTTTTCCAACAATGCTTGCTTGAGTTTCTCCGCTCCACCCTGCTATCCCTAACTGATTTCAAATTCATTCCATGGAAGCTAGCAAGTATAAACATCACATGCTTTCCCATGTGGTTTACTTTCTCTGGGAACAATGTCTGGTTACATAAGATTTCTCCCTAGTCTGTTCTTTCAAGTCTACCAATGGTGCACTCATTACCACTGTAACTGAGTCCATCTACCTTGCTGGTGGTTGTCTCTTCTCTTCTCTTCCACCTTTCCCAGCATTAGAGCTGGGTCTTCGCATAATGTGTCCACAGTGAGATAATTTGAGCCTGGTCATTTGTGCCTCAAGTGAGAACTCTGGGTTGATTTCAATGATCTATTTGGGGTATTTTTGGGCTATCCACAGTATTTTCTAAATTAACCCCTAAATTCAAAGGATTCAGTACTCTTCCTATCCTGCTTCTTTAAAGTCTAATGTTCTAATCTCCAAAGGGAGAATATTCCATAATGCAGGGACTAAGCAGAAATAACCCCTCCTAATTCCTGCCAGTCAATGCTTTTTGGTTGATGGGATATGCAGCATGCACAATCTATTGGATTAAATCATTAATTTAAATAAATGCATACATTTATTACAGGGAGTTCCTACTTATTATTTATTTTCATCAGCATGCCTATCTGTAGAAACTTTACTGTAATGTGCTCTGAAAAGACAGGGATGCATGTTTGGAAAACTCATCCCCCAACTATTTATGCCTGGGTTCTGCAAAATGGCACCCAATCCAAGATACCCACCAAGTTTTCCCATGGACTCTGCTGGCAAAGTCAGCATCCCCAAAGTCCATTAGCAGAAGAAAGAAAATAAAGCTAGTGGTAATGTCTGTGGTCCCTCTACCTTATTCTCTCCCAGAAGCAACAATCCAGCAATGTTGCCTTCTCCAAGTCACTGGTTATCAATATAATCCAACAGCTAGGACAGGAATAGTGCCAGAGATGAAAATCAGACTCGTGCTATTTAAAGGAAAGTTTTGCTTAAGAATTTAGTCACATCGTAATTAAAGGCGTAAGTAAGCAAGCGCTGGAATGCAGTGTCATTGAACTGGCATTATTGATGATATCAAACCAGCTTTTTAATCATATTTTGAAATGCAAAACATGTATTTGGATTTCACTTTAGGAAGTCAAATATACTGGGGTTATTTCTAAGAAATGTTTTTGTTTAGATCAAAACCCTGTTTGGATTTGTGCATATGTGTGAATGGCCTTCAACTGATGTTCAGCCAGCTATTTTCAGCATCTTTGCTAATCAAGCCTGCTTTAATTCAGTGCCCTATTTGCTGTGATGTTTTCATGCTGAATAATAAATGGAGGAAATACCATCAAGACAATTAACACCTGGGCAATTTCAATCATTAGATACAAAGCTGGATAAGTGGACTGGACTCAAGCAGAACAAAAGGAAGACTAGAAAAATAATGACAATGAATCATGCCCTTCATCTAGACAGCAATGTTGACCTACCCTACTTATAAAGAAAATTGGGTGTGGAATGCTGGAAGTACATCAGACAGCTGAAGAATAAAAAGGGCATTGGAATAGTAAAGAAAATGCCCTGAAGCTAGCATACCATGAAGGCTTAACTGAATACAGGACAGACTAAACTGGCCTACGAGAAAAATCAAATGAAGAATAGAAAACAAACTTAGCAAGGCAAGTATTACATGGTTAGCACATCAAAAAAGAGCAGGCAAAGCAGATAACAAAAAGACCTAGCTAAGAGATAGAAAACTGTAGAAAGAAACAGAGGGACCAATTCTGGCTGCACAAGACCAAGCCTTAAGAACAAATGCATACAAATTGAAAAGGTAGCAATGGACATCAAATGCCACCTCTGTAATGAAGCTAAAGAAACACTGGACCACATAAGTTAGCGGCTGCAAGAAGATCTCACAGACTAACTACAAACAACGGCATGACAAAGTAGCAGCAATGCTGCACTGAAATATCTGCAACAAACAACATTTGCCTGCAAGCAAGAACTGGTGGGACCATAAAATAGACAAAGAAATAGAAAATGAAGGTGCCAAAATGTTCTGGGGCTTTAGAATTAAAACAGACAAGCACCTGCCACCTAACCCCGCAGATTTAACAATTGTTCATAAGAAAGACCAAAAGTCTGGATAGTGGATGTGGTAGTACATGGAGACAGCAGAACTGAAGAGAAAGAACTGGAAAAAGGATCACAAATGCAAAAACCTGCAAATAGAAATAGAATGTCTGTGACAAAAGAAAGCAAAGATAGAACCAATAGTAACAGGCATCCTGGGTGCAATACTAAAACATCAGGTGCACCACTTTAATACCTCGAGTTCTCCATGTATTTTTTTAAATGACAAATTAAAAGTACAGAAATGAGGCGTTTCCTAACCTGCTCATTATATTTTGAATACTCTTTTTCAAAAGGTAGAATTTTTTTAGTTTTAACAATAGAGGTTTCACTGTCCATAGTATTGCAACCCTTTTAACTGCAGTGGAAACTATTGTTGATTGTCAGTATGGACAATCAAGACTGCATTGGTGCCACTTTTTGAGTAAAACCAAAGTAATTTTAGACACGTATGTTTAGGAGTACAATGGAATTTATATCCTTTCCAAAGCATTCATTTTCCCATCAAGGAACACGGGAAGCTGCCTTGAACTGGCCCCAGTTGAGAATTCTGGAGAATGAGTCTGGGACAACATGCTTGCAAAGTAAATTGTCCACCGCAAATTACCTCTTAACCCCTAATTAAGATGAAGCATGAAGGGCTGAGATTGATAGCTTTAATCCAGATATGCTTGAGTAATAGTTTTGCTCTGGGGCGAGTTCTCATATTTCATCCCCATTATATTGACTAGGTATGTTCATATTAGTCTAGAAGAAAGTTTGATATCAGGTCTTCTTTGCACACATCAGCTATTTATTTATAACCTTCAGGCAAGGAAATTAATTCAGATCTTATTACTGGAAGGAGTGATAGTCCACTCATTCTTCTCCCTGATTGATCAAGGGCCTGATTGAATAGAAATTCTGAGAGTTGAGATCCCAATAAAAAGACTCCTCAATTGAGAAAAAATCGTTTTTCCTTGTAGTTTGGATAATATGTAACTTATACATATCACTTTCATGGTTATAGAGGCCAAGTTAAAGAAGGAAGACACACACCTCCAATAGTACATTGCAATATAGTTCAATATTATATGCCAAAGAGCAAGAAACAGAACCAAACAACACCTTCTGAGCTCCTCACCTTTGACCAAAACTTAGAGGGTGTTTCCAGCCCAAGTATTTATTGTACAATTCCACTGCAAAAGTCCAAACAGTGGCATTTTCCATTCAAAATCTTCCCACGGTTTTCTACAAACCCTTTCTTATCACAGATAATAAAAAGGAGAAACATTGTTTAGCTGGGTAATGACTTTTGACTGGCAGCACTAACAGTCTTCCACCTTGGTATAAAAAAAGATGTTGAGATTCTAGAAAGAGTGCAGAGAAGAACAACAAAGATGATTAGGGAACTGGAGGCTAAAACATATGAAGAATGGCACTGGGTATAGCTAGTTTAACGAAGAAAAGTGGTGACATGATAGCAGTCTTCCAATATTTCAGGGAATGTCACAAAGAAGAGGGGGACAACTATTCTCCAAAGCACCTGAAGATAGAACAAGAAGTAACAGATGGAAACTTATCAAGGAGAGAAGCAACCTAGAACTAAGGAGAAATTTCCTGACAGTGGGAACCTGAAAATACTCAACTATCAGCTTTTTGTATAAAACTGTTTTATTGTCTTAAAACAAACAAACAAACAAACAAACAAACAATAAACTGATCCATACTTGGCATAAGATTAGTCTGTAGAAGTTTGCAAAGTGTGTAGAACTATGTTTTTCAACTGGAAGTATCAAACAGAGTCTGGGCTGTTATTTTAGTTTTTGTCATGTTTGTCTATCATTATAAAAATTTATGCAATGTAACTAGCTGCAGTTAGAAAGAATTAAATGAACTTTCTAGATTCTTCTAGAAAGTTGTATAGTATTGGGTTGAGGAGGGGAAGCTCAGCCAATCTCATTGTACATATGTTGTTGCACTGACAAATAAATAATAATGATAATTATTATTCAAAAATATAACGAGGAACTGAGGAACTCTAGCAGCATTCCACTATATACGAGTAGCACCATAGAGAAGTTAGAACTTGTCTTCTGATTGGCTTCACAGTTTGGGATCATTTAATACGAAATTTCATTCAGTAGACCTAAAAGAGTTGTGTTAATACCAAGGAAGTATAAATTTCCTTTTAACTACTAGCATGTTTATATTGTATTATATTTCATTACATTTTAACTATATGTACCATTCATTTCAACTATATTGACATTCCACCGTTTATCATCGTATTTTTTTCATAAAGGAGTACTCATTTTGATTGCCTAAACAACTGCATATCCTTCTAAGATGTTGTATATTTTCTTACAACTGGTTTCTGTGCTATACAGATAAAAAGACAGATAAAATAGTCTTTTCCAAGGACCAATTTGGTCTAGTGATAAAAGCAGCAGGCTAGAAATCAGGAGACTGTGAGTACAAGTCCTGCCTTAGGCATAAAAGCTGGGTGGGTGACTATGAGCCAGTCATGCTCTCTCAGGCCAACCCACCACAAAGGGTTGTTTCTGTGGGGAAAATTGGAGGAAGAAAGTGTATTAAGTTATGTTCACCACTTTGAGTTATTTATAAAAAGAAATAATAATAAAGGCAGGAAAACAAATAAAGAAATAATATCCTTGCTTATGAATACCTAGATCAACTCTTTGGGGCAATGGGAAGAATTACATCACTGATCTGCTTTTTCAACCAGCTTTATTCCTTTATTGTTTTTCTCAATCTATTTTTCAAAGTATCAGAAGAGAAGACAAAAAACAATTGGGGGAAACTAATCAAGGAGAGAAGCAACCTAGAACTAAGGAGAAACTTCCTGTCAGTTAGAACAATTAATCAGTGGAACAACCTGCCTCCAAAAGTTGTAAATGCTCCAACACTGAAAGTTTTAAAGAAGAGATTAGATAACCATTTGTATGGAATGGTGTAGGGTCTCCTGCTTGAGCAGGGGGTTGGACTAGAAGATCTCCAAGGTCTCTTCCAACTCTGTTATTCTGGTTTTTTTAAGGGGATGTGTGGGAAATGCAACTGTCAATGGCTGCTACTCATGTCAGCTTTATATTATCTTTGGAATCCAAGCGTCAGTCTTTGGGGGAGCAGCAACAGAAAAAGATGATTATGACCTGTGAGAAACAGGATCATGGAAAGCTGCAATACTAATGTTCTTAGAGGCTTCAGTTAGAATGACAATACCATAAAGGGACAAGGACACTTTATGCTATAAGGAATCTGTTCATTCTTTAAGATACCAGGAAAAACAACGAACAAAGAAGGCTATACACTAATGACTAGAAATGTTCTATTGGTTCCAATTTTTCTAACAAGCACAGTTGCTCATAGCTCCTCAGAATGTAGGTGGTGGTGGTGGTGGTGGTGGGAAATCACAGAAGAAGAGAATCATACTGATCTCAGAGAAAGGATTAAAACTTTCACCCAGAGCAATTCTTCTATAATGATTTTGCAATGATTACATTCTTACAGAAATCCTGATAAGCAAAATACAAGGAGGAGAATCTACATACAGGTCTCCTCCCTCTGTTTCCCTTTGTGGAATATCTAAATAAGATTTTCTTCAATGAGCAGGAGCTGATACATCTGGCATCTCCATTCCTAGAGCAAGGAAGATGGGCTACAACAGGTCCTGTCCAGTCAGCCAGCAATGGAATGATTGATCTTAATTCATTCAATCACAGTTTTGTGCTTCAGCAAAGAATAGCATAAACATTTGTACCCTTGCACATTGTATTTTTTGGGAATGCAGCTCTTACCCCGTGTGCCATTAGGGCATTATGGCAGTTGTGATCTGAAACAACTGGGAAACTTGTTCCCTCAGATTGTAACAGTGAGTGGAAAGGGCAAGAAACTGTCTATGGCAGGGGTTAAACTCAAGGCCCAGGGGCCGGATCTGGCTTTCAGTTGCTTAGATCTGGCCCGCAAGACTGCCCTGGAAACAGCAAAGAACTGGCCTAGTGAAGGAGTGACCAGTGGTGCCTCTGTGAGCGAAAACGGAGCCATGTTTTCACTTGCAGAGGGCTGTAGGAGGCTGTTGCAGCTGAAAAAAGAGCTTGTGAGGGCCGCATGTGGCCCTCTCGAGCTCTGTTTTCACTGGCAGACTGTTGCAGGAGGCCGTAACAACCAAAAATGGAGCCTGGGGGAGTTCTCAGGTTGCTACAGGTGCCCTTGACACAAATCAAACACAACCCTGATGCGGCCCTCAATGAAATCAAGTTTGATACCCCTGGTCTAGGGCCCACTCAAGTAGGGGTTGCAATCTATGGGGTGGCCTTGGAAATCAAGAGCTTTGGCCAGCTTTTCCATTACCTACTTTCCCTACTTCTTGTTATTGCAGACTAATCGAATCACCAAGAAGTTCTCCAGGATGACTAGCAATGGTGATCTTGAGGACAAAGGCAAGGAAAGTTACTACATATGAGATAGAGGCCGCTTTCCCCTCCCAACCCAGCAGACCGGTTCCGCTGCAACTCTTCCTCTTCCATTCCCCTTGGATGCTTCAGGCACCTTGGCAATTCTGGAGCCTGGGAAGTGAGGAACTGAGGAACTCATTCTTAGGTACATGCCAAAGATAACCAGATCTCCATACAGCCCTCTTTAAAAAGGGAGAAAGCTTGCTTCTCTGTCAAGCAGAAGCTTGAGAGAGGAACCTGATCTGGACTTCTCAAATCTTTTGCTTTTTCTATAGTAATTTTGGAGGAAGCAAAGAGCCTTGGTCTAACCTGCCAATTTAAGGAGAGGCAAAGCAAGAGCAGTCATCGGGCAGCCAAGCTAGAGAAAGGGTCAAAGCTATATGAACCCTTTGCCCTTCCCAAGCACTAGACCTTTCAGAGTTGTGCTCCCATATTTGGTCATTCTTAGCTAGAGGATTTCACAGGGAAGGGAGAGTAGTCCATTCTGGATCTTTGAACTAATCTACATTTCTAGAATTAAGGAGAAATTTCCTGTCAGTGACAATTAATCAGTGGAATGGCTTGCCTTCAGAAATTGTGGGTGCTCCATCACTAGATGCTTTTAAGAGGTTGGACAGCCACTTGCTTGGAATGGTAGAGGGTCACCTTCCTGGGCAGGAGTTGGACTAGAATGCCTCAAAGGTCCCTTCCAATTCAGTGATTCTGTAATTTTTTTCCCCAAGTGCCCCTCCTCCCTACCCACATCAGTGTAGTCGGCACAGATCTGCACCCAACTGAGATCGACCCAGTTGCCTTTCAGCAGTCGCGTGCAAAGGAGCTAATCCTGTGGAATCACCTGACCATTTTGCACTTTCACCCTTCTCGTGGTGTTGGTGGCGCACTCTCACAGTGGTTGGATTGCTGCCATACCCTCCACGATGTTATAGCAATAGCAATAGCAGTTAGACTTATATACCGCTTCATAGGGCTTTCAGCCCTCTCTAAGCGGTTTACAGAGTCAGCATATCGCCCCCACAGTCTGGGTCCTCATTTCACCTACCTCGGAAGGATGGAAGGCTGAGTCAACCTTGAGCCGGTGAGATTAGAACCGCTGAACTGCAGATAACAGTCAGCTGAAGTGGCCTGCAGTCCTGCACCCTAACCACTGTGCCACCTCGGCTCCTATTATAAGGCGGCGGGCAAACAGACAAATTAAGGTTGAGTGTAAAGCAGTGGTGGGTTTCAAAAATTGTTCGAACCTACTCTGTGGGTGTGGCCTCCTTTGTGGGAGTGGCTTGCCACCCATGTGACCAGATGGGAGTGGCTTGCCGCCCATGTGACCGGATATGAAGATGCCGACGACACTCATCAGAACCACCTTAAATTACCTCACACACAGCACTGGCATGCATAAGAATATGGTGTAAACTTGTTTTTTAAAAGCCATCTTTGGTTTGCGTTAAAACAACTTCAACACACGCAATGTTCTGATTGCACCACAAACGCAGTAGTCATGCTTACCTTTCACAGAGGCACTGAGTTTTATAAATATGAGCATGATAGTGTAGAATAATCATATCCAAGGACCAGTGGTGGGTTTCAAAATTTTTTGGAACCTCTTCTGTAGGTGTGGCCTGCTTTCTGGGTCCACTGGTGGAACCTCTTCTAACCGGTTCAGTAGATTTGACGAACCGGTTCTACCGAATAGGTGTGAACTGGTAGGAACCCACCTCTGGTATAAAGCTAAAGCATAGTTTGTGCTTTTACTTTTACGCTTGTTCTTCAGGCAAGTTCCCACTCTCTTTTACTGATTTCAGGCTCGGCTCCTTTCTCCGGTTCTGGCCCAGTGGACACTTTGGTTCCCTTGTTCCTGTGAAGTTCCAGAGTGAAGCTGTCCTGCGGTTTTATTGCCACCTAAGCAAGGCAGTTATTAATTTTTTCCATCCATGGGAAAATACTAAGGCTACGGAGGAAAATCTAACTAAAGCAAAATACGTCTGGTGTTTGGAGTCACGAATCCAGAACCTCTTGCAAGCCAGGTTAATAATGTCATTCAATAATATAATAGATGGCAAGTGATGCCGATCAACTGTTATCTTTGTACTATTGGCCACCAGATGGCATGACAAGATAAAATTTAGAGTTTTTTAAAAAAATGTCAACATAGGAGTCTATACAGATAAAGCATCTTAATATTGCACCATAATGGCCACCATCCTTATACGAACAATTCATTGTTGAAGATGGCCATAATATTATTGGGCTTAATGTTCTAGCTAGCATCACATGAGATCAGCTTTAGTCACTGAAGTGGATAGTATTTAACACACTGAAGAATTAGGTTACATTATCCTCACGCAGAATATATTAATATCTGAAATGCAGCATAGATGGTTTGCCTTTGTCTTTTGTGTAGTTGAAGGAAGAAAATCTTGGGTTAAAGCACCTTTGTGCAAGAATTATATAATTCTTTATATAATGTTATATATAGGTTTATATATAAATTGTGTGTGTGTGTAATATTATAAAGGTTATAAACTATTAATATATTATAAAGTTTATATATGAATTTATATAATTCTGAAGTCCTTTTATAGAAGTCAAGAGGTTGGATACCTTTTGTAGCTATAACTTGTTCTCAACAGACAAATGAATAATTGCCTTTCTTGCAGTGTATTTGCCATGGTTCTGTAGTTTAAAATCAGTTACCTAAGCTCATCTGCATCATAATATATTTGCACATCCTTTGAACTATATCTCCTCAGATGGAGAGGTGCAACAATGTTATACCTGGAAAGCTCTTATAACTGGATCAGGATTACTACTTTATTGACGGTATTAGGACTCCTCCCTTGGACAGGAGGTTGAATAAGAAGACCGCCAAGGTCCCTTCCAGTCCTATGATTCTATGATACATGGCTAAAGAGCTTTTGCCCCCCCACCCCCCGCTCGAATGGTCTGGTTGTTGTGTGCTTTTAAATTGTGTATTGTTTTGTTTGTCTTTTTATCCCTTATCTGTATCCCCTTCCCTGACTTGGATTGTGAGCCACCCTGAGTCCCCTCCGGGGAAAAGGGCGGCATATAAGTGCAATAAATTCAATTCAATTCAATAATGAGACTTTTAAATAAAAACAAAAATTCCACAATCCATTTCCCCTAATTAAACAAGGAGCTATGAAGACTATTGATGATCTCCACCACCACCCATTCTTCTACTATTGGTACACGTATAACATTTTAAAATTCTTTATTGCGTTTTATAAACAAATATTCACAATAAACTCTCACAGAGAAATTTAACCAAAGATATACAGTACATTCAAAATATGGCCCAGCCTTGTATTAAATAATTCTTTTTTTGTGTGTCTGGTTCTTTTCTATGTAAACCCATAAATGGAGCTCTCACACATTTTCTCTCTCATACACAACTTTGCACAATATATGCATATATACCATATCCATAACATGAATAGTTCAAGGCAGTGGTTTGTGGATTATATTCAAACTGATGTAGGTAGAGTCAACCTTTTAAAATTTATCATCATTTCCTAAATAGGAATATGTAGTTTCTTGATAAAAATTTCTGGGAAATTATGAGTATCAGAAACAAGATAGTGCCCATCAAACAAAATCCATTAGTGCTTTTCTGGATTAGTATGGAACCCTTGTATATTATTTTTAAACTAGCTGTACCTGGCCACGCGTTGCTGTGGCCCAGTCAGGGCGTAGTGGGGCGGCGGGTGGGTGCTGCCATTGGTCAGGACTCGGGGCTGCTGAGCCAGGTGAGGTTGGTTGGGGGAGACAGCGCCGGGGCTGTTGGCCTCGAGGAAGTCGTTGAGCATTTCCTCGGAGGACCTGTGCTCAGACTTCCCCAAGTTGGTGGCCCGGGAGAGGGATGGCGCAGGTGGTGCCCCACCGCAGACAGCAAAGGCCCAGCGGGAGAGGAGAGAGGGGAGGGGGAGGCCAAAGGGCTTCAGCTTCTCTTGGCGGAAATGGCCAAAGCTCGTCAGAGGAGGGGCGGAAAGGGGAAAGGGTGCGGCCGCAGCCCAGCCAAACATATAAAGGGACAGTCGGGATGAAGCTGGAGAGAGGCCGAACTGTTCCGAATATACTATACTCACTAAATGAATGCTATGGTAAATGACATAGCTCAATTCCAATGCAATGTCACACGAAATAATTAAATCAAAATGAAAATAAATCGAAATCTATGAAAACTCAATATAACAATGCAATCGGAAACATTGAAATGGAATCATGAAATATTTAGTATAGTGTGTGTTGCTTTTATGTCCACCAGATGGCACTGGAAACATTGAAATGGAATCATGAAATATTTAGTATAGCATATGTTGCTTTTATGTCCACCAGATGGCGCTGGTTTTCAAAAAAGCATGTTTTTACAAAAAATCATGTTTTTACCTGTCACAGGTGTGGCATTTATGTAATATATGTATATTAAAACATTCGCGTATTCGAATGCAACATTGTGTCAAAATTTCAAAGCAATCGGTGGAGAACTTTTGCATATTAGCAATTTTGAACAAAGAACAATTACATTTATTTATATAGATAGAAACAACAAATTCCTAGATTAAAGCCAATGCAACACACTCCTTTCATAAACGTTTGTGTTATTTCAGTCAGATGCCTTCCCCTGTCAATGACCATTGACACAACTCCAGGATAGCCCAGTTCTATTCTGGGAGTTTTTAGACCAATGAAACTCTTGACTCTTAGAAATAAAAGCACTATTAAAAAATTATGACTGCTATTCAATAATGTCTTAGTTCAAGTCTTTCTGATGTTTACAGCAAGAATCCACTTTATCAATTTTGCTACCTTTACAGTGGACAACCAATAAGTGCCTTCTGTTGCATGATTACAATAAATGTAACCATTTTTGGGATGAGATACATGAACAAAACATAATTGCTATAGTTTGCCACCTGCTTTTCAAGGAATTACTGTGGCCAATGGTGGGATTCAAATATTTTTACTACAGGTTCCATGGGCGTAGCTTGGTGGTTGTGGATTGGTGGGCACTGCAAAATCCCCATTCCCTCCTGATCAGCTGGGACTCGGGAGACAGATAGATAGATAGGGGCAGGGGCAATCAGAGGTGTTATTTACCGGTTCTCCAAACTACTCAAAATTTCCACTACCAGTTCTCTAGAACTGGTCTGAGCCTGCTGAATATCACCTCTGAGAAAAATAGTTGCTGCCAGCACTCACTGAAAGTGCTTTCATATGTCCTGGTTTGCAATTCCATCTTTCTGTCCAGGTAACAATCCAACTCTACAAAACATCAACATGATCCATTTGGAGTCCTACCCAAGTCAGAAAAATGGGGCTGGATTGCAGGCAGAACCATCAATGCTATTTTTTAGCATAGTTAGAAAGAAGGAAGATGTTGCTGTTAAAATGGAAAGGTTGCACATTTCAGTAAAGTACACTTGAATTAAATGTCCTCTCCTTCAGGCACATTGTGAATGCAGACACGCCGTGTTTTGTTTTGTTTTAAAACATCACTTCTTCACAGCTTCCATAGTCACTCTCCACCATGTCGGAGCCCTCGTAGTTAGAAGGCAATGCTGGCTGAGTTCTGACATTCGGTACAGGCCTGATTTCACAGTCTGCGTAGGAGGGCTGGGCCACACTAAGTCTCATGCTAACCCTCTTGTACCCATTGTCTGGATGGTAGAGTGGCCCTTCATTTTCTACCAATTGAGAAGGGTAGTAGCTGATTGCGGTGTATTCGTTCTGACACTGGGAAGAAGGTAATTCAGCAGAATCATCGGGTAAGAAGTCTTCCAGATTTTGATTGCTGTAGCGAGGTGGAATAGGAGCCCGCTTGTTGTTTTGATCAAGTGGGAAAGGAAAGCCACCATACAGGCCAGCTGGATCTGAGTCTACAGGAGGAGGAGGAGGTCGATGGCACGGGGAAGGTGGAAGGGGAGTTTCAATAACTTCATATTGATGATATTCTTGAGTGTCTGTTGACTGGTACCTTGGTGGCCAGTAGGTTGTTTCTCCTGGATACACTGAAATAAAACCAGAAGCTTATGAGTATCTCCCAATAAATGTGTAGTCTGCAAATAACTATTCCCTGCATCTTCATATTAACCACATTTCTTTTCATAATTTGGAGACTGAAGGTCTGCCATGGGGAAACTTGCTTCCTTAAATAGTATATAACTAAGACTCTGAACTATGTAAAATTGTAAAATCTGCCAAGCATGAATAAAAACTCACAGAGAACATCTCACCAGGTGCTAAAATAATTTTTAAGGCCTTTAAGTGCTACTTTAGTTCTAATTTTGGAACAATACAGTACCTGGTTTGAGAGAATTCTTGACAAAGATTTTTAACTGCATGAATCAAACTCACTGAGAGAATTAGGGACAGGATAAACAAAATATATTGATGCATATTTTCAGAAGTGAATTACATGTTCTTGATCAATACTAAAACTTATCAGGTTTTTTCATTAGCACTACTGTTATTTATTATTCTTATTTATTGTACAAATGCTGTTTCCAACAGCTACTCATGCTCACTGTATCCTGCAATTCTACTATTCCTGCGGATACACAAAACATCTTGTGCTGTTTTGTGCATCACCATTTTGACACTTAATAGGATAATATTCCATAAACCTATGTTTTTCCTCTTTCCTCACATTAAAAGTTTTAATTCAGTACAATTTTGCCTCTTATATATTTTCCTCTTCCTCTGAATATTATTCTTGTTTCTAATTCTTTGATCCTTATTACTTTGTGCTTTGCCCAAGTTCATATAGAAATTGGTCTATGAAATTTCTCTTTCTGTTGTGATAAATGATATCTTTCTTTAACATGAGTTGTCTTTAATATGAGGTGTATGCCCATTACTATAACTTTGATATTGAAGAATATTGCTGTAGGAAGAAATCAGTCATAACTGGTGTATTTAGCTCATTTGAAAAATAGTTGAGAAACTTCAACACCAAACCCTGACTACATTTATTTACTTAGATCAGGGGTAGTCAACCTTTTCATACCTACCGCCCACTTTTGTATCTCTGTTAGTAGTAAAATTTTCTAACTGCCCACCGGTTCCACAGTAATGGTGATTTATAAAGTAGGGAAGTAACTTTACTTTATAAAATTTATAAAGCAGAGTTACAGCAAATCCCTACCGCCCACCATGAAAGCTGGAACACCCACTAGTGGGCGGTAGGGACCAGGTTGACTGCCACTGACTTAGACCTTACGTATCACTATGTTTGTTGTTCTCGATGATTGATGTGACATATTTGATAACTAGCTAATACTTGTGTAACTACATTCAATGTGCAGGGCAACAATACACTAACTGAAAAAGGAATTGAAGAAATGCATATTTATGTTTTAAATATGACAAAACTGATACCACCATAACACAATACTGTTATGAAAAATGAGAGCTAGATACCCCAAAACATAGGAATAAACCAGTGTGGCTTTAGAGCATAGAAAGAGCATTACTTGGAAAGATCCAATGAAACAGAGGAAAGAGAAACAAACAAAGATAAAACAAACCCATTTTTTCTCCAGTCCAAGAACTCTTCAATGTAGAGTCATTATCAGAGTTAGATAAGGGAGCAGCAGCTGGGAGATTGGGAGCCACACTGCACACAATGGCACCCCGTTGTTTCTGCACATTCCTTGAATTGAAAGTGGTAAATTCTGAGGCAACAGAAGGCTTGGCTGGGTCTAGAGCACTGAAATGGTGACCATTGTTCAAAATATTGAGTTCAATGGGTGGAAGACCTTGTGTGCCAACCCCAACACTTTTTGAGAATTCACTCTTGGAGAGCAGGTCTGGATCTTCTTTGGCCACTGGCTTGTGAGCTTTGACTTTGTGGCAGTAGCGTTTGTGGATGAGTACACTAGCTATCACCAGGATGACTACACCTAACACCCCAGCAGAGATTTTGGCAATCCCTTCAGGCTTCCAAATCTCACTGGATGGATTAGTAGTTGGACTCCCAATTCTTTCCATGCAGAATGTTCCCTGGAAGTGATCTGTACAGATGCAGTGAGGAGAACCCTCACTATTCACACAACGTCCTGAGTTGTGACATGGATTTTCCAAACATTTCTCAGCGACTTTTTCACATCTGTGATGGAAGACAGATGATAAAGCAATATTAGCAAGCAAATACCAATAGCTCTAGTTATGAAACTAAAAAGCAAGACCTTTAGGGGAAAAAAGGACATATGTAAGTATATTGCCATTTCCTGCCCATTTGTAAAATTAGTTCATTTATCCAATTCATTCCTTTACAATATATCAATGAAGTTGAGGAAAGAATTATAAGGCAGAAATCAATGCTGTCCTCTAGATACATAGGATTTTTCAGTCCCCATAAAGTTATCCCAGGTCCACAGAATTTTTCCAAATTTCCTCCTCTGAAATAGAACGACAGTTAGGGTTAGGGCGAAATATCCCAATGTTAAAAATCTGAATCTTACTGAGGAAACCCTCAAGGATGATTCATGGGATGGGAAAGGGGAGGAAAATTGAAATACCAATCATGAGCATATCTGCACATCTGGCAGAGATCTGTGGAGCTCAACACACATGATTGCTGTGCCAGTGAATCTGAATTTAAGTGGAAATCCAAAAAGTTCAGAAAATATAACTATATGCTCTTCAGAGCTTTGGGGCCATGCAGATATTAAATATATGATTGCTGATTTGTTCAAAACATCTGGACCTCACCTAACTCCTCTATAAGATCCTGATATATTAGTGTGAACTTTGAGTAGAGAAAGCAAACATACAATATATATATAGTACAATTAGGAGAGCATTTCTTATAAAACTTTCATCAATATAAACAGAGTCTTAAAATCTCAAGTTAAAATTGGCATGCCACATAAGAGACACAAAATCACACAATCACAATACAATACAATCACAGTACAATACAATCACAATTAAAGTCATGCCCTGGATGTTCACAGCAGAAACTCATGCAACAAAGCAATTAATTCTAAGTATTCATCAATAGTATATCTCGAGTCTTGCTTACTTATATAATCGCAACAGTTAATTTGTCTACAAAGCAGTTCATTCATTCAGTTAATCTTTCTATTGAAAGAATAAAAAGATAAGCAAATAGATCTTGATCATAATTGCCAATAATTCTATATTATTTGAGATAAGGTGAACAAAATCTTTAAAAATGTTCTAAAATTGATTATTCATACATTCCTAACAGGCACGACTATTGGACTGCAATATTCATTGTGTGATGAATATGTGCAATGCAGGATAAAATAGGTATGATGTCCTTGCTGAAGTTCAAAAGGACCAAACCAGCATTGAGAGAATATTCTTACCTTTCCCCCCAATATCTCTCGGGGCAACGGCAAGTATAGCCACCTTTCTTAGAAAGTTCACATGTCCCTCCATGTAAACAGGGATTTCCTTCACAAAGGCCATCAGCCACTTCACAGTGATCTCCAGAAAACTGTGTGGAGCAGGTGCAAACATAACCTAATGAAAATAGGTCAAATAAAAGCAAAACTAAATTATTCTTTTAAAAAAGTGGCTAGGGCAGCCATATACAAAATCAGAATATAATTCAGATGATGTTATGACATGTTGTAACAATTAGGCCACAGGTGGTATTCAGCCGATTCTCTCCGATTTGGGCGAATTGGTAGCAGAAGCTGTGGGAGGCCCCGCCCATCCACCCCAATGTAATTTGCGAGCACTGTGCATGAGCAGAAGGCGGTGCACATGCGCAGAAGGCAGTGTGCATGCGCAGATGCGGCATATGCGAGCAAAGCAAGTGCCCACACACATGCGCTCACATTTGCGAACCGTTCTGTTTATTTCCACCAGAATCACTCTGTTGTAAGGCAGTTTACAACAATATTTCATTACCTATCAGTTCCTTCATTAAGAGAAAACCCTGCAAATGGAAGTTTAAACATGTAGTTCACTGATGCATAATGGAGAAAACATGAGAACATTCAACCTGCTGACTTTGTCCCTTCTCTTTAATCCCCAGAAATTCATGCCGTTTCAAAACACAGAACTTTGGAATGTAGAGGCTAACTAACTAGGAAGAGAAAGGAGATGTGTCTTTCATCAATTACCTAGATACAGATTAACCGAGTTGAAAGGGATCTTGTAGGTCATCTAGTACAACCCCCCATCCAAGCAGGAGACCCTACACCATTTTTGACAAATGGCAGTCCAATCTCTTCTTGAAAGTCTCCAGTGATGAAGCTCCCACAACTTCCGAAGGCCTTGCTTGTTCCATTGGTTGATTGCTCTCACTGTCAGGAAATGTGTCCTTATTTCCAGGTTGAATCTCTCCTTGGTCAGTTTCCATCCATTATTCCTTATCTGGCCTTCAGGTTCCTTGGAAAATAGCTTGACCCCTTCTTTTTTTGTGGCAGCCCCTCAAATATTGGAACACTGCTATCATGTGTCCCCTGGCCCTTCTCTTCTCTAGACTACCCATGCCCAGGTCCTCTAACCGTTCACAAGTCCTTGTAATTTCCCCAATATGAGCTGCTCCAAGCTACACTTACCTCCATGTTGTACCTCACTGCAGAGTCCGTCATTGAGGCAGGGGTTGCTGCTACAGGCACCACTGTGTGGACAGCACTGCCTGATGCTTGATTCTTCAACCACCCCTCTGGACCGTTTTTCTTTGGGGAGAACCACCAGATCTCTTCCGTCCACAGTAATAGCATTCAGGCAACCCCTGAAGCCCCCAGTGATTCTCTGAGGCTGATGATGCTGTACTAGTCCTCCAATCAACAGGTCTCTGGTGGAATGGGAAATGCTACAGCTCTCTGGGAGGTGGAAAGAGGCATTTCCCATGTCATCCACCAGCAAATGGATGGAATGGTTTTTCACTTCTAGGAAGACTGAATGCCACTCACTGTCACTCACAAAACAGTGAGATGAAAGGTTCGCACTAAAGCCACTCCGACATCTGTATCCAAGATGAGGTACTCCATTAACAAGCTGCATAAGATATACAAACCATGTTTAAAATAAGCATTTTGTATTGATTTAGGTTGCAAAGGTCTAAGAATCTAAAACATAATTTAGACTCCCTCCCCCTCCCCTTGTATTGGCCAAATAAACGACAGCTTTATGGTGAAATACCTACTGAAATTTCCACTTCTAACTGCATCACTGAGCAATTATCATTCCAAAATAATAGTTCTTTGACACTGGACAGTTTGTGCACTCCAACTTATAAGCGTCCAACTAGATTTCAAATAACTTCTATAGTTTTGGATGAATCAAGTCCTTGCTACTCAAAGTTCATTATTTCTTCCTGCTCCAATCCTCTTAGTGAGGAACAAAAAAAGAACTATGTGAAGTAAAGCTATACTTTCCTGCTAGGAAATTTAAGGACCAGGATAAATTCTTTTATTAATGTGACTAATAACACTGCAGGTAGTCCTCGACTTAAAACCATTTATTTAGTGACTATTCAAAGTTATGACAGCACTGAAAAAAGTGTCTAATGCTGGTCCTCACCCTTATGACTATTGCAGCATCCCTACAGTCATTGATAGAAATTTGTGCACTTGGCAAACAGCCTATATTTATGATGGGTTGCAGTATCCCAGAGTCATGGGATTGCCAGTTTTGACCTACCTAGCTGGCTTCCAACAAGCAAAGTCAATGGGGAAAGCTGGATTCATTTAATCAGCACGTTTATTTAACCACAATGATTCACTTAATAACCTTAACAAAAAGATTGTAAAATTGGAGGTGACACACTTAACCACCATCTTGTTTAGCAACAGAAATTCTGGTCCCAATTGTGGTTGTAAATACAGGACTATTTACAATGCATGAGCCAGAGTGGTGCAGTAGTTAGAATGCGGTACTGCAGGCTACTTCTGCTGACTGCCGGCAATTTGGCAGTTCAAATATCACCGGCTCAAGGTTGACTCAGCCTTCCATCCTTCTGAGGTGGGCAAAATGAGGATCCAGATTGTTGGGGGCAATATGCTGACTCTGTAAACCGCTTAGGGCTGTAAAAGCACTATGAAGCAGTATATAAGTCTAAGTGCTATTGCCTTTGCTACAGCTGTAGTTTGTGCCATTTGATGGCAATGATATTAAAGGGTCTGAGGGAAAAGATTTTATATTCCTCCGTGCCTGCTTCAGAAATAATCAGTGCTTCAGGCAGTAGAGTAGAATAGTCACAAAATTGTGTCCTCTCCTTGTTTGGATTCTACTGAATCACAGAGTGAGTCATTTATCTGTAAATAGAAGCATAGTGAATTGGCCATGCAAAGACAGATAGATAGGGAAATTGTTGAAAAAAACCTATAGATAGTGTGGGACATATAGCAATCACCTATGAATGAATGAATCTATGGTAACTTCTTTATCTAGTGATCATACTGCAAACTTAGTAACAAATCCAGGAAGAGTTTATTAATCAGAAGTGAGATGTTTTGCTAGTATTGTTCAAAGAATGAAACAAATTAGAGCTCAATCACATAAAATTGTTCTGACAACAACATTCCTAATCCTTAGGAACAAGAGTTTTGTTACAGTTTATATAGGGAAAAGCTTTCTCTACATCCCAGGATGGTGGAATCTATACTTCCATATAATCTTCTGAGATACCCTCATTAAAGTGTACAAAATTGCAACTTAAGTGCATAAATAGGTTGAAGGAAAGTGGTTCAAAAGTAATTTACATTGAATTTATCTATTCAAATGCATCATATTTATGCCCTTAGCTAATGTTAGACTGCTGCTTTATTTGTAAATGGCAAGTGTGCTTATAATCTAACAGCAGCAAAGGGGGAATAAGTACTAAAATTCTGAAAACTAATCAATTATAAAATCTCACTTCTCTATCAAATTGTACTAAAATCAATGCATCATAAACAAATAGAAAACTATATCTGTAAGATGGCGCCACCTAGTGTTCCTTTGGTAGATGGGCAGCCATATAAATATGTTAACAATAAATAAATGTGTATTTTTCACTTTTTGACAAGTGACTACTTCTGCACATGGATTTTAAACAAAAAAGAGGATGCCATGAGAAAGTGTGCAATTAAGATTTCCCTACATCTGCCAAGTGGTAGTGAAAGATATTCAAAAATATTAATGTGATAATATTTTAATTTGGTATCCTGTTCGTAAACTCTCAATGTTTACCTAAACTGTTCATAAAAAACTAAATGATGTAGCATGACTTTCAAAAATCATGTTAAATTCTGTGAAGTACTTTAAATCATGTACTTATGGCAGATCATGTATTCATCCCTCTATTAATAGAGGAAAAGCTTTATGATCTGTGAATGAAAGCATATTTTCCTTCAGGTCAATGTGTAACATGTGTTCCAGATCTCAATGGGATTAGCTTGCAAATTTGGATGAGTATGTGGGTGGCTTAAAGGCTCTTGAATAATTAACTTGAAAGCAGAAAGTGTCTTAGTTAAGAGTTACCTCATCAGACAGCTGATGAGTTTTGGTTTTGTTTAGTACAAAATGCTTTGAACCTATTGGCTCTATATTGTACGGTTTTCATTTGAATGTGTTTTAACTTTATTAAACTTGTATCCAGTCTTCTGTCATTAAGGCTTCTGGCAATACATAAAATAGGATTTATCTCATAATCTAGGAACACACCATGCTACTATGAATCAAAGAAAATGTAAAAAGTAAAGTATCTTATGATATAGAATGATACCTCTGATCAGGAGAGACCTTCTTATCAGAGATTGTCTTTCAAAAGTAATACTAATAATTCCAATAATGCTCAGCACTCCCCCAGTTCCTTTATCATCATTGTACGGATATCTGAGCAAACTGGGTAACTCTACTCTGTTAAATAATAGTCTCTACACCAGTGTTTCTCAACCTTGGCAACTTGAAGATGTCTGGACTTCAACTCTCAGAATTCCCCAGCCAGCGAATGCTGGCTGGGGAATTCTGGGAGTTGAAGTCTGGACATCTTCAAGTTGCCAAGGTTGAGAAACACTGCTCTACACAAACATATAGGTTAAAATGAGAAACTGTGTGAACAATTAGGACATAGCCATGGCAAACAAACAACAACACAAATTATTTTTAGCCTAGACGTAGAACGCAAACAACCCAGAAGTGCTGAGAAAATTAATAAAGTATGCAAAGCTACTGAAAAATGTCATCAGCCCACCTGAACAGTGTTATTATCCAACCGGTTTTGCTCTTTATTTT
Source organism: Thamnophis sirtalis (assembly GCF_051295495.1). Taxonomy (NCBI): domain Eukaryota; kingdom Metazoa; phylum Chordata; class Lepidosauria; order Squamata; family Natricidae; genus Thamnophis; species Thamnophis sirtalis. The sequence continues at coordinate 88,027,793 of NW_028261383.1, read as the reverse complement.
TATAGAAATTTTCTTAAGCACCGGATACCTACAAAGATTCCTGTGACTGCCTTTTCCAGTTATGTATACGTATATTTATGTATTTAATTACAGGCCCGTTACAGCATTCTTTCCATTGAATGCAGGAAGTATGGCTTTCAAATCAGTGCTGTACGTAATTTCATATGGATGAAACATACAAAAAAATGCATTTTACTTGAGTAGCTTTGATATAGAATGTAGAGATGTTGGGCAGTAACCTGTCGGTCTTTGGCAAACAGAGATTAATTGATTAAAAACAGGTATATCTCATCCAGTTAATGCATTTAGATGCTTCAATGCTGCTTGCAATCAATTTTTTTTTAAAAAGAACAAAAATATAGCAATAATATTGTTTGCCAGATCTGGATTGCTCTGGTAAAAAAACCTGGATTGACTATCAGAGGGTAAAATCAAATTGGTTTTCAGGATTTTTTTTTGCTGTCCTCTAATGCGTGTCCAAAGTTCTGTACCCCAATTCTAGTAGCCTAGTCAATACTAACAATTTAAATTCAAGGGAGGAGACTGGCACAGCAGATCAAATCAACTATACTGACAATTAACTTGGGAAATTTCAGTCATAAATAAAAATACCGAAGGGAACCAAGGAGACATCTAACCCTGTGGAATCCCACTTAATATGTGCTTCCAATTTGATTCAGAAGGTAAACAGTTTGTAAGTCTGATTTTAAAGTCAACTATAAAGGTAAAGGTAAAGGTTCCCCCGCACATGCGTGCTAGTCATTTCCGGCTCGAGGGGAGGTGCTCATCTCCGTTTCTAAGCCGAAGAGCCAGCGCTTTCTGAAGACGTCTCCGTGGTTATGTGGCTGGCATGATTAAACACCAAAGGTGCACGTAGTGCTGTTACCTTCCCACCAAAGTGGTTCCTATTTTTCTACTTGAATTTTTACATGCTTTCAAATTGCTAGTTTGGCAGAAGCTGGGACAAGTAATGGGAGCTCACTCCATTACGCGGCGCTAGGGATTCGAACCACTGAATTGCCAGCCTTCTGATTGACAAGCTCAGTGTCTTAGCCACTGAGCCACCATGTCTCTAAAGTCAACTATACATCCCTTAATAGTTTTATCCTTAAGCAAGTTTGGTAAACAGTGTCATGAAATAACCTTTGCTAAGTCCTTTGCTGAGCTCAAATATTGTATTATGCCCACAAGTTACACAATCTACTAATAAGATTTCCCTATTAATAAATGAGATAAGCTTAATTCATCAGGTTTTTATTAGTTCATGCTAACTAGCAGGAGGCCTAGCATAATAATAGTCAACAGTAGGCATAATGGCATAATGTTCAAGGTGCTTACAGAAGGGTTACTTCACTGCTTACTCAGAATTTTCCTAGTTGACAGATTGACTGATCTGCAGTGGGTATATCTGTTAAAACTCATGACTGAACTTCATAGCTGGAAATGCATATGTAAAAGGGTGGGGCCGAGGGACAAATGACAAGACACAACCTTGTAATTTATATGCTTATGTCCTATGTTGGGGCCAGGTATTAATGTAATGTCTCTACAGGTGTCTCCAAATGTCTCTAAAAGTGATATTCTATCAAGTTTAGCTTAGGATGCCTGTGGCGAAAGTTAAAGCACTTGATGGTGATGATGTAATGCTTAACAGCAGGCATTTAAATAAATAGGGAAGGGAAGTGGGAGAAGAAAATAGAAAGAAGGTAATCAAAGTGTAAATCAGAAGTAACTTTATTGGATAGTAGAGGATATTACTCAAATTGAGAAAGAGAAAATGAGTGAGGAAAGAACCCAAAATGCTAAAGGGTTGCTGGTGAAAACTACAACAGCAAATGCAGGTGGCCTTCCTACTGAGTTTAGATGCAGACATCGAATGAAAAACAGCCCATTTTCCACAAAAACAGGGGCATTTTTGTCTTCCCCCAGCCCTGCTGAAGCCTGCAAAGTACTCCTGGGGGCCGGGGAGGACAAAAACTTTTTTTCTTACTTACCTCTTCGAAATCTTGGTGCGTCTTATACACTGGTGCGTCTTATAGTCTGAAAAATATGGTACCTTACCTGTACTTATTTTATCGAGTATTTCCTACATATTTCTTGCATAATTTTTATTATTTTTTATTGATCATGTATCTCCTGTACCACATCCAAATCAACTTTGGGTTCTCCAATTCAACCCCTCCATTTGAAAGACACAAATTTCTACTTGGTGGCAGTATGAGGTTCAAGGAATGTGGTTTTGCAGGAAACCAGATTAAGAGGAACTTGCCATATTTGGCAGAAACCCTCACTTTACCCTATTATTTGGCTAATTGCAATTTTATATATAAGAAAACACTCTTAGCCAGGAGGCAAGGAAACAGTGTGCTGGTGTCAGTCTTGAGGAGTGGTTTTACGGCAGACCAAGAAAAAGCTGATTTGTGCAGTCAGAGGACAGATGAATCCTACCTGTAGGACAGCACTGTTGCTTCCATTGGTAGTAAGCAGTATGGCATGGGACTGGTGGGTTTGTAAATGGAAGTGCATCTGCCAATCCCGTTTGCCTTGATGGTGATACCATATGTAACTGTGCCCACTGAACCTCAAAGCAGTGCCTGACAACATAAGGAAAGAAAGTTAGTCTGAAAAAAAAGAACAGTTGCAAACAGTTGCACTTCATGGCTAATGCATTAAAAACTTATTTTGTGTTGTTTGTTTATTAAAGTTATTCAGTGGATAGCAAACAACAATCAAAACTGCATTATAATTAAAAAAATATTAAAACAATATTAAGGCTGCGATAAAACTTGTACTGTAGCTATTAATCATACCATGCTGGCTCCATCCATATCCTGGCCCTGTTGCCTGGAGGAAAAGCCAGAATTTCACTGTCTGAAGCGATCAAAATAAGGACCATCTGTATTTTCTGCGGAGGCTAATACATAAGGCATATGCCATATCATAGCACGCTCACTTCTAAGATCCCATCAGGCCGAACTATTTCAGTAAGATGACTAGTCACTTAACCACCATGCCGAATTTAGTAGAATGAACAGAAACCATCAGGGATAGATAGTCTCATAAATAACCTGGATTTGTGACATGTAGGGCTTTAGAGATAATGACCAGCACCTTGAATTGTGCTCAGAACTTTACTGGGAACCTGTGAAGTTCACATAACAATAGTGTTACATGGGCACACCATTGTGTTCCCACTATTGCATGCGTCCCTGCATTCTGGACCAGTTGAAGCTCCCTAATGCTTTTCTACAGCATTCCCACATGCAGCATTTTGCAACAGACCAATAGGGAGATAACTAAGGCATGAACAACCACAATTAGTATCGCCCAATCTAGAAAAGGGTGCAGATGCTGCACAAGATGTATTTCTGCCAAGGTTCTTCTAAGCATGGCTGCCACCTGCGTTTTGAGCAGGAACTATGGACCTAGGAGAACCTCAAAGATTTTTTATTATGCCCATCATACCACATCACAAACAGGAAGCAGAGAGAGATTGGACTAATGTTTGGCACAGAAAATATTCTCTGGCTTAGAAGCATTGAATAAATGACATTTCCCATCAAGTATGGCATGCTCTGCAGCTCTGCCAGATGTCAGAGAAGTAGAAGGAGCTCCCCCCCCCCGCTTCCTATCCATTCCATTATTTATGGAATAAATGTGCAGGATAATTTGAAGGTCATGAGACAGGACAAAAGACAGCAAAACTGACTAGTATACCACTGGGAACTCTATAGGGTTAAAGCTGTATTTGTAATAAATTAGCTATTTTCTCAGTTTTGGGAAGCAATCCATTTTTTCCCTCTAAACTCAGTTTTGACACTGAGTGGGATATTTCCCCCCCCATCTGCTTAGGTAAGTATCTACATAGTCTAGCAATCTGAACAAAATGCAACAAAATGCCAGGGTTTAGAATAAAAGCATTCCAGACATTGTACCATAACAAGCACTGCCGGAGAATATTACAATATCTATTTTGCAAAGCAAGGGAAAAAGATTATCACAAACAGCAATATTTTCTCACCATTGCAAGAGCAGATCTGTTCCAAACTGTGCCGAGGAGTGAGCACGCTGAATCGGGCAGTACTATAAGTGAACACTGTGCCTGGATCAAGTTGAAAGGTTTCTTTGCAAGCACGTTGAATGATACAGTTGGCCTCATGGCATGGGATATAGGTCACTTTCTTTACCCGCAGCCCAACTCGCTGGTCCATTTCTTCGGTCGACTGAGAAATCCGGTTAGCAATGAAGCTGGGCTTATAGAGTGAATATTGAGGTTCCCCAACTGCCAACAGAAGATCCACCCCATCAGAAGGCTCTGAAGGTTGCAAGCTAGCCATGTGGACATTCCGTTGCTTTGTCTCTAAGATATTCCCCAGAAACCGCTGCAGGTTGCGCCAGTGGTCACTTATAAATTCTTCTGGGTTAAGATGGCGGAAATGCAGCATCACAGCTTTATCAAGGGCATCCTGGCTGAAGGACCATACATGGATCTGGACTCTGGTTATGGTTGAAAAGGTCCCATCACTCACACTTACATTCAGAGAATAGTGGCCATGTTGGAGACCATCGTTTGCAATTATTTTTCCATCGGAAAGTCCCACAGAGAATTGTTTCTTTTCAGGGACTACGGACACAAAGCTATATACTAGCGTATCATGGGGGTCTCGATCAGTGGCATGGATTTTGCCAAGAACTCCACCTCGGAAGGTTCGTTCATTAGTTGTGATGAAGATCTCAAGAGGAAGTGCAGAAGGCGGGTACTGGCTTTGTTGTATCACATAGATGCTTATAAATGCCGAAGAAGAAAGAGGAGGGTGACCACTATCAAAAACCTATTGGACAAAATTACAAAGAATCTTTATTACCACCATAACTTACACACTTCTGATTTGCTTATTTAAGTCACAGGGCAATAAATCCAAACTTTTTGCTGTCAAAGATCCATTTAGCGCTGCGGTGGTGCAGTGGTTAGAATGCAGTACTGCAGGCTACTTCTGCTGATTGCCGGCTGCCTGCAATTTGGAAGTTCGAATCTCACCAGGCTCAAGGTTAACTCAGCCTTCCATGGTCAGTAAAATGAGGACCTAGATTGTTGGGGGCAATAGGCTGACTCTGTAAACTGCTTAGGCAGGGCTGTAAAGCACTGTGAAGCAGTATATAAATCTAAGTGCTATTGTTATTTAGGCCATTTCTTCCATTAGTCAACAAAATGTCTTTCTTGCTATTACCCTCAGGAAACATCTATTTCAATACAACAGCTACCCTTGCATCTTTAGCATACTCTCAGTTCTCCTTGCATATTTTCAGTACTAGCATGAAAGAAGTCTAACCTACACAGTAAACTGGATATTTAAAATGTTGAAAAGATACTAGTTGCATTTTTGCATGGCTATAGTGAAATACAGTGAAAATATCTTTGGGAATTAAGGGACCCAATGCCATATCTGCAAAATGCACTTATGAGCTTCCATGTTATGTTGCCTTCATTTTCAAGTATTATTGGTATCTATAGGTTTCAACAGAGGATCTGTAATGAAATCCAATTTTGATTGAGTCTACTGTCATAATATAAGACTGGGTTTTTAAAAAGAAAATTAATGCCAAAACTATACTTGGATTCTACTATTTTATTTCTGAAAAGAGGCTAGGGACTAGGTGACTCAGTGGCTAAGACGCTGAGCTTGTCCATCAGAAAAGTTGGCAGTTAGGCAATTCGAAACCCTAGCACTACGTAACGGAGTGAGCTCCCGTTACTTGTCCCAGCTTCTGCCAACCTAGCAGTTCGAAAGCACGTAAAAAATGCAAGTAGACAAATAGGGGCCACCTTTGGTGGGAAGGTAATAGCGTTCCGTGCGCCTTCGGCATTTAGTCATGCCGACCTCATGACCATGGAGATGTCTTTGGACAGTGCTGGCTTTTCGGCTTAGAAACTGAGATGAGCACCACCCCCTAGTGTCTGGAGTGACTAGCATATATGTGCAAGGGGAACCTTTACCTTTTAGTCTACAGTAGTGAACAGATGTTCCCTGAACAGAGTTAAACAATTTTTTTTTCATAATGGCTGGCTAATTTGGCAACCCCTTATCTATCTTGCCTTGGTCACTCCTTGTCAGAAAGAAAATAGCAATAGCAATAGCAGTAGACTTATATACCGCTTCATAGGCCTTTCAGGCCTCTCTAAGCGGTTTACAGAGAGTCAGCATATTGCCCCCAACAATCTGGGTCCTCATTTTTACCCACCTCGGAAGGATGGAAGGCTGAGTCAACCCTGAGCTGGTGAGATTTGAACCGCTGAACTGCTGATCTAGCAGTAGCCTGCAGTGCTGCATTTAACCACTGCGCCACCTTGGCTCTTATGTTAGATGATCCAATTAGACCTACTCCTATTAAGTTTCAACTTGATCCAGACATAAATCTACCTGGACTTGCAGAAGATATTGTTCCTTTGTTCTTCTGTTCAGGATGGATGATGTCACTAACACTCCAGCCTGGTTAATCTGGAATGCCTTTCCTTCATTTCCCTCAACAATTTGAAAATTGTATGGTGGTCCATTCTCTGGAGAATCTCTGTCACTCATGATTAGCTCCAGAACACTGGTGCCAACTGCAGAGTTCTCCTGAAAAACAAATTAGTTAGAAAAAAGAAATTAGTCTCCTTTGCTTGGGAGGAAAAACAACAGAAGACAGAATGATTTAAAAAAATGTAGAAGAAAAGTCTGTAAATTAATCTAAAAGTCATTATTATGTACAAAATAAACATGTCCCAGAATGTTAAGGGACTGTGGAATTTAGTCTACTATTGCTATAAGATATATGCTGATCACAAGTGTACATTCCTGTCTGTAAATCCAATCTTATTCAATGTAGCAACCTTTAAATGAATGAAACCTTAATGTGATTGCAACTGACTGATTTCTTCCTGCTGCTAAGTTTCTGTTATCTCTTGGTCTTTGGCAACCCTATCATTAACTTGGCAACTTTCAATATTAACTCTGTAAAAGACTAATTGGGTAAGGTTGATCTCTGGGAATGACTATCTTACCTGAACTACAACACTGTAATTGAGCTGAAAAAACCTAGGTGGATTGTCATTAACATCAGACACATGAATGAGTACAGTGGTGTCACTGGAAAGAGTTGTCTCTCCATTGTCCATGGCTTGGATTTTGAGAGAATAGCTGGATATCTAAAAAAATAAATATACATAACACATGTTTGTAAAATTTATAACTCCAACCACTATTAACCCAGGGTTTCTCAAACTTGGCAACTTTAAGATTTGTGAAATTCAAATCCCAGATTTCCCCAAGTTGCCAAGTTTGAGATACAACATATAAACCAAACAGTGATTAAATAATGCATTCTAGTTCATACAGATGGTTAGTTTCTTTTTGACCTCCCCCCCCCAATTCTATCAGACAAATAATGAGAATTTATTACATGACATGTTTCCTACCCATAACTCATTGATCAATTCCAATAATGGATTCCAAACAAAGAAAACAGTTGTACTTTCTACTTCTCAAATGGAGAAGTAATGCACCAAATCAACAAACTCATGACCAAGTCCATCAACTAACAAATATCACTCCTTCCCAGGGCTGTGCAAAGCAATTAAAAGGGTTCTTTGTAATGTGCAGAAATTGCTGAGATTGCTGTACACACACTCGCATGCAGTGGCAACTGGGAGCAGCTTTTGAATCAATCTGTGAGGCCACTATAAAGATTATAAAGATTCTTTGGATCTTTTTCAAATGTTTGCACAGCCACACTAAACAGAACTTCCTACCATTTTAGAGCTGCATCTGGAATCTTTCTAAGGTCAAAAAATGGCAAGTAGGCCTTTCTTGGTTCTTATGTCAGGAGAGGGGCATTATGAATTTCTCTTGCAACATTTCTTGTGGAGCTACAGCTCAGAGATTTTATTTTCGGTATCAAAGTGAACCATGTTACTCACTTCTTCTCTGTCCAAGCGTTTGGCAGTATAGATTTCTCCAGCTTTGGGATCAATCATGAAATGACCTAATGGATTTCCTTCCACAATAGAATATGTGATGTGATTGTTCATCGAGCCATCCTCATCATTAGCTAAAACCTGTCAAAAGGGTTTTTTAAAAATGCAGTAATAACAACAAACACAGACAGACCTCTTTGTGGGTACAATCCCCTTGACCATGCCAGTTCCAACTTTTTAAAGAAATTATTAACTTTGGGATTGATTATTAATGTAAATGCCATCAATTTTTGGATTTCCAACACTGATCTTCTTATCTTCCTTTCCTTTCCTCCCTCCCTCTAATATCAAAGTGGTTTGTAGTAGCCTGCTCTGACTATAGAAAAAATTAGAGATACAGTAGCCAATTTGACTTCAACAATGCCATTCTGTTCTTGTCTTCTTCATGTGTCTGTTTACAGGAGTCAACTGTTCAATGCATCCTCCAAATCATAGTTCGTCCAAGATAGCAAAACACAGAATGAGCGGAGGAGAAAAGAGGTTGCAGCATAGTCTTGATTTGGACAACCTATAGTCCTAAAGTCATATGCAGGCATAGGAACTACAGAGCAAGGGGGGTGGGAGTGCCAGTGACAAAATGGATATAATGATGACATGAAGCAAGCTCTGCCTCTTATGCTGTTGCCTACGGCATTGCGAAAAAAGTAACTATAAAAACTTGGAAGTTGCATCATAATGTTATAATGTATGTTTCATTATTTTGGCATGACTTTAGTGAGGAACAGTTTTGCCTGGGCAAGCAGAACCTGAAGCCTTTTTTTTCAAGTTCCCTGGATTCCACTGTTATCGATGGTGCAACAGTTAGTAGTGTAGGTTCTTGTCATTTTGAGCAAAAATAATGCAAACTACATTGCAAGCTATAAAGTAGGAATAATTGTAAGTTTTAATAGCAGGAGGTCTTCCTGAACATCCCTCAAAAATCCAGATAGAAAGACATGAACGTTAGACCCTTGTGCAACATAGTTAAATGTGGCTTCCATCCCACAAAATGTGGCCCACCCTGATTGTGACTATGTCTCACCGTGAGCACTATTTCACCAATGGCTGCATCCTCACTGATGTTGGCAATATAGAGATCTTGGCCAAATTCTGGCATGTGATCATTTACGTCTGTGATGTTGATCACAACCATTGTGACATCACTGAAAGATGTAGAAGTTTTTCTTATACCTTCGATGGTTAAATAATATTCATGGGCAACTTCAAAATCCAGAGTTCCATTAACGTACAGGAGGCCTACGAATACAAGCAGATTATTTTTTTAAAAAACACACAAAATTAAAACAGCCCAAACTCTTACAAAAACTGGGTACTTTGAAATTTTTTAACCATTCAAAACCAACCAGCAACCAAAACCTGATGGTCAGATTTAAAAAAAACACACACACACACACAAAATTAAAACAGCCCAAACTCTTACAAAAACTGGGTACTTTGAAATTTTTTAACCATTCAAAACCAACCAGCAACCAAAACCTGATGGTCAGTGAGTGCCATCTAGTGGTAATAGGATTGCCACATAGGCTGCTTTGTGGGCACATCAACTTGTCTCAGATAAAAAATTTTAATTAGAAATTTTAACATTTATTGAGTTTTGAGCAGGAATGTTAAAATGTGAATGCAAGGAATGAACAATAAGTTTGACATTTCTCTAAATTCTTTCCCTGTCTGAAATCTTGATACATGCATAATTAAATGAGTAAAGAAATAGATCAGGGATAAAATAAATCTTGTTATAAGAAAACAATTGGTAGACTGGATTATTTGCTCACCTGTGCTTGAATGGAGCCTGAACTTCCCGAGATCATTTCCACTTGTGATTTCATATCTAATCTCTGTGTTTGCAACGGTACTTCTTGTCAAGGTAGATAGATTCAAAACTTCTGTCCCAACAGCTACATTCTCCATTACCTCAACTAAGTATTCTGTGCTGAGAAATACTGGCAGATATTCTTTTAGATCCACGACTGAGACAGTCACAGTTGTAAATGAAGAGAGGGACTGTGGAACCCCCCTGTCCTTGGCCAACACAGACAACTCCAGAACTGAAGGGGATTCCTTCAGAGGCTTCTCTAGAAGGACTACACCAGTTACCTCATCCACTGAAAAATGGCCGTTAGCTGACTCAGCAAGGTGATATCTCACCTCGCCATTGAAACCTGGAAAATATCAAACGAGAAACGTTATGCAAGAACTCACTTGATTCGGGAATTATTCTTTTAGAAATGGGACGAACTGAAGGAAAACTAAGTACCTGCCTTGATTATTTTATTTTTTTATTTTTTTAAAATCTCCAAAGTTAAAATACAAAAGAAAAAGAAAAAAGTATCAAATACGAACAAAAAAGAAATAAAGAACAACCAAAGTACAATAATAAAAAAGTGTGTGGAACAAATAACAAATATACCATTAACATTCAACATAAAATGTCCACCCTGATTGAATGCTAAAAATATATATCTCGAATACCTGATAAATTTCCCTCCCCTTACATAATAGGTCTATAACTTGTTATTATTTCCACAACTTTATTTATTAAAAAAATATGTTTACATATAAAGATGTCACCAATGTGGAAAACTGTTGTGCATCTTTCAAGTTGACCCACCATCTATTCATTTAAGAGAAAAAGTTACTAGGTAACCTCAAAAACAAGAATATGCCATCTTTAAGCATTGAAAACAACTGCATATGACTTAGGATTTGGGAATGACTTACTTTCATCAGGATCCTTTGCAAAGACAACGGCAATGGGCGTTTTTATTGATATATTATCATATATGGCTACAGCACAATGACTGGGATAGAACTTGGGAGGATTGTCATTTGTATCCTCTACGTGCACAATAATTTCCATCTGGCAAAAACGCCCTCCTCCATCTGTTGCCTTGACAACAAGGTGATACTTTGATTTCAGTTCCCGGTCCAATAATGTAGAAGTAGTCAGTTCTCCTAGTAAGTATAGTTGGAAGACAAAGATTTGGGTCAGGGCTTTCGGTACCATTATGGGCAAGATTCCTTCTACACAACTATACATGTTTAAACATTTTAAGAAATAGAACCAGGCAAATAGAAAAAAGGATGCAAATATAAATGCTTACCCAAGGTTAAAAATATATATCTTTTATTCCCCTGTTCATGGGGAATAACAGAAGTCTTTAGAATTATATTATCTAAAGACAATAATATTCTATGGATTGATATCTAAGGAATCATCTTTCCATTGGAATTGAGTGGCCAATAAATTTAAATAAATTATAATAACTTTTCAGATTTGGGCTAATCTTTTATAAGACTATTTTGAAAAACAATACCCATACTCATTCACATAAAGAATGCATCTATTTTAAGTCTTATAGGAGCTCTACAAGGTAGTTCCTAAGGAAATCGGTAGTACCCGATTTCTTAATGCAAAGTCTTCTTGCATCCTAAGAACAAGAAGGAAAACACCAGGCAAGACTATTACAGGGAGTTTTGGTGCATGAGAAGTGAATAATATTTTACACTAAATTAAATACTTTTCTTAAGGAAAAATCCTACCAACATTTTACAATATGAGAACATATTTATGCCAATCAAGAGAGAAATACCAGTCTTAATATTTCAACTGAAGAAATCTTCAAGATACACCGAAAAGTCTGCCTACCTCTGCTTTATAGTAAACAGGAGCAAACTATATTGTTCATTCTAATATGTGGTAAAGGAATGAGTAACTACAGGGAGGAGGGCCTTCTCAGCAGTAGCCCCGACCCTTTGGAACGAGCTCCCCGTGGAGATTCGTACCCTCTCCACCGTCCAAGCCTTCCGCATAGCCTTGAAGAACTGGCTCGCCCGTCAGGCCTGGGGATAAGGATAGTTACCCCTCCCGAATGATGAATGTATGTTGCCTACTATTTTATTATATGTTTCTATCTTAATGTCTGTATTCCCCCTTCCCGGTTTTGTGTGAGCCGCCCTGAGTCCCCTCAGGGAAAAGGGCGGCCTACAAATACTAATAAAACTCTAAAAAAAAAAACACTCTATGAACAGCAAAACTGCTCCTTTAAAAGGATGTAATAATTTTACCTGTATGAGAGTCCAGTCTAAAATCCTCAGCACCAATGCCATGTAGGCTGTAAGTGATCTGACCATTGCTACCGGCATCAACATCTGTAGCCAACACTTTAAGAATAGAAAATCCTTGGGATGCATCCTCTGTAACTTTCCCTTCGTATAGTGCCTGGAAAGGAAAAAAAAATTAGCAAGTTAAAAGGTTAACCTTAAGCCATGTCCACAATATACCTGTTTGTTAACCAATAACACTGAAGTGTCAGAAATGGGCTCCTTCCTGCTATCCTAAGGCTATCCAACATTATCTTATTCCCAGGTAATAATAATTCATGAATCCTCCAAAAAGGGCAACTAATAGAAGATTTGTGCAGACATGTAATTATTCAAATAATTGCTCCATAATTGTGAGTTGTCCAGGTCAACTCTGGCACCATATTAATATAGAGCCTGCACATACATGCTTGTATAATTTCAGAATGAAGTCTTTTACATACATCTACAATTACCTGCTTGCATTCAGGGCTGTTATCGTTAACATCAAGGACTAAAATCTCCACTTCTGTGGCTGCTTGAAATTTTCCATCAGATACCATGACTCTCAGCAGATATTTTTCTGTTTCTTCCCTGTTCAGAGACTTCTTGGAAAAAACCTTCCATTTCCCATCAACTTCACTGACACCAAATTGCCCCAGAACATCTCCTTCTGATAAGATAGAGAATATATGGTTATGGAAAAAAAAAGAAGTGTTTCAGGTTTCAAGATAACAGAAAGAGGCATATACCTGGAGCCTTCTGGATATTGCTCACCCATGTTATGTGCAGAACCAGAAAATGTACTTGCTCTGGGGCAAATTATATCATATAGATAATTGATTCTGAGTTAATTCATAACATTTAACCAGGAGATTGAATCGACTGATTATGGTATGCGCTGAAGCAGCTATTTTATTATCCTTCACTCTTTGGGTAGGGACAATTTTATAATAGATACTGACTATAGATAAATTACAAAGTTACATAGAGAACTGACTAAACCATTGTTTAGTATGCTGGACAATGTTTCAATCTACACTGACAATTTGCAAAATGGTTTATTTGATATATTACAGTGAAATGCAATTCTTCTTAGTTCTATTCTATATGTGTGCTGAATAAATCACAAATTATAAAATGTGCCTCCATAGTTTATATTTATCATGCAAAGATACCTATGTTAGTTGGTTAGAGTACACAATTAACATGAGAGTTACCATAGATGGATAATTAACTTTTGATCGTTGATCAGAAATTTAATTCAGGACTGGAATTAAAACTGCAGGTTCAAAATAATGTAGCTGCATTTGACTAAGAGCAATGATGTTTTAGAGTCAGATAAATGTCACACAATTAAATCATAATGCATTTTAGATCAGAATTTTTCTTAAGAGCAATTATTGAGCCTGGTGTAGAAGATCTCTATATAAGAAAATACTGTTTCTAGGAATATCGGCATGTAGTTATTTTTCTACACATTTAGTCTCAAAATATCTCCCGATAAGACATATGTAACATCAAATGGCCATTGTTAACAATGAAAATCATTTTATATTTGGAACTGCAGGGATATCAGCAAGATTAATTTATAGAAAAGGGTGTTTTTCAAAGTTAAGTAAATTTATCCAAAGCAACCTCTCCCTTTTTTACCAAATTTTTAAAAAATATAGATACTTACCAGTGATGTAACACACAACCTGTCTATTTTCTTCTGAAAGATCTCTGTCAATAGTATTAAGAATGGTAATCATCTGGCCAGGCTCAGCATTCTCAACAACCGATCCTTTGTAAATCTTTTTGGAGAACTCTGGAGCATTATCATTTTCATCAGTGACAGTGACTTCTACTAGAGTTTGAGAAGAAAGTTGGATCTTCTTTCCATGATCTGAAGCCACAACAAAAAATCTGTAGCTTTTCTGAACTTCACAGTCTAGTTCTTTAAGGGTCATGATCCAGCCATTTTCACTATCAATGGTGAAGAGATCTCTGATGTAGCTTAATTCTGATCCTAGGCTATAGGTCACTTGCCCATCACTTCCAGTATCCTGGTCGTTAGCAGTTACCTGAATCACAGGAGTCCCTGCTGGCATGTTCTCCATAACAAAAGCTCTGTAAGGATCTGCTTCAAAAATAGGTTTGTTATCATTGACATCTTTTACGTGGATGTTTATGGATACTAAAGAGACCAACTTGGTATTCTTATATGAAGAATGAGCCAAGACATCTACTTGGTACCATTTCATCTTTTCATAGTCCATTGCCTTCTGAACAGTCAAGGCCCCTGTTTGCTTATCCAAAGTGAATATCTCTTCCTCATTACTTTCAGCAGAGGTTCCTTCTACCAGACTGTAGATGATGGGTTCTTTTCCTATAGCTCGAACTAATCCTATTTCTGAACCTTCTGGGAGATCTTCAGATGCTGAGAAGGTATATAATGGCTCAGAAAATATTGGCAAAGACACTTCCCTTGGAACAACTTGAAGCTTCACTGGGACAACTGAATGCCAGTGGGGAGGCTTGGCATCTTCAGCTTTGACTCTAAATTTCACTGTTCTGTTTTCTAGTCCCTTGAGACTCTCCTTGACTACAACAACACCTGTGACAGTGTTAATCTCAATCACATCGTCTGCAATGACTTCCTCCACTGTATCAACAGAGTAGGTGACATCAGCATTTACTCCTTCATCGGCGTCATAAGCTAAAACTTGAATGACTGGAGACCCCTTTCTCATATTGGACTGGACAGACAAAAAGTATTCAGAAGCTTTGAACCGAGGTGGATTGTCATTTTCATCTGTAAGTATTATTTTGACAGTGCAAAACGCCACCTTTCCTCCCCCATCCTTGGCCATGATTTTAATATCAACAACTCTTTCTGTAGAATTTTCTCTGTCCAGTTTCTGCAATGTTTCAATGCGCCCCTTGTCGTCTATTAGAAACTTCTCTTGACCAAGCTTGTTTATGATGATATAATTTATGGTGCCATAAGGACCATCATCTGGGTCAATAGCTGACAGCTCAATCACTTTAGTTCCTACTTTTGCATTTTCAGCTAATACGGCTTCATAAACATCCTGCTGAAATGCTGGACTATATTTGTTTACGTTAGTTGTGTTGATGTAGACCGGCACAGTAGTCTTAAAAACTCCATCCGAAGCAGAAACCCTAAGACTGTAAAAAGATTCCAGACTTTTTTTGCAGTGGTTTGGTGTAGAAATGATACCAGAAGTGCTGTCAATTGTGAAATGCCTTTTCTCATTTCCTGAAAGGATCATATATTCCAGTCTAGGAGTATCTCTGATGTCAGGATCAAAAGCCTGGACCTTTACAACAACCTGACTGCAGCTGGCCATTTTACTCACATTAGCCTGATACTGAAGTTGACTGAATTTCGGTGGGTTGTCGTTGATATCTAGCACGTTGACTATCACAAGAACTTCACTGCTAAGTGGGGGCAGCCCATGGTCCATGGCTCTCACTTTAATATGAAATTCACGGTTCATTTCATAATCTAGACCCCGAGTTGTTGATATTTCACCAGTGCTGCCATCAATGCTAAAGACCTTTGAGGCATCCGAGCGATCCTCTAAAATTTGATACGAAACGAGTTTGTTCAACCCTGAATCTTGATCAGTAACCAAGAGCTGAATTACAGGGGTATGAGCTGGCACATCTTCTGAGACAGACACAGTATAAACAGTCTGTGAAAATAAAGGAAAATTATCATTGACATCCTCAACATGAACTTCCACAATGGCTTCTGAATAGGAACCCGCTGCTGTTTCTGTAGCTCTGACAGTAAATGTATGTTTTGTATCAGATTCATAATCCAGTTGGCTTGTGGCCATAAGCATGCCGGTCTTGAAATCAATATGGAAGAGTCTGAGAGCGTCTTTTTCCACAATGTTATATATCAAGCGTAAGCCTTCAGGGCTTCGGGCCTGGAGGTGGAGAATGGGTATGTAGGGTGGACTGCTTTCAGGCACCTTTGCAGCATAGAAGAGATTTTGGAACAGGGGGCTAGATTTGTTCTTTACCATTATGGTAATCTCTTCCTCAGCATACAAGGGAGGCTCACCGGCATCTCGGGCAATAACACTCAGTGTGTATTTATTTAAAGTTTGGAAATCAAGTGGTTCTTTGAGTGAGATGTCTCCTGAATGGGGGTCAATCCAGAAAAGCTGGTAGTCATCTACAAAGGAGTAAAAAATGACTCTATTATTTCCCAGATCCTGATCTGTTGCAGAAACCCTAAAGATAATATCACCTGGCTCAGTGCTAGCCTGTATTGCTATATAATAAGGTAGGTTTTCAAACTGGGGTGGATTATCATTAATATCATCCACTATTATTCTTACAATTGCTTGAGATACCCCCGGTGGATTTCTAATATCTTTTACTTCCACTGCTATTTCATACACATCTTGAATTTCACGATCAAACTTCACATTCTTGGTCTGTAGCACTCCTGAAGATGGAATCATTCTGAACCACTCGGTGCCATTCAAGAGAGAGTAAAGAAGTGGTTCATTCAGTTGATTCCCAATAACACCAAGAACAATAATAATCTGAACTTCTGTGGAATTTTCCTTTACTGTAGCTAAATACACATCTTGATCAAACTTTAAAATGCTGTCCTGCGGTTCAGTAAAATGTAGTCTGACCAATGTACTGGCCACGTATAAACCATCTCCAGCTCTAATTGTAAGTTCATGATAGTTTCCTACATTAGTATGATTTAGCACAGAGATAACACCAGTTGTTTTGTGGATGAAGAAAGTATTCGTAGGGTTCCCTTCAGCTATATCGTAGATTACTTCAGAGTCTGCATCTTCTGCATTAACTTTTAAAAGTTCCATACCATCATGAATAGGAAGTATCACAGAAAGGTTATACAAACTTTTGGTAAATACTGGGGGACAGTCATTTATATTTCTGATATAAATGGTGACTTGAACAGGTTTGGAAGCAAACAAAATGGGGTTGCCACTGTCATGTACATGGACACCAAAGTGAAAAACTGCATTATGTTCATAATCTATATCAGCACAAGTAGTAAGAGTGCCCACATTTTGGTCTATTTTGAAAAAGGTCACGGCTTCTGTCTCCAAAATTTCATAAATCAACAAAGCATTAGAATCTTGGTCAGCATCTGTTGCATTTATCACTAGTGGTACGTTGTTTTCATCCATAACTATGCTACCAAATGGAATATTCTCATCGATCCAACCAATAAAAGAAGGCTTATCAAAGATAGGCAGGTTGTCATTTTGGTCTATGAGATAAACAAACACTGGAACATCCGTAAATGATCCTGCCATGTTGGTGCCCCGAATTTTCAGTTGGTAAGATGAAGTTTGTTCAAAATCTAAGCTCTTCTGGGTAGAGATAAGTCCAGATTGATAATTGATAGAAAAGAAGCCATCTTTATCTCCAGCTTTTATTTCGTAAGTAACAAATGAAGAGCTTGTAGCCGAAACAAGGATTACTGGAGAGCCAATGATTGCAGATTCACTGATCTCTACAACATATTCTTCTTCTGTAAAGTGTGGAGGAGTAGCATCAGAAGGCTTAATATAAATGTTCACAGTAGTTGAATCTTTCAGCTGGGGAAATCCTTGATCTTCTGCTTTTACTGTGAGAGTAAATCTTTCTTGCTTGGATTGATCTAACTTCTGAGAAACTGTAATAATTCCAGATAACTTGTTGATGGTGAAAAAGTCATTGTTATTCCCTGAAAACAAACAAACAAACAAATTTTAAATGAAAAAGCATAGTTGAATTCTACAATGTTTATTGTTTTCCATCATACTAATTTGTTATACTTAAATGTACCTTTAAAAAAAAAAGTCCCTGGGAAGAAGTAGATTTTTTTCTAAGTGATAAAAAAGTCTTGTGTTGCCGTTTTTGGGAGGGGCCAATTTGGTCTTTTTAAAATTAAAGACATGGAAAATAAGTATATTACATTTCTCCTGCATGAATGTACCCATTTCTTCTGAAAGCAAAAACAACAATGCAAGCTGAATATTCTGGCTCTAGCCCTTTGCTTTGATGATGTCATTGCGCCACACTCACTAAGCTCTCTCTTAAATAAATTAAAGTGTACCAGTTGATGACTTTGGAGACACTGATACTATCAGAGACAGTTGTCTTTAAGCAGGTCTGTTCACTTTCTTACTCTGTTCTCAAAATATCTCCAGCAAACAATTCTGGAAGGCAGAAAAAAATGGCGTCACCCTCTGTCAATACTCCAGTCACTCTGAAAGTAAGCTCCTCACACATTTCCCTGCTTTAATTCAAATGTATGGTTTTTCTCCTTTGCCCTGACTGTTCCTTTTTGATTGAGCAAAACACTGGTTTTTCTGCAGCTGAAAATCAGCCATTCACTGGATACTTTGCAAAGGAAAGATCATCTCTTCAAAATGAGCCAATCCTTAGCATTAACTCTAATAGCTGTTTGACTTCTCTTTTTATCCTTTTTACTGTTGCTACAGTAAAACTTTTATTTTGTATTCCAAACATTGCTGGCTTAAAATCTAGCGGGATTTTTTAGTTTAAATTCTTATTTTCTTTCTCAACTTCTCCATTTTCTATTTATATTTTCTATTGATTTATTTCCTATAGTGCACTTGTGCCATTTCATTGACTTTACAGTCATTTGAGATCAGTTTTCACTGTCTGCTTTCAGGTAAGTCAAGCAACTTATGGACTATTTGGGGCCTGAAGTCTTCTACTCTGAACTTTGTAATATAAGTTCAATTTGTGTATAACTTTAATTTATCTCTGTTTCTTACAAACACATATGCACAGGCACAGGCACACACACACACACAGGTGCGCGGGCACAGGCACGCACGCGCACCTCCCCATAGAGCATGTATGTTCAGGAAAACTTGCCCATTGAAAGGAAAGTAACTGGCGTTTGGTTTCCAGAATACAGAAAGGTGAGAGGGGCATAGAACCAGGGGAAATGATACCAAAGGGACTTAGTCTGATTTGATGCTTTGAGTCAAGAAACATTAGCCCAAGATAGGAAGCCCCCAAATATTAACAGCAAATGTGCCCTTTGGTTCAGAAGATGAGTGTTAGGGATTAGAAGAAAGGAAACAACAGAATGTATTCATGGACCAGTTGGCTCTAATTTTCTTATTCTACTTAATATTGAATATATATAGAAGATTCAGAACAATATGCTTAGCTGACATATATCATTGATGTAGTTAAACACATACACATACATTTTTTTTCCAAAAGGCAGTGCGTATAGGTGCCTTACCTGCTTCAAAGCAATAGTGGACTTCAGCATTAACTCCTTGATCTGGATCCAGGGCACGGACTTGCACAACTTCTGTGCCAATCGGAGACACATCCAGAATTTCTGCTTTATAATGGAGCCTGGTGAACTGTGGAGCGTGACTGTTACAGCCCTCAACATGAATGACAATTCGGGCAAAGTCTCGCTTGATAGGGACATCTTGGTCTCGTACCTGAACAACCAACAAATCAACCACATATATTTTGTTCAAACAATCTTACATCACAAATAAGATTTAAGTTTACAGTATAATTCTGAATGCATTCCTTCTCATTTTATCCACCTTTTTTTGGGGAGGAGGGGATGCAACAAACACATTTTAGAAACCCTGCTGCAATCTGCCCACAGCCCATATGGTAAGACAGAAGAGGGTAGAAATTAAATAAATAAATCACATATTTTCTGCTCCTCACGTACCATCACTGTCAAAGTATGTAATGGCATGGATTGAGCATCAAGCTCTGATACCGTCACAAGCGTGCCACGGCTTGGGTCTATTTGAAAGAGTTTCAGGCTTCTAGGATCTAAGCTGCTATGGAGGGTGTAGATCAATCCTTTCCCATGATCTTGGTCCGCTGCACTGACGCCCAGGAATTCTGTCCCAGCAGGCGTGTCTTCTGGAATGTGAGCCTCATAGTGGTACTCCAAAAACCGTGGTGGATACTGGTTAATGTCAATCACATGGATGTAAGCCTATGATAAGTGGACAAAAAGCAAGCAGTAGAGAAGGTCAATAACAGGACTACATAAGCGTCTCCTTTCCATGATGGTACAAGTGAAGTGCTGCTTAAGAAAGCAACTTTTCCATTACTTATTTTCTTCTTTTGCCATTCTGATACTTTTACTATGAATTGAATGATTCAGCAAGGTGAATAGTCACCATTTCAAAATGAACGATCTTGCTGTGGCCAAGTGGCCATCTCTCATAGGCCAAATACTGTAAAACTCTTTTAAAAATCTTTTAAGATGGCTTCGGATACACAATTTGTGTGCATGGTCTGTTCCATGAGTTAAATTAATTCCTAAAACACGTGTTTCTATTGTTCACTTTCGAGCCTTCAAATTTTTTCCTTGGTTTCCATTACCTTGAGCAAACTGCTTCAAAAGTGTATTTGTACGGAAACACTATGCAAACAAATTCCCAATGATGACACTTCCACTTCCCCCCTTTCTGATGTTTATCTGATTTTCCTTATTCTCACAGTTCTCATGCTTATTTATGTACAAATTCATGTCACCTTATTTGCTGCTGTGATTTTTGTTGATGAATTAATGCAGAACAGTTCCAGTTTGTTCGCGGAAGAGGGGAGTTTGCACAATGCATCTTGTGGTAAGTCATCTTTAGGGTTTGAGAATCTGCATGAGGAATTGCTAACAGTACTATACCTTGGTCAAACATTACCATGGCAGCTAAATCTAGCTTCTACTGTACTTGTAAGCACCTGATTGCATAAGAAGATAATAAAATGAGCCTAAGGCAAGTTTCAAATTCTGGTGGTCTGGCAGATATCCCAAGATGACAGATGCTGGTACTCAGTTTGATTTGATTTGATGGCACAATATATATTGTAATGATATCAGGACTTCATCCCAAAATTAAATCATCTAGCTTATTACAGTAGATAAATGAAATGGAAACTTAGCCAAACTACACTGAGATGGTAATAGTAAAGGAGAAAGAGGAAGAATGAAATGATGCCAGAAAGCAGCAGCTGGTGAAGAAACAAAATGAATATAGAGCAGTGACTGGTTTGGCTGCCTCAATATACTTACCCTGAAGCAAGTATCAAATTAAAGAACACTTATTTGTTTTATGAAATGTATGGAGTTGCACAACTCAACTAGCATTAGGCATTTATTATAAAAACAACTGGTAATGCCCTCCCCTCCCCACCATGCATCATAAGATGACTACACTTGAGTAAAAATATTGAAAACTAAAAAGGATAAGGCCTAATTATATAAGAAACAACCAATGGAAATAGAATTTCATCCCAGGGTGGGAGGGAAGAGCCAGGTCTTCAAGATTTGCTTGAAAGACAACAAGCTTGGGGCAGTGTGAATTTAAAGGATATTATTAGAGGCAACATTTCAAAGAAAGCACATTTCCTGGGACCCATCTTGGAAAAGGACTTCTTTTCTTCAATAAAACCCAACCCCATGATTTTGCAATAGCAGGTTCACTACCTATCCAATAATAAATGTTAAAGTAAGCAGAGAAAGAAGTTCCTGGGACTGGAATTGTTATGTTAGCCAAGATATCCAAAGATGAATCTTGGTAGCAGTTCTAAGTTCTAAAGTTCTAAGACAGGGGTCCCTAAAGTTGGCAATTTTAAGACTTGTGGACTTCAACTCCCAGTATTCTGGGAGCTGAAGTCCACAAGTCTTAAAGTTGTCAAGTTTGAAGACCTCTGTTTTAAGACATTCAAAATGACAGTGACCTAAGGCACTCTCAGTATTGATTACCCTAATATATAACATTTTTCTACATTATATATTATGTTCATAGCCCTTAATAAATTAATGATCAAACTAGATTATTGGTTAAAGGAGCAAATAATCAGATTAGATATTTTCTTAAAAGATCTCTATACAAGCAAACTTTTATATACTTCAGTCCTCAGCTACCATGAAAGAAGACAATAGTCAGAGATGGAACCCATGTCTATAATTCCAGTTAGATAAGGCTCTATTGAAGCGGCTTATTGAAACATGCATTGGTCATATATGAGGAAAGAAGTAAAACAAGGAAACCAGATGTATACTTCACCTTCCTCACAGTCAATGGATCTTGGCAGAGTCTGAAATTAGAAGTGGATTTGTAGTAGATTTGCAATCCTTTTGGATTTCCAATCATCAATTATTGA
This sequence comes from Thamnophis sirtalis, assembly GCF_051295495.1. NCBI lineage: Eukaryota > Metazoa > Chordata > Lepidosauria > Squamata > Natricidae > Thamnophis > Thamnophis sirtalis. Next base: position 88,005,514 of record NW_028261383.1, on the reverse strand, counting down.
AGTAGAAATTTAGGAAAGAATCTCTGAGTAAGGATATCTCTCTGTTGTTTATTTGTGAATGACCAATAGTAGTTTGGACCCTTCTTCCTCAAATGAGATTATATTATAGACAATATTTTGTTGACTGGTTCAAATCCACCAGATCATGAAAACTGGGTAAATTGATTGTTTTAGAGAACGTTTAACCCTAAATTTGAGGCAATAATTCAATTGGCATTTGAATATCTACCACTTTTTAAAGAAAAATGTTACAGTGAGCACTATATACAGACAATTATGAAAATGTTGTTCATATTACCGAACTGGACTTTGAATTAGACTTTGTGGCACTGACCTGTGTCTTAATGATGCTTGATCCATCTGTGACCTCAATGGTGAGATTGTAGTTTGATCTTTCCTTTGCATCTAGAGTTCTAGCAATAACAATGCTGCCAGTGCTCTTCTCAATGTCAAAATTCATAGCATCATCACCACCTTAGAAGAGAGGGAGGACTTTAGAAATAAAGAATTATGATGGAGGCTAGATGTCTGAGCATCATCCTCTCCTGGGGAGGACCAGAGGAAAGTAATCCTTGCTGTTGGCAGCATTTGTAACAAGCTCACTCATGGAGTTTGATTAGAAACATTTAGAGGGAGGAAGCAGAATGGCATAAAAGTTGGGTGGGGAAATCTCTGTGAAAGGTTTCTATTGTCACCACTGATCTTTATTTACTTTATATCCAGTATTGACTTAAGAAGGTAATGTCTACTTGTAATGCAGTGTCACTTAAGGTAAAGGGAGGAGATTGATATCAACAAATGAAAGACAGGAGAGCAGGGAATATTGGGGAAAACTGGCAGAGAGAGCATATATTCTGGCTCCACTTCAAGGTGCAATGCTTAAGCCAGTTCCGTTCTCTTGCTTATGCCCTGTTGAGGCTTGCCCTGTTTCCTGTTTCAGTCCAGCCTCCTGCTGATTTCCTTTTTTGTAATTCTTTAATGGAAGAAACTGGGCGCTCTGTGTGTGTATGTGCGAGCGAACATTTAGGTGTGTGTGTGTGTGCAGAGAATCTGTCTGATGGTGCTCTCTGAGCTTGGTTGCTTTCTTGCAGATGTTTCATTACTCCAACTAGGCAACATCTGACTGATTTATTTCTGAATACCCCAGGCATTAGGCAGCATTTGATTTCCCCATTCTTAATCAAACGGAGTCAAGAACCCAAATTCTATGCATCCAAGAGCATAGTTGCAGCAGTAAAATAAAGCTGAAGGACAACCTGAGGAATTACTATCAGCTGCCCTATTGAGAGATTCCTTAAGAGAGGGGGGGGGGGAGGAAAGAACACACTCCTGCTAAACAATCCCCACAACAGAAATAGGACAGTATAAGCAGTCTTTCTTGACCATGAAAATGGCCTTACTTTTTTTTTTAAAAAAAGGAGGGGGGAAGTACATAGCCTCTAAATTTTAAAAAATATACTTCAGTGTGCTAAGTGCCGTATAGAAAATAACAGTGGGTGTGGGGAGAGAAAACAGTCGTAATCAATGATTGTCTATTTGACTCACAAATGAATGTCTCATATAATTCAAACAACCATGGAAGCATAACGCATAGGGAAGGGAAGTAATTGTTTTGAATGCTGGGAAAAAAATATGTCCCCTGTACAAAATGTTTTTGCTTTTTCAGTAATGATTTAAGGTGTAAAAGGGGAAAAACTCAAGAAAGCGAACATCAAGCAAATGTTCATTATAGGAAGAAATAATAGGAAAAATAAACAAACAAACAAAAAAGGCTAAAGGATATTGCATTGTGATGTTTGTGAGAATGAACACGTGCAGCTGACTTATCTGAGCAGACAGGTAAGAACATTAACTTGTACAAATGTTTAAGGAGGCAAGTGAAAGGGATGAAAGGGTAAAGGGAGGCACAAAATTTGGAAATTACGGTCAATATGATGAATAAAGCTTTGCGGTCTCCCATACAGCAATAATAGGAAAGTTCCATATTTCTTGGAAAAACCAATACAATGTTGAACAGACTATATTCCAAAACTTTTTGTTCCCTCCCACATGATCCTGACAGAATGGAGAAGAAAAATCAGAGGGTTGCTCTGCCAATTTCTGAAATAAAGATTATTTATTTCCCTGCCTTGTATTTATATTTGAATTTTATAATGCACACTACATGGCATGCAACACACTCTTTCAGAGACACAAAGGCACACTTAGAAAGAAAACTTTGCTTAGATACATAAGCCTGTTTAATTATTTTAGTCTCTGTTTTACAGAACTACAGAACTTTTTTGGACTATAAGGCACACTGGAGTATAAGATGCACCATGATTTTGAAAAGGTAAATTAAAAAGAAAGTTTTTGCACTCTGCAGGCCCCCCCAAACCCTCTGCATGCCTCATTTTTTTGCAAAATAAATAAATAAATGCAGAGCTTTGGGAGGCTTGTAGAGTGCTCCTGGGGCCAGAAGAGGCAAAAACGGCTCATTTTTTGCTCGTTTTTGCCCTCCCCAGCCCCCTGGAGCACTTTGCAAGTTTCCCAAAGCCTCTGTACATCCATTTTTGAAAAGGGGGCAGGGTTTTGGTAGGCCAAAAATGCTGTATTCAGTGTATAAGACGCATCCAGATTTTCACCCTCTTTTTGGGGGGAAAAAGGTGTATCTTATACTCTGAAAAATACAGTACTTCACATATCACATTTTTATACAGAAATGCTCATGCAATGAAAGGCTTGTCTTAGGGTCCAAAGGTCAAGAGGAGGGGCAAATAATTAGTCCAAAGGTAGCAGGATAGTTGGAAATCAACCTAGCATCCTTACATTAGAGAGTGAATGGGACGCATGCATCCAGATGCTACTATGATACAGTCTAATTTTAAAAAAAATATTACTATACTAATGTACTACAAAATGTACTATACTGATACACTATATAATATTTCCACAATAAAATGTGCTTAATCTAAGAAATAAGTCTCTCATAGGACCATTAAGTTCATTTTATACTGTAAAAGAATATTGATTCCTCAGTTCATACACAGCATGCAAGTAATGGTTACATTTCCTTCTGTATTCCCAATTTCAGGCTTTGCGAAACTGCCACAAAGGTAAAATTAATTTGTAACAGGCATGCTCTCTTTCCCTTTTCCCTTTAATTTTGATCACATGGGGATCCTGCCAAGGTTGTAACTGTGAAAAATAGCAATAGCACTTAGCACTTAAACTTATATACTACTTCATGTGCTTTTACAGCCCTCTCTAATTGGTTTACTGAGTCAGCATATTCCCCCTAACAATCTCGGTCCTCATTTTACCCACCTCGGAAGGATGGAAGGCTGAGTCAACTTTGAGCCTGGTGCGACTCGAACTGCTGCTAGCAGTCAGCTGAAGTAGCCTAGAGTGCTGCACTCTAACTATTGCGCCACCTCGGCATAAAATGTCCATAATTTGTTGTTGAAACTTTGAATGATCACTAATTGAACTGTTGTAAGTCGAGGGCTACCTATAATGCAAACTACAATGTTGAGTCGTACTGCAGGTTACTTCTGCTGACTGCCTGCTACCAGCAGTTCGAGTCTCACCAGGCTCAAGGTTGACTCAGCCTTCCATCCTTCTGAGGTCAGTAAAACGAGGAACCAGATTGTTGGGGACAATATGCTGACTCTGTAAACTGCTTAGAGAATGCTGTAAAGCTGTGAAGTGGTATGTAAGTCTAAGTGTTATTGCTTTTACATCAGTTAACTATTAGATTCTGCTCCAAACAAACCAATTCCCCCCAATCAACTAATTTCCTTTCTGCCATACAATTTACTTATGTAAAGGTTCACTGCTCCTTCTGACCTCTGTGATGAAGGCAAAAGCTCAGAGAAAGTTTACAAAAATGATTCCTTTAGAGATGTTGATTTTCATACCCCTCTGTAGCCACACAGATTAAATTGGATGAATAAAAAAGGCACATGTGGATGGGTAAGTACTGTTCACCTCATTGAGGATGATACTGATGGCACAATAATTAAATACAGGAAGTCCTCAATATACAACCATTCATTTAGCGATCATCTGAAATCACAACATTACTGAAAGAAGTGACTTATGACCATTGCAGCATCCTCACAGTCCCATAAGGTCAAAATTTGGGCGGTTGGCAGCCGGCATGTATTTATGATGATTGCAGTGTCCTGGGGTCATTTTCAACTTTTCCAGCTGGCTTTCGACTTTGACAAGCAAAGTCAATGGGGGAAACTGGATTGGCTTAACAACTGCATGATTTACTTAAGAAGTGCAGCGATTTACTTAAAGATTGTAATATCAGGTACAACTGACTTAACAACAGCCTTCTCTCAGCAATGGAAATTGGAAATTCTGGTTCCAAATTCCAATTTTCAAAGAAAATATAGCCTAGCCTTCGTTATCCTTTCGTTCTCCAGATGTATGGGAAATACACCTTCCACAAATTCCAAGTCATGCTGGCTTAGGCGCCTAGGAGTTGGAGTTTCAACCTTCCTGGAAGGCCGTAACTGAAGAAAACTGATCTAGTCCCATTCTGGGAATAAGAGCAAATTCACTCTGCTAAAAATGTATCTTTCAGACAAATCCTTTAGTAAAAGTAAGCAGCTTAATGCAAGAACATACTGTAAACTGAATTAATATTACATTACATTAATATTGTTATGTAAAGCTGGGGTTTGTGGAAGACCAATGATAGGACTTTCTATATGCTATTGAGCAGCAGCCTCCAACCTATTGAGTTCCATGGAGGAAAGTTTTTCCATGGACCAGAGTGGTGATAGTTTCACACACTCCCTGGATTGCATGTATGCGCAGAGGTGGCTTCACACACTTGTGTGGACCAGTTCTTGATAAACCGTGAACTGATGCCAATCTGTGGGCTGGGAGTTGGGGACCCCTCCCATAGAGAATGCTTTATACTATATACTAAGTATACACATACTTTAAAAATCCTATTTATACTCCGTGAAATAATTTGATTAAAAAGTTTCTTATATTCATTTTATGTTGGGAGAAGGGGTCATCCCATGAATGTTGACTTAGTTTTTACCAGATGCATAGAATTATCTCCTTGACTGTATTTAATTCTACAATTTGTATTTTATTTCCAGATTCTAAAATAAAAACAAAATACAAACCAATCTAATTTATTTAGTGTGGAACTACTTAGAACTGTGTATTTTTAAAAGTTCAGCGTCAATCTAGAAATCTTACTACTTATTTTTCCTTAACTCAAAAGTGAAGTTACCCCATTTTTAGTAAATGAAGTTAAGTAATTCACTTTACTATTGTTATCAACTCCATGGCTCAAGTTGGGCAATTAGTGATAAAACCATCCAGTTAGTGTAGCTTCTGAGATAAAAATATGAACCCCAGTTTTTTCCATTCTACTGCATATGTTATATGCTATTGTATGTCTCTGGAAGATCCAATGATTGTACTTGCTGAAAATAGATATTCTGGTGAAGGAAAATGATAGGATAAGTCCTTAAGAATCCACTTCACAATTAAAGGCCAAGAAAACACCATATTCCCCTTAAGTGTGGCCCATGGCTACCAAAATATTACCCATCCCTATACTATACAAATGAATTTACCACTTTGTTTCTGTATTTCCTGCATTACTACATGGCATTTACTGAAATTAGATACAGCCCAGCTTCTAATTTTCATCCACAATAACAAAATAATCCTTCCACAATGGGAACATTGTTGGTCAATTACAGCCTTTTCCAACCTGGCTCCTTCTAATTGTGTTTGGACTGCCTACTGCCTAAGGATTTTGGGTGGCTGCTGCCTCAACATGCTGGACTAATAATCATAGATGGCTATCACATAGATTTTGGGAAAAATTCAGGTCATTTTTAGAGTATTGAGTTCTTAATTTTTTTTAAAATAATTAATCACTACCTAGTGACAAAGAGATCACTGTTGATAACAAAATTATGCACCAAATATGTAAAGCAAACAATTCCCACTGATAAATACATTTGTATAAGAAATCAATTTGCTGTAAGATGTTTGTTTCTGTCTGTTTACAGAAAAAGTAAAGACTAGTTGGCCAAAACAATGGAGAAGGGGAACAAGAAACATGGGAACAGTCAAATGCAGCAGATTAACTCAATACAGTCTTCCAAAAATGTTTTTCCCTCCTCCTCCCCTGCCCCCTTGGGTAATTTATTTTTATTGTTATGGGAAATAAGCATGGTTATTACATATTCCACGAGAGCCACAATATGTGTTTTGACCTGTTTGAAAACAGTAGAATTTTCATTAAGATTGAAACATTGCCAAGCAATGTCATGTTGCAAGCTGTGATGGGTACTGTAATACAAAAGGTTACACCACACTGTTCATGGAACTCTTATCAGCTTGAATGCTGCTTCATATCAGTGCTGAAGCTTTTTTTATAATACTCCTGCCACCTACAATATAAACACCCTTTTTTTAGCTCGGGCCCCTATGAAATATGGAATATGGATATGAAATAGCAGGAGCATATGAGCAACATTTATTTTCAGTTCAAAATCATTGTGAAGCTCCTTTCTCAACTGCACATGTTCTCACCTGTGATATTAAACCAGATCTGGCTGAGCCCAGCATCAACACTGATCACTCCCACCATGTCGTTCACAGGATCTGTTTCCATGACTGCAAAGTTGAAATGAGGTTCATCAAAAGCTAATGGCTCTGAGGAGGGGAAGGGCTTTGGGATCCAGTCAATGTGAAGCCTCACACTGGAGGAAAGCTGTGGGGTGCCACCATCAGTTGCCTTGACCTGCCAAAAGAGAAAATACTAGCTCATATAGATCTAGGGATCCAAAATATAATATGTTCATATTGATGAGCTTCTGCCATGCTTGTGACATATTCCTACCTAAATTAAACTTCTATACTTTTAGGATAGAAACATACCAAGCCAAGTTAAACAAACATAATACCTAGGGATTAATATATTTATTGATGTCTACTGCTTATACAACCCCATACATGCAGGATGAACTGTATTTTTACATTCTTTTAACTAATTAATCAAGACACAGAGATTTATTTGCATCCACCACCATATCAAGGATTTAATGATGATGGTTTTCACTAGGATGAATACATCTAATTAGATCAAAAAGATGATTCTAAATTTTGCAAAAAATTGAACCACGATCTGAATGCTCAGTTTAAACCAATTTACTGCTCAACACAAAGAAACATAAGAGCCCTCCTATCCTTGATAAAATGTTCCTATACTGAGGTATCTCCACGATGATTTTTATAAATACATCTTACATTTCATTGGCCTCTCTTTTTATTATTGTGATCCTTCAAGTCTTGCTTGTATTACTACAGTTAATCCCAGCTTAACAACTGCCCTATTTAGCAAGTGTTTGTAGTTATAAAAAAGTAACTTTTAAGTGTTAAAAAAAGCAACTTTATTGGCAATCGCAACATCCCCATGGTCACATGACTGAGATTTGGGCATTTTGCAACTGGTGGGTGTTTATGCATTCAAGCAGTCAATGGAGAAGATGGTTCTAAAATCTGAGGCCATAATCACACAATGTCTTAGCAACCATGGTGGGAGTCAGGTTGTAAGCCCATCATGATCACATGATGTCTCACTTAATGATCACTAAAAGTTGCTGACCCAACTTTTGTCTGGGGACTGGGGACTCCTGGGAGGGGTGGGGTGGGTGGGGCCAACCAAGAGTGGGATTTGGGGGTCCTCTGAACTGCACAGAATCTTAGCTTGAGGTCCCCCCCGAACCCTTGCAAAACCCCAGCAGCCCACCCCTGCTTTAGTCTCTTGTGCTTCTAATGATACTCACTGTAAGTATGTTGTATTCTTGGGCAGAAAAAGCCTTTTGGGAGAACACTATGCCTGTCACTGGATGGATGCTGAACAGTCCCTCGCTGTTTTCTTCTAGGCTGTAAGTGATTTGGCAATTCAGCCCCTCATCGCGATCTGCAGCGATCACCCTGTAGACCGGCAAAGGAGTTTCAGAGGCTGCTTTTTCTGGCAGCTGAACCATAAACAACTTTTGCGAGAAGCTGGGTGGATTGTCATTCACATCAAGGACTTGGATTACCACTCTACTGCTAGACTGCAAAACTGGATCCCCATTGTCTGAAACTGAAACCTGCAAGAAAAAGCCAGTAGGGAATCCCATCAGAACACAACGCAAAATATGAACCTGTTTATAAGATAGGCACACAGTCCTTTCCAGGCAAGAAACTCGCTTTCAAATATGATTCATTTAAAGATGACTGAAGTCAGTCTTCAACAGTTTGTTGCATGCTGGATTGCACTGACTGGAATGATAGATGAGTCAGAGACTCAGACATGGAAAGGAATTAGTCAAGAACAAGTGCCTTAAAAATCTAAAACAAAGTTGTTGGAAAAAGCAAGTGTTATTGTTGCAAAGAAGACCGCCAATAGAAAAAGAAAAAAAATACAATTACTTGTTTGTGTATTTAATAAAAAGATACAGCACACATTTGCAACCCAAAACTGGAAAAGATTGCTAAATCATTGGCCTGTATCATGGAACCCACAAGCACCAAGATACTCAAAGAAAACTTGCTTGATGGCCCACTTAATTTTTATTTCCAAGAATGCTTCTGCATTCTGGACATATATAAAACACTCTCACAAAATAGAAATGATAGAAGATTGAAGCTCTCTTTTGTTTAAAAAAGCCATTCATCTTAATTCCATAATAAATGGCTTTAAAAAAAACACCAAATGGTTGTAAGCATCACACAAGCTATTTTGTGAGGGTGTCCATAATACTGTATGTTATCAAAGATCCAACTATGCCCATTAGCTCAAAAGATTGTAGGCTTCGTTATTAAGCTGTATCTGTTGGATTGTTTAAACAAAGGAGAAGAAAATAGGAATTCACATGAATAAGTTTGGTGTATGTAGCAGAACCTGGGAAGAAATTTAGTAAAAATCCACAAAAGTAAACCTACTGGAGTCTGCATTTGTAAACTGAAGTAAAAGTTTGCCTATTCCAATCCTTTCTTAGTTAGGACATGACATGAACAACTATCTTAATCTAAAATGTATTGTTACTCACTGTATAGGTTTCATTTAATAACCATGTGATCATTAAATTAAATACGTCAATATTTTTTTATACCATGTTTTCTCAAGTGGCGGGAAATTAATGACCATGTTCTATTCGTCATCGCTTAAGGAAGACATCCTTAAAATGGTGCCCTCCAGATGGGTTGATTTTAAATATGATATTTCCCAGCATTAATGTTCTAGATAAAAGCAACATGTGGGAACAGACATCCAGAACATCTGGATGCATCAGCTTGGCTTTGGTACAAGATTCCTGCTTTAGTCTTCAGTTAGGAAGTCAAGTCATGAGATATTTCTTAAGCTGGCACTGGGTGCAGAAACACAAAAATGCAGAGCAAGCAATTATCTTCTAAGCAATTTGGAAATGATGGAATGACTCTTCCTCCTTCTCCTCTATCTATGCTCTGACTTGTAAGGAAATGTCTTTGAGGATTTTTTTTTTTAAAAAGCTACTTACAAGTAAATAAAACTAATTGCAACTTCATCATTACTCACTTCTAAGATATGTTCAGCCTTGTGTTCACGATCTAGCTGCTGAGAAGTTGTGTAAATCAAACCTATTAGGAGAGAAAAGAGCATTGTGAGATCCAGGCACGTCCACGTGATCCTCACCTGTGGTACTTATGTCAGCCAATTCTCAAAATGAGGTTACCCTGCAGCAAGTCAACGCTATAAGCAAAAGAACTTTATAGTACTTCCTGCCGCCTAAGCATGGAAGCTTTCCGCATGTCCTAATTAATTAAAGTGATTTAATTCATCCCCTTCCCAAATATTCCACAGCAATCTCATTGTATTATAATGTCCAGATTGTTAAGCCTCCATCATCAGACAGATCATTTAGATATCAAAGTAAATAGATTGGGTTGTGTAGGGGGAAGATACTTTAGGATTGTACATTGAAACCAATAAATATTGATTCCTCCGTGATGTTCTCTTTCTCTCTCTCTCTCTCTTTCTCTCTCTCTCAAATTTATATGCTGCCCATCTCACTAACACACACTGTCACATGACTCATATTAATTTGCTGTAGCTCCCTGAAATTTTCAACTTTTTAAAAAAGTTCAATCAATCAGGAATTGGATTGAGGATATGGTCCATGCAAAGGTCTACTGAAACTTCTTTTTTTAAACTGAAAATGTATCTGAAAGTTGAAAGCTCTGTTTTTGAACACAATCTATGTCTCCAAAGCTGAGAATTTGGAATACTTGTTATGTCTTATTCTTATATTTCACAGGGATTATAGCAGTCAGCTAAATGCAAACAGTCACATACTTGTTAAATAAACGGGAAACATGCTCGGCAATAGATCTCTCTATATATATTAACTACATCACTTGTTTATTTAATTGTCCCATTATTTTTCATTTGCAACATGCAACAATGAACAATGTTTCCCTAAAAGATGACACTATTACCCACATCACCCACTTTTATAATAAGAATATATAAAAAGAATGCCAACATTGGTACAATAAATGCCCACAGTAACATGCATTCAAAGATAATTCCAAACACTTTTTATTGGAAAAATAAGTTTGTTTATGCTGCATTTTGAAGACCAAAACATAGATTTAATTTTTTCTCCTCATATGTATAGTTTGCAGTTTATCTTATTTTCTCAGGCAAAAGACAGGTCTGGAAAATGTCATAACGGTTGTTCAGCTTTTGCAACTGAAATTACAGTAGATGGAATGCTTTGAATCACTTTGACATGGGATAAAGTAGTAAATATTAGCAAGATTCAAGGATATTTGAGGTAAAGTAATCTTATCAGTTACTGATCAACAAGATAGAAGCCTACTGATCATTTACCTCTTTCCCCCTATGATATTCAGTACTATGAGATGCAAATGAAGGAAAACATCTGCTTATAGTCCATATGTGTGTGTGTGGGGGGGGGGGAGAAACCCAAATCAGAAAAGAACAAGCAAAAGAGGATCCAAAGAATCCCTCCTGCTATTGCAACATTGATCCCTTTTTATAAACAATTTCTCCGTTTTCATTACCGTATATGGGGAAAACAGTCTTAAAAAAAATTGCAAATTATCTTGTTAATAAGCTTAACAAGTGCAATAGAAATTGTTGCAAATTATCAAAGAATTGCTAATTAAAGAGGAATTTGCAAAGAATATTGTATCAAGAAAACATAAATCACTGTATGCATGGCAGCCTAACAGCCTAGCATAACTCTATTGCTGGCGAGCATTTGGCACTGCAAAAGCAGGATCCTTGCTAAGAATCTGAACTGCTGTAAAAATGGCCATATGACTTGGTGAAAGACATCAGGGATGTAGACCTGCTATTGACAGAACACTGCATGGAGAAAAGCACATATAATACTGCTCCAGGGATTGTCCTGGAAATGTTTGGATTAGGGCTGCAGTGTGCAGGCATCACTTGTTCATTACTTCTCCCTGTTAGGGATTATGTTTTGCCTCCCATTATAAACTACTTTAAGATGAAAGAAAGCAATGTGTTAGGATAAGCTGCATTTAATGGACTTGTTTGTTCTATATGGTGTGTTGTTGTTGTTTTCATCCTACATCTGTGCATGAACAAAAGATCCCATATATATACCTGAATACAACAAGACCAGCATACCTACACCTGTGAAAATCTACGAAAACATACACACAAACACAGTTCTAAAGATCTTTGCTAAACATGGTTCTAAATAGTGTGCCATGAATCAGTGAAGGAAAGACTCAACAGATGATCTAAGTATATAGTGTGAAAATACACAGGTAGGACTTCAGCGTGAAAACAAAAACCTCCCTCTCAAATATTGTATGTTTTTCCCAATGCATATATGTAAACTGACAGCAGAATCAAACTTGCTCTGGAATGGAATGGCTCTTCAACAGATCATGGAGAAAAGCATGAATGTGAAAAAGAAAATTTACTGCATGTTTGATTTATAAAGGCATTTCCCTGAAAAATATAGAATTGCTGGCATAATTTATGGGAATGGAGATTAAAGGGTTTCAAATTTATTTATAAAATTTATTTGCCACCCATCTCGTATCCAAAGGCTCTGAGTAAAAAAAATGAGCAGAAAAATAATGAAGCAGTATAACACTGGATGTACCAGTAACCCTATTATGACAAATAGTCACATTATCTTAGCCATTGGAATCAGGATTGCCATTGCTAAGTGAAGTAATGTGTTTGTAAAGTTTGATGTCACTGGTTGCTGTCATAATCCCAAGACACATGGATCATTTTAGTTGGGAAAGGTGGGAATCCCAGGAAAAGAGCTTGGGAGAATCAGGGGAGGGTCGGGATAGGCCACATACAAGTCATGGAAGGTCTCAGGAGGGTATGAGAGGGTTAGGACGGGGGGATAGGTGTATTGGACAGTTGCAACTATAACAATCAAGAATGTTGATTGGTATGTTTTTTAGTATTCCAAAAGATAGCATTTTTTTATAGTATGCTTTATTCAAACATGCATACTTTTCTTGGTAAATACCTCCTAGATGATTAAAAAAAAACCCAAGCAGTTTTAGTTTTAGCTCTGGCTAGTAAAAAAAATATATGTTTAAAACAACCTAGATGAGAGTTCATAGGAAAAAATCAACACATGGAAGAATACTATGGGGGAAAGTTTTAAAAGCGTCCTTTTAAATTTGCCTCAATATGTATTTTGCACTAGTAGGAAGGAGGCAATCTGGTTTGGCTGCCTTGCGACTCCAGAGTGCCTCAGACACACACATAGCCACCACTGATTTCCTTACAAGGTCAGTTAAACACCCCATAATGAGATCTTAGAGCAATTGAGGTTAATTGTTAATTACACTAATTCCAAAATAGAGCTGTGGTGTTTCTGTTCCTGCCAAGGCATGCAAAAATGAAATGCATTTGCGTGTATTCCAGTAGCAAATCTTAGAAGAGGCATGAAAAAAGGCCCTAGACTAAAGCTAACTGGAATGAATACAATCATTTGTCGCTACAGTTTCTTGTCAAAAGGAAGGAAGTGTAGATACCAAACTATCTATCTGCTAGACAGACAGATGGTTTATAGGTTTATAGGTTTTATTGACATTTGTAGGCCGCCCTTTTCCCTGAGGGGACTCAGGGCGGCTCACAGAAAACCAAGGGAGGGGGAATACAACATTAAGACGACAACATATAATAAAATCGACACCATACATTCAATATTCGGGCGGGGTAACGGTCCTTATCCCCAGGCCTGACGGGCGAGCCAGTTCTTCAAGGCTATGCGGAAGGCTTGGACGGTGGAGAGGGTACGGATCTCCACGGGGAGCTCGTTCCAAAGGGTCGGGGCGACTGCTGAAAAGGCCCTCCTCCTTGTAGTTGCCAGCCGACACTGGCTGGCCGATGGAATGCGGAGGAGGCCCAGTGGAAACTGGAGATGCAAATTGTTAAAGAGAGGAGAGCCTATTTCTTCCCTAAAGAGAATACATTAAGGAATGGGCAAGGGGTTGCACTAGAAGACCTCTAAAGTCCCTTCTAACTTGGTTGTTCTGTTATTCCATTAAAAATCCTAATTTTTAACTTTCTTAATTATATTTCACAACTTCTAAATGTCTATTAAAAACAAGAAATATAACAACTAGGCATTCAGAAGGGTGTAATTACATTATTTCACTGGTCAGGAAATTTAACATGTTACTAAGTCACATTCAGATACAGCACTGACTGAGAGACGTATCCAGAGCTCAATCATGCTCTGCCAACCTTCACAAGTTACTTTACAAATAAAGTCCTGTAAAAAATGCCACATATATGAATGAAAACATTTATTCAAGTGTCTGGGAATACATTTTCCCCGTCTTCCCCTGTTCTATGTATCTAGATATCTGACTTATATATTCTGATGACAGATAAGTTTCCAGAAAAATTATAATGGTAACAATTATATAAGGTTGTTTACTCAATGCAATGTCAGTGTCAGGCCTGCAGTTATATCCCTTTTAGGATCTTTGGCCTGCCACACTCTCATTTCATTATGCTGTTTCATTAGTGTAGTAGTTGGGAGGGTGGAATAGAAAGGAGTAGAATTGTGGAATGTGTTGTCGTCATTCTTTTCTAGAAGCCCAAGGTCATATTTTGTCTCTGCACCTTTGCTCCTGACCGGAACCAGCTGAGTGGAGATGCCAGCGTGGAAGAAGAAGATTGGACCATGTGATGGATTTGTGGGTGTGGGGACAAGATCATGAACTTTCAACTGGGTGGGAATCCGATGTAACTTCCAGAATTGGGATTTCACAGATGTGCTAAGATGTCTGATTTATTAAATTGGAACTTTAAGGATCGTTTTGCCTTGGACTCTGATTTAATTCTACATGATACTTGGAACGCTGACAGTCAGGTTAGTATGTTTCTGCTTCATCCATCACCTATCGCCATATTAGATGCAGAAAATCAGTACATAAAGATCTATGACAGATTCATGCAAGCCTCAGCTGTACAATTTATTTGCCCTTTTTGGTGTACAGATTATGTGTATTTTGGGAATTCAATCAAAACATGTTATAAAAAGGGCAAATTTCTGCCCCCAACCCCCCCTTTAAATAAATAAATAAATAATTTGAACATCTGTATAACTACAAGCTAAAAATGATTAAACCCACGATGTCTTGTAGTGCTATTTGTGGAAATGCCCAAACAGTAAATTGTCCTGGACTGACATCTCTTAGCTGCCCTGTACCTGTCCTGTTCAGCTGATCATCACTCTTAACCAAAAACCTTTTAGCACACTGTTAAAATCCCAAAAGGAGCAGAACAACCATATTAATGCTTATCACCACTGGGATTACAAATGACCTGGTAAAATTAGCTATAGAGCATGAGACACCACCACTGTGTAATGGGATTTATTCTTTTTACTAGATTTAATCGTGTGTACTTCTTGAATTAATGTAAATGCTTTAAAGATGTTGTGTTTTTAATGTTTTACGGCAGCTTTAAAGAATATTAGTTGCACAATTCCTGTAAAACAGATATTGTCCATGTGTAATGGAATTCGTGTGTGCACGAGCAAGTGTGTGTGTGTGTATTGAAACACTAGCACTTGTGGAATACCTTCCTTCTGCTTCTTGTCAGTAAAGAAAACCAAGGGCATGCCTGAACAAGAACACCCTTGTTCTTGTTAGTCACCAAAAACATTCAATTTCACTTCATTTCTTCTGGCAAAGGCAGAGTTCAGGACAAAGCCCTGAAAACAAAACAAAAAAAGGCCTGAAAAAAAGTAAAAGTAAAAAAGGCCTGAAAAAAAAAGTAAATGGGACAAAGCTACTATTACCCTACCTAGCTTGAGAAGTTTAGAATTGATGGGGAAAAGGAGTAAAAACACAGGGTTTTCCCATCCCACTGCATCCATATTATGAATAAAGATGAAGTGTATTTTCCTAATGAAAGGATTTTCCTTTCAAAACAATTTGCACTGATTATCTTCTGTAATCCCATCATGTGTGTGTGTGTGTGTGTGTGTGTGTGAGAGAGAGAGAGAGAGAGAGAGAGAGAGAGAGAGGGAGGGAGGGAGGGAGGGAGGGAGGGAGGAAGGGAGGGAGAGGGGGAACTTCTCTGTTCAAAGTCTCTGAAGTCTTAAATTGGAGTAGTGGGCTTAATGGCCAGATTCTCCAGTATGTAAGAACAGTTTGTTTCTAGGTTCATAGTTGGTTGCATGCATACATTCAGATTGTGGGAGCAAGCAATCCCAGAAAAAAAAAAGAAAATTCAAACTTGCTTCCAAATCTGAATTTCTGGCATGGGCTAATCATCAAGAGTAGAAAATGATTGTGCTAGCAGTCTCCTAAGGCAGAGAGGACTCTGCCAACGTTGTTGGAAAGCTCAGAGAAACAGCAAGAAATAAGTTAACTCATTGAAACACTAAACAGCGCTTTGGGGTTTAATAGAAGATAGGTATCAGATATCAGGTGATCTGTAACTTGTTTCAGCTCATGTTCTAATGCCGCAAACAGAGAGAAACTGGTTCCTCACAAAATCCCATCTCCAACTTCATAGCACCTAATGCTTTAGCTACAACTACAATCTTTAAACTACTACAGAATTAGAACATAGTTACTGTGATATGACAAACTGAAGTGCAAAATGCTTATGTGCAGGACAGGTGCTTAAGACTAGGTGTATTAGTACTACTAATTAGTGTGGTAAATAATTACAGCATTTAGGTATTCATCGTAAACAGTGGTGGGATTCAAAAAAATTTACTACCAGTTCTGTGGGCATGGCATGGCATGGCTTGGTTGGTCTGACAGAGGAAAAACATCTCAATTCCCTCTCTACTGTAGGGGGAAGATTACTGCAAAATCCCCATTCCCTCCTGATAAGCTGGGACTCAGGAGGCAGAAAATAGATGGGGGTGGAGCCAGTCAGAGGTGGTATTTACTGGTTCTCTGAACTACTCAATATTTCCACTACTGGTTCTCCAGAACTGGTCAGAACCTGCTGAATACCACCTCTGATCGTAAAAAATTCTATTATAAATATATGTTATATTCATGCATGCTGTTAATAGCTAATTTATTCACACTGTATCATACCTACACATCATTGAAACACAGGACACAAGGGCAGCCTATTACAGTTCACTGATAACAGGTTGTGGGTCAGTCTGCATTCATGACATGGGTCATCTATTCATGAAGTACATTTTCTATTTAGTTCACCTAGATGAAAACTATACTAAAAAATCTCAAAAACTAGCAAGGGTATTTGGGTTAGAGGGTAGTAAGACTATTCCTGTTCCTCAAAATAACTACAGTTAAGAAAAAGTAAGCATTTTATTTGTGGGGGGGGGGGGAGAACCATGATCCCATCCTATATCATCCAATAATTTGCCTCCATTTCACAATTATTAACTTTAATTATCATACAAATAGTTTTCACACTTTTCAAGGCAGCATTTTTATTCCACTCACTAACAACACTGGAAACATCTTTCTGTCCCCTATTAAATATTTATGTCTCTGTGTTTCTGCCTATTGAACATGATGAGGGTTGAGTATCCTGAAGTATGTTCCAGGTAGACCTCTGTTCCCTCTGCTTTACTGAGTGGCAAGTAATGTAGCAATGCAAACTTGCAGTGGCAAGTAATGTAGTCCAAAATATTTAGAAAATGTCAGGCTGCCTACACAATATCCTGAAACTACCAGCAAATTCATTTTCTGAGTGCGGCTCTTTAATATTTCATATCACATAATCATAAGTACATAAATCTGAACATAAAAATAATGAAAATACAATAACATTTTAATTAAGTAAACATGATTAATATTAAAAATATGCATTAAAATGGGGAGATTAGAAAATCCATGCATAGACACTCCATCTATAACATTCACACAGGAAAGTTCTGGTTGCAGCCAAAATGTTTTAATTAAAATCAGAAGGAAAATTTTAATAAGCTTGGGTGAATCCCAAGAATTACAAAATTATCCTTCAGTAGATAAAAATCAAACAGAGAAACAGTTTAGTTATAATGCTCAATAAACTCAAAATACACATGTTTGGGGAAAAAAAGAAAAAAAGAATTGAATAAAGGTTTTTAGTTCACTAATTGATGTATTTTATATTGCAACACTTTTTGTGTCTCCAAATTCTGAAACCATTCACTTTTTCCCCTTTTCTTAAAAAATTAAATTTCATTTCATTTCATTTCATGAAACTCAGTTCTAAAACAAGTCATTTGCAAAGCACTACCGTATTTACAATTAGCATTGTTGACATTTGCTGCGGAAAAACAAGTTACATGGATAGAAAAAAAGACAGTTTACAAACTGTAATGTGTGAATATGTTTTGGTTAAAGAGATGCCTAACAATGAACAATTTCATCAACCACAGTAGATAAATGTTAAACTATTTTATCAGCCACAGCTGTGAATTTTAATTGAAAAATAAAATAAACAAGAAGTACCCAATGAAAGAAGTTGTAGGACAATGCAATACAAATCGAGGAAGCTGAAAGACAATTTAGGAAAGCAAAAGACTAACCTAAACGCTTAACTGACAAAAAGAAAGGAACTGGAAATTCAGACTGCCTGGAAGATCAAAGCCTCGCTTCTTTGCTGAATGGGGATAGAATGACTGTGTGCCTACTTTTATTTATTTTCTTATTCTACAGCATTCATATGCTAGCTCTTTTGCAAGATTCTGGGTGTCTCACAATAAGGTACCTTGATTTTTGAAGTCTAATTTGTTGAAAAAAACATAATGATTGAGTACACATATAAATATAAACCATGAGTGGGTTCATACATTGTGTAAATTAATAACAAATCAAACCATAAGTTAGTGTGATTTGTGATTGCAGCCACTGTAGTTACTTGATACTAAACAAAGGACCCCAAAACTAGAACTCCACAAAATATTCAATACAATTCTTAGGAAAAAATTAAGCTTACTAAGTACTCATAATATGTATAGTAGATAACATTAGTTATCATATATTACAAAATTCCTCTCTAATTAGAAACATATTATGTACCAAAGGTCTGTCCAATATACTTATTTCAGCATGTAGGAGTGCCTTATTTGTGATTTTCAGGCACTATGTACTTGGAGACCGAAGCACCAAAACCCAAAATCATTAAGGACTTAAAATATTATTACTAAAATCTTGGCATCTGAATTATAACAGATAGCCAATGCAATTATTTTAAGTATGATATTATGTGGATTCTAAAGGGCAATAGCCACATTGGACAATAATGTCACTGCTGCATTCTGCATTAGTTACAGTTTCAGAATCATTGTCAAGAAATATCTTTGTTCAGTGTTGAATATTGAATATGCAAATAGTCTGAGTTTGAATATGCAAATAGTCTTTAGAACTGGGGGGAAGGAGTGTTGAATATTGAATATGCAAATACCAGCTGCGACCTGATTGGCTGGTCATTTTGACAGTTGGTCTGAGTGCTAGTATAAATACCCTGACCGTTCAGGGAAAGTTCGAATCGCTGTCATCTCTGTCATAATAAAGATCTGTCTTGCATCCATGGCTCCTGCGTGTCTTTCCCTCACAACACACAATATACAATATTCAGCATCTTTTAGTAGTTTTAATGTGAAGTTTATGGGAGCATAAACTGATTTGCTTAATATGAGTTGTAACTGCTGGGACAGGCAAAGCCAGAGCTTCAATCTATTAGAGTCAACTTCAGTTTATTGGTCCTTAACCAACCTATTATAGTTTCTAGCAATAGCAATAGCACTTAAACTTACATATACTGCTTCACAGCGCTTTACAGCCTCTCTAAGCAGTTTACAGAGTCAGCATATTTCTCCCAACAATCTGGGCCCTCATTTTACCGGCCTCGGAAGGCTGGAAGGTTGAGTCAAACCTTTAGCTTGGTGAGATTCAAACTGCCAAATTGCAGGCAGTCAGCAGAAGTAGCCTGCAGTACTGCATTCTAACAACTGCGTCGTCATGGCTCTTCTACGTACATCCTAGTTAAAGACCTGCATCACCTTATTTAACTCAGATGTCAGAGGGAAATAGATTTGCATATCATCAGCATATTAATAGCACCCAGCCCAGACCCACAGTTGACCTCACCCAGCATCTTCATAGGAATATTAAATAATAATGGTGGTCCTAAAAAAAAAAACATCCTAGAAGCCACTCTCTGGAAACAAACTCCGAGATAAGAATAATGCCAGAGAGAAAATAACTAACTGATTAGGATACCATGATCAGAGCTACATTCAGGAAGATTAACAGAATTGAACTCCAGAGCATGTGATCTGATGCCTCAGATAGTTCTGGGGCTAAAATCCATGGCTGAAACCCACTACGATAATTTGGATAATCCAAATGAATGCATAAAAACTGATTAAGCTCTCAAATACCTTGATGAAAAATGGATATTTGCAAAGAAATTATCTTTAAATAAATACCACCGTCTCTTTTGACACAGAGAGAATGAATTCCTGATATAAGGAAGCATTTCCAACATTCTAGATCAGTGATGGCCTCAGGTGCCAAAAGTATGCACACATGAGCTATCACACATGCTCGTGTGCCCACCCCCATAATTTAATGCCCCCCGTGCCATGCCCCATGCACATGCATGTATGACCCCCTTCTGCTGTCTCACAAATGCACGGTTGCCTTTCTTGGACCCCCCCCCTCCAGAGGCCCTCTGGAGGGTGGAAAACAGCCCAACAGGCAAACCTGAAGTCCATTCTGAAAAACGGCGGAAAAACAAGATCAAAAATTAGCTGGCTAGGGCACGCATGCACGCTGGAGCTGACAGGGCAACATCTCACATTCTCTCAGAAATGGCTTCGCATGCTACCTGTGGCACGCATGCCATAGGTTTGCCATCATGGTTCTAGATCCACCTCATCAGTCTACTTCTTCCCGATTCATTTCAATGGATACTTAAACTTTACAGCAGTGACGTGCGGTGAGGTTGATACCTGGTGAGGCTCAGCGGGGGGGGGGGAATTTGCATCACGGGAGCAACCAAGCGCCCGGGTCTGCAGCAAAGGCGCTTGGTGGCTCCCGCAATGCAAAGTGCCCCGCTGCCCCCCCCGCTGTCCTGGCCTGCATCCGCTGCTTCTCCAAGCTCTGCCGCTGGAAGTCCCAGATCGCCTCTGGGGGAAGTCTGAGTGAAAAACAGAGCAAAGCTTCTCTGCGGCCTCCCGGCGCTGCCCAGAGGCTCTTGCAGGAGCACATGTCAGCGGCCAGCGGCCTGGAGCGGCCCCGGCTGTGAGACAGACAAGGGAGCACTTAAAGTAGCTGCTGCCGCTGCCACCACCACCACCCCGCCAGGCGAAAGAGGGGCGGTGGCGGCGGTGGCAGCAGCTGCTTTAAGTGCTCCCTTGTCTCACAACCGGGGCCGCTCCAGGCCACTGGCCGCTGACACGTGCTCCTGCAAGAGCCTCTGGGCAGCGCTGGGAGGCCGCAGAGAAGCTTCGCTCCACTTCTCACCCAGCCTTCCCCCAGAGGCAATCCGGGACTTCCAGCGGCGGAGCCTGGAGAAGCAGGCCAGGGCAGCGGGCGGCAGCATCGGGGATGGTGGGGCACTTACTTTGCATCGCGGGAGCCGCCAAGCACCCAGATCTGCAGCGAAGAGGCAGGCAGCCTCCTCCTTCTCGCCCACTCATCTCTCCTCTGAAGCACGCCCCGCCCAATGTAAGCGTGCTCAAGAAGACACGATTGGCTGCTTCCAAATCAGGAGGCAGGAGAATTAGTGCCTCTTTTCCATCTGAACTTCTTTGCCTTTTAACTCTTTATTAACTTTTAGAAGGCGAAAAATTCCTTATGGAAAAGAGGCCCTGAGTTCTCTCGCCTCCTGCTTTGGTTAACACTAAGCAGACACCAAGCCACTGTGACCTGGAATCTGGTAGCAACTATCTTGGCTTTAATTATTTTTTTAAAAAAATTAAATTTCTTTCTTTTTCCTGAGGAGACTGATGAGGCTCCGCCTCCCTTGCCTCTAGTGACTGCACGTCCCTGCTTTACAGAATGATAGCCAGCATTCTATAGTACAGAATCCCCTTTGTCATAAAAGAAGTTCTATTAGAAAGTACCATGACTTCTTTATTTGTCCCCACATTGCATATAATAGGTAAAACAGTAACAGAGTTGGAGCTCATCTAGTCCAATCCCCTGCTCATGCAGGAGACCTGTATTAGGGATTCGAACCACTGGTACAACTTAAGATTTCACAACCCCTCCTTTAAACAATAAGGCCTCTTTGTTGTAGATGTCTTGTCCTCCATATATTGGTGGAGGGACGGAGGAGCAATGTTGTCAGATTGAAGGAAAAGACTATCACAGAAGCATGCCATCTTTGTTAAATAATGTTCTTCCCTTGTAAATGGGGAAATCTGAAATAAAAGGAATCTAGGAATTCAGTGTTTTGATGATCACTTGTACAATTCTACAAGTTGCACAATTTATTCATAGGATTGTAATCAGTAATGGTTCATTTGAACTATATTTGTTTTAAATGTATCCTGTATCATGTTAGGTAGCAGTCTGGTTCCCATATGTATGTTCATCAAATGATATCTAAAGCATCAATTATATCTAAAGATACAACATAAAGTATTAGATATAGGAAAAGATAATTGCAGACTAAATTCCACATACTAAATTACTTATCCATTAGCTATGTGTCATCAATAATTGACATTTCAACTGACAACAGTTGAGGCAAAGTAAATATGTGCAGAACTGTTTTGTGATCAACTCAGCAAGTAAATGTTTAAGACTCAAACTACAAGATGATTTGCATCTTCAGAAAATTGAAAGAAACGGAAAAACCTCTTTAGCATGGGTGAAGCAACATGCCTCCCACTGATGAGATGAGCCACAAGGCAAAGAGAGGAAAACAATGTTGTTTACCAGTAGCACCATGGCCATTGGTCCTGACCCAGAACAAGGTTGCTAACCTCTACCTGAAATAGTTTTCTCCAGACTGGAACCCTTTATGTGAGTTGTACCATATGGACACAACTCTCAGAATTTCTGGATAAAACCAATGCCAACATTATTCTATTGTTTTCTTCAGTTCAGTAAAATCTGATCCTGAAGGCTCTAGGCAGCTACCAAACTCATCATAAAATGAAAATATCTATAAGGGGGGAAAAATGAACTGTAGGAAGTACATTTCAAACAAATCTGACCAGGACTAAGTTAAGAAAATGCAGTATTAGCATTTGTCTTAAAATTAATATGCCAGGCACAAATAGATAAATTTAAAGGAGAACAGCATATGAGTAACATAGAATTTTAACCAGGATTAATTACCATTTCTCAATATCCTACAATTATATGAGGTATCAACTGCTTCATCTTAATGGAAGTTCTAGTAAGCACTAATGATTTTGTTTTTTTCTTAATTAATCTTCCTTCTGCAACGATCAGAGAAATCTAAACTAAAAACAGTATACATTTTTTTCCAAGCAGTATGAACATACATTGAATGTCAAAATAGTGAGCAAGAGAAACTAGAGGACATTTCTTATACACTAGGTATGTCTTTAAAAGAAAACTGATATAGCACCTTACCAGTGAATGGATTAATAGCAAACAATCCTTGATGATTTCCATTTATGATGTGGAAAGTCAGTTTTCCCTTTGAATCAGTATCTGGATCAACAGCTTCAACTTGAAGGATGGAAGTATTGGCTGGTGAATTCTCCAAGACAGAGGAATAAAAGACAGGTCTGGACATCTGAGGTGAATTATCATTGATGTCACTGATTTCAATGTAAATTTCAACCACAGAAGACAGGGGGACTGATCCTTGATCAACCGCAAGTACTGTCAACCAATAATGAGAGCACAATTCTCTGTCGAGTGGCCCCATGGTAAAAATAAGACCTGAGAAAAATAGAGTATTATATGGTTTCCAGTGATAAGAACAAAATTAAATACATTTTTTTTTTGAATTAGTGGAGTTTCTCTTCTGGAACTCTTAAAACGCAACTTAATCTATGAAAATGTTCTTCTTTATAATGACTATATTTTCAGTTTCTGCAGACTTAAATCTATCCTACCATATAATGCAAGCCATATAACTGATCCAATCTTATCATTAAACAAACAAGTAAAGAAAAACATGTTCTATAAAATCAGATCCATCTGAAAATCCTGTGTGTTCTTTTGGGAAATGTATATAATATAGCCTTCCACTAACTCGCTAGTATATTACAAATAAGCATGCATTCAAGTAATGTATGCCTCCTGCAGAATTATTTTTTGTTTCAGGCAGGCAATGTTTATTGTATACTAGAAGGCTCATGATAGTTAATACCAGAGAAAATAATGATAAATCAAAATCTTACATCAAATAATAAGTTACCATTTAACCACCGCTCTTCTATTCTCCCCCTACAATGCCCCATTATTACCTGTGTCATTTTCAATGTTGAAGAGAGCCATGCCAGATCCCTCTCTGATGAAATACTGGATTTGTCCATCTTTTCCTCTATCACTGTCATGAGCTACTACTCTCATCACAGGTGTCCCTTCTTGGCTGTTTTCTTTCACTGATCCTTCATACACAAAAGAATCAAAGGAAGGAGGGTGCAGATTTTCATTAATGTCCAAAACATTTATCTCAATGTAGCAGAGAGAAGAGAGAGAATAGGGCATCCCAGCATCACTGATCTTCACAGAGAGATTATAAAAGTCCATTTTTTCATAATCCAATTCTTTTTCCAATGTTAAAGACCCTGTAAATTCATTCAGATGAAACATATTTTCATGATCACTGATCAGACTGTATTTCAGCTTTCCCTCGGAAGTAATATCTGGATCAAAGGCTTCCAGGAAGAGGAGGGTGGTCCCCAAAGGCAAGTCCTCAGGAACGTTCATCTTGTTCAAGGCTGGGATACAGAAGGGAGAATTGTCATTTACATCTTCCAAAGAAATAACCAGATCAGCAATTGCAAAGAGTTGATGACCCTTTTGTGGCTGGTCTCTAGCTTCAACTTTTAATATGTACTGAGGCTCCAATTCTCTATCAAGAGTAGCAGTCACTACTACTTCTCCAGTAACACTGTTGATAGCAAATTTATCACTGTGTGAGAGAAAGGAATATTTCATTCTGCTGTTATCATTTGTATCAGCATCATTAGCTGTCAACACAGCAACTGTTGTACCCATTTTTACGTCCTCTGGTATAGTTATTAAATATCTGCTTTGCAAAAATGTAGGTGCATTATCATTTTCATCCAGAACATTCACAGCTAATAATTTCCATGTTGACTTCTGAGGACTGCCGAGATCATATACGGTGATGTTAAGCACATAGAAACTTGTTCTTTCATGGTCCAAAGGAGAAAGTACCAGCAGCAGACCTGTTTCTGTGTCAATATCAAAACAGCTCTCCTCATTTCCTGAAGAGATGACATAGACCATCTTTCCATTAAAGCCAGCATCACTGTCTATTGCTGTCAACTGAGCAATGGTAGAGTTAACTGGGGTTGTCTCTGGTATATCAATAGACCGTGGAAAGGTGTCATCAAACTGTGGTGCATGATGGTTTATAAGATATGTATTCAAGGAGGAATCTTCTTCCTGGTGGTCTGGAGATGGTGAGTCAGCAAGATGGATTATGGTGCTAGCCAGTTCCTTGAGCACCCCCGTTTCCTCACATTGAAAAGAGAGAGAGGTTTCTTGGTTTACCACAGTAATATTTATACATGCTGGGGACGCAGTATTATTTCCATCAGTAGCACTTATTTTGAGAGTGTAGGAGATTGGTAGGAGTGACTGGTAGTGGAGATCCTTGAAATGTGCTCTAAGGGAAATAACACCAGACACAGGATTCAATTCAAAAAACTGTCCTTCATTGCCAGACTTGATTTCATATTTTATGGGATTTAGTTCATCCCGATCGATGGCTGAAACTGTGAACACAGAGTGCCCAATAGGTAAATCCCATGGAATGCTTCCATTGCAGTTAATCTTCTCAAATACTGGCACATTATCATTTAGGTTATTCAGAATGAGGGAAACATAAACTTCAGTCTGATGACGAAAAGGAGATCCTGAATCTGATGCCCAGATACGCAAATAATACCACCTCTGCATTAACTCATAATCCATTAATTTAGTAGTAGATATGACACCTGTAAATGGGTCAATGACAAATGGAACAGTTCTCTGATTGGCTATGTTGTATGTAATGAAGCTGTTCTCCCCACTATCATTATCTGTAGCCTTTACTGAGAGGACACTTGAGCCAGGAGGCAGATTTTCATTGAAAGTACTGAGGTATGAAGACTGGGTGAAGCTAGGAGCATGATTGTTGCAATCAACAACGTCAACAATAACAGTGGTAGAAAGGTGTCTATAACTGGCTGTAACTTCAAATTCAAAATGAGACTGTTCATGGAAATCTATTTGTTTTGCTGTAGTTATGAGACCAGTTTGTGGGTTGATGTTAAAGTTAATGCTATCAGAACTTAGTTTCAGCATATATTTTACATTTTGGAGAACTGGAGTAATTTGAACCATGGCAACATGACTTCCAGGGGGCGCAAATTCATTGAGTTGGGCTTGATAAATATCTTTTTCAAATTTGGCAAAGGTATATTTAGACGGTTGTATTTGAACAGATACAGTCTGGGAAAAAAGAGGTGGCTTGTTCTTGTCTTTAGCCTGCAAGCTGAGATTGAAACCAACTGGACTGTTGCTCCAATTGATCTCTTTGTCTGACACTATCATGAAGTCATCACTTCCCATGTATGATCTTATGGCTCGGAAATGCCCTCTTGGGTCTCCATCCACAATATCAACAGAATCTACCCCAGATCCCGAGCCATCAGTTTTTACACTTAAAGTAGCATAAAGGAGCTCTTCAGCAGAATCAACTGGCTTCACTGAAGCAATAACAGGAGGTTTCCTGGTAGATGGTTCCACCAGGATAGTAAGACTAGCCATGTTTCCAAAACCATTTCCTTCAGAGATCTTCCTCATTCTGTCCACAGCCAAGGCCTTTAACTGGTGCTTCCCTCTGTGGGTAGCATTCAGTCTCACAGCACTCATGATTATTCCACTGGTGGGATGAATGGTAAACAATTGTGACCTTGTACTTAGTGCATAATAGAATCCTGCATTCTGGCCAATATCAGCATCTGTGGCACTGATCAAACCAATCGTGGTTTTTGGAGCTGTGTCTTCCTCAACTGTCACTTTATAAGAAGGAGGTGAGAATAGAGGCTTTAGGTCATTTCTGTCAAGAATTTGGACCAGTACCTTGGTCCATGTCTCGTAGGCAAATGTTTTCTCTGTGGCATGGATTATTAAAAGATACTTGTCTTTGAACTCCCTGTTCAACCGGTCAGTGTTACCACTCCTGGTTCTAATTCTCAAAAAACAGAAATCTCCAACAATATATTCCTCAGCTTTAAAGAGACCACTAGTGTCCCCAGAAACTATTTTATATTTGATATCCCATTCTGGGTCTGTGATGTATATGCCCATTTTGACATAGCTCTCCATGTAAGTTTTGGGTGCTGAGTTTTCATAGATTGAAGTGTTATAAAGAGGATAGGTAAAGTGTAAAAGGGATCCATTGCCTTTCTCCAAATTCCCATCACAAGCCAGGAAGAATGCTAAGCAGAGGGCAACGTTCACAAAAAGCTTCCTTGGAGCCATTGCAGAGCCTAAATGGAGGAAAATGAAAACAAGAGAGTGAATGGCTTTAAAGAAAGCATAATATAATAACATAACGTGACACCTAAGCTACATATTTACTATTTACTATCAAGTTCTTCTTTTTGTCATTTTTTAAATGTTAAACAACATAGATTTATATTTCAGAAACCTTTTCAAAATAAAAAATCAGGAATAGTTCTATTTTCTATTTTAACTATTTTAATCTCAATTTCTAAGCCAGTATATTCTGCATGTATTTGACTGCTTAGGAGTGCTGAGTTGTGACCCTGTAACATACATATTGTCATCCGGATTTGTCATCTGCCGCTCTATATGCCTTTTCCAGTTCAGGCAAGAAACTGATTTCCATTTCTTTTCTTCTAAAACAAAACTTTTGTAATTTAAAAGCTTGCTAGATTCTTTTTTTCTTGATCCATTTGTTTAGGTTAGCAGTAATTAGTCTACAATTTGAGAGAATCCCATAATGACATGCTTTTTAGATAGCAACAAAATATGTGTTATGATTGTACAGCAGCTGCATGATTCCAAGAAAAGATACTGCTTTTAGATTACATTCTGCAACTCATTTGGGCTGAAGCACCTTTCTTGGAGTTGAAGCCAAAGCACTGCAGCCTTAATATGCCATTTTATGGTTAAATTACATACAATATGGAGATTTTGAGATGCATATAATATGATATTCAGGAGGTTGTCAGAGTTTTCCTTACTGAATTGTAGAAACGTTCTTCACGTGACTAAATCTCATGTCTTAGTAAGTGGTTAAATATAATTGGCATGGTTCATGCATCACGTTAATCCATAAACCAAATAAATCTCATTAAGGCTTAATGTGCTACATAAAGTGTGTGTGTGTGTGTGTGTGTGTAATATCAAGAGTTATACAGCAATTGAAGGTACCGATTTCTTTCTAGAAAAAGCAACCGTTTTAATAGTTAATACAGTATTATTTCACAGTATAATTGGGAAAACATTCTCTGACCTCTACAAGCACACTAATCAGTAATATGAGAAAAACATGTTATATTGAAATACTATATCATCTGGCATACAGTGTAGCTGTTACTTTCTAATAATGTCATCACTGTATGTTATATTTAATCTCTACCAGCTTCCCTTAAATATTCTCCAAATGTATTGGACTCGCAAAATTGGCCTTACTTGCTAAGAATTGTGAGAACTACAGTCCAATATTATCAGGGAACTAAGTTGAAGTACATTGATCATCTAGAGTCGTGATGGCAAGTCTATGGCATGGGTGCTGGAAGTGGCACGCAGAGCCATCTCTCTGGGCAAATGGAGCCATCACCTGTTGCTTTTCTGGGTTCCAGCACACCGGCCAGCTGATTTTCACACACAGGGGTGCACTGGAAACCAGAATATCAGCCACCCAATGTGCATGCGCACGTCAGGAAGATGATCTTCCTGTTTCTGGTTTTCATGCATGCACAAAGATCAGCAACAGGAAGAACAACAGGTACGCGTGCCAAAATATGCGGAGAGGGGATCCCAGCAGTCGCTTCCTCAGGGAGCAGAGCTGTTGGCCAAGGTGGGCAGGCCGGGGCTTTCCTCCCTTCCCACCTGAGCGGGCTTCTTGCGCAGCCCAAGTCCTCCAGCCTGTGGCGCATCTGCGGTCTGGAGTGCCTGGCCAGCTCGGGCTTTACAGAAGAGCTGGCTGGCCCCCACGCAGCACCCCCTGCAGCCACTTCTGTCAAGGACGTGCGAATGGTTTCCAGCCTGCGCGCCTCTTACCACTTCCCTGCCAGCACTGTCCCTGACGTTCCTTCCACCCGGCTCAGCTGCACAAAAAACATCAATAACATAAATTGGAATATCCTAAGACTACTATTAAATTCTTGCACAGCACAATTAAATGATCCTTACAACTGTAGCAGAAAGGGATGAACAAGAAAAGCTATTTTCTCTCTTCCTTACAATACTGTGATGGCTTCAGGTCTGCAGCATGCAAAATGTCCAAGGCTAATTAATTATTTGAAACAGAACAGTTAAGCTGTCAGCAATGTTTTCTATTACGAGGTTTAGACCTTGTGTTTCCAACCTGCTCAAAGAGGGTTCCTCCTTTGCAGCCAGGAGGAACTGTCACCTATGCAGTGTCTTCTCAGAGGTTCATACAGTATAAAATGCACATTAAAAAGAAGAAATGTATGAGTTTGGGAGAGAAAATAAGGTGCGGGAAAAACAGAATCTATTATACTGAAGTTATGTTCTTTGTTTTAATGAACTCACACTGATACAACTGTGCTGGAAGAATACACAGTTCAAAGAACAATAGATACCTACCGAGTGCATGATCATTTTTGATCACCACCAAACATCCATCCATCCATCCATCCATCCATCCATCCATCCATTGGAATTTGTCAAACAAAAAATGATAACAAGAGAATAAAAATACAATGAATTTGAATTTGAATTTAATAAAATTTATATGCCGCCCAATCCCGTAGGACTCCGGGCGGCTCACAAATACAAGAATAAAGTAAAAACTAAAATATAGGGAAAAGAAAAGATAGATTTAAAAGCAACATACCATACACTCAGTCCTAGTGGGGCTGGACCTCATTATGGGGTCAACAGCCCCAGGCCTGCCAGAACAGTCAGGTTTTAGTGGCTTTTCGGAAGGCCGAGAGAGTGGGAAGGGTCCGGATCTCCGCGGGCAGATCGTTCCACAGGGCTGGAGCAGCTACAGAGAAAGCCCTCCCCCGAATGGTCGTCAACCGGCATTGCCCGGTCGACGGCACCCAGAGGAGGCCCAGCCTGTGAGATCTTATAGGTGGTTGGGAGGTATGTGGCAGGAGGCGGTCCCGCAGATATCCAGGTCATGACAGGGACGATAGGCACATTAATAAGCATGAAGTAAGGTCCACGGAAGTCAATTTGTGACTGAAACTGAAAATTTGTGGCTGAATCAGGTAGGACATTCTAGACTTTGACAACTCTATTACAGAAATCATATTTGCTGCATTCATCTCTCAGACACATATTTCCCTTCATGTCCTTATCTTTTCACAATGTAGACTGGTGGCTCTCAACTTTTTGGGCACCAGGAATCGGTAACATGTAAAGAGATTTTTCTGCAGATTGGAGGGGATATGGTTCCATGTACTCCCTGCATCCCGCAGATGGGGCTTTGCTTAGTTGGTTACTGGTTACACGTATCCTGGTTACAAGCTTGCTGTAGACCAATGCCAATCTACGTATTGGGGGTTGGGGACCCTGATGTATGCACAGGAGTATTGGAATCATTGTCTGATAAACTTGGGAGAATTTCACAGAATATTATCTTGACTGGAGAATCAAGAGAAGACCAGTTACATTTCTGTTCATTCTTTTCATACATTTGCTAAACGTATGCTTCTTAATCTTCACCCCAGTCACCTTTCCGAGCTTTGTACTTTACCATACTAATAAAAGTGACCCTGTTGTGAGTCACCTGAAAACTGGAAGAGAGTTCTCCACCTGCATCCGTTTATTTTTCTCTAGTGCTCTTTAACAAGATCACAGACATGTTTCTACACGTGGGTCTCTGTGACAGGAGCCTTAAGGTAGAAGAAGAAAAGGCCCATCTACAACCTCATGGAAGAGAAATCTGGCTTTGCCATACACATTACTTCATTATCTGAAAAGGTCACTTGAAAATAGCAGATTAAGTAAACAAATATACAAGAAATCACACAGATTATTTCTCCAGAAGACCAAAGAATTAAAAGGTCAGTTATTCTTACATTTATAACTCCTTTTCCATTGGGATTCCAATTATTGTACATAATAATGCATAGAAGAAAAATCTCCTCACATCAGTTTCTATCAGTTCTCATTTAATCTGAGGAAAAAGTATTGATTCTTGAGACTGCTTTCAAAGAGAATTTTGGAGAATTTTTTATGGGTGGAGGATGGGTGAACTATGATGTCCTTGCATTAATTCTGGCACAGTGAATACTGATATCTATCTTTGCCAACTGCTCTATCTTCGTTAAACTTGAGGGAAGCTGATACAGTTCCTCCCATAGGAAAACATAGGGGTTTCCAAAAGATGAAAATCTGGCAATAAACAATGAAACTAGAATTTACCTCCAAAACAAAGATTCAGATTGAGATTAACAGAGGATTGAATATAAGGGATGCTACAGAAGACACAAACTAAACCTTCTGAATTGGACATTCAGCCAAAATTTATTGAGCACGCCATCAATCTCCCTTGGAAAAAAAAACGTTAGGGCTTTCTCTCATCTGCTGATCAGGAAGCTGGTTAGAGGCATACAGACAGAGGTCGTTCATAATGTAGAAGCATAGTTTACTATCATGAAAAATTGGAGTTTGGGAGAGTCACTGGAAATTTTATGTTCCTGTGACTGAATAGATTAAAAAAAAACATCAAAGACTCAACAGTAGACAATGGACTTGGCTTTAAGTGATCAAGGGATCAGAAAGAGATTTAATTCCTTTAGTGCAGATCTTTAATTTTTGTGGGCTTGTTTTGATAGTGGTATAATTTAGTGCAGTCCCTGATAAAGGGCATACACAGCAGACATATTTAACACTACCCTCTTTTGATTAGTTAGAAAAAAATCCCCTTTTTAATCGTGACCCGTCAAAACTGCAGTAGACAAAAGCGCGCTCGACGAAAGCGCGTAATTGACGTCATCAGCAGCGCGACGAAAAAAATTAAAAATAAATTAAATTGAAATTAAAATTAAATTAAAGCAAGCCGATTCACATAAAGGTAAGGGTTAGGTTTAGGGTTAGGGTTAGGTTAAGGGTTATGGTTAGGTTTAGGGTTACGTTAAGCGTTAGGGTTAGGTTTAGCGTTAGGTTAAAGGTTAGTGTTAGGTTTAGCGTTAGGTTAAGGGTTAGGTTAAGGGTTAGGTTTAGGGTTAGGTTTGGGGGGGTTAGGGTAAGGTTTTCGCTTTATTTTTAAATTTACCGCTGTGATGACGTCACGTACGCGCTTTCGTCGAGCGCGCTTTTGTCTACCGCGGTTTTGTGGTGGAACCCTTTTTAATAACACTGATCAGAATGAACAGAGGACTACAAAAATGCCATTTCATTAGTTTTGGCATACTAACATTCAAAAATGACACAACATTCATTGCTTTGGCTTTCTAACAGAAAACGTGATTTTTAAAATCATATCTTTTCTTCAGATAAGTATATACTATGAGCATGGCCTTGCAAGAAGTTGTCATACAAACTATGATATACATAAATATATGCCATAAAAATATTATAATCATTTAAAAAATGATGTGCAGCAAAAAATATACTACATAGTGTGGATCTATCCTGACTTTCATTGTTCCTGACAATATTGGAAAGTACTGAATTTGAACCACAGTGAATTTACATGGTTAGTAAGCTATAGTAGTAGTAGTACGTGACCCGTCAAAACCGCGCTCGACTAAGCCGCACCCGATTAAACCGCGTCGCTGACGTCATCAACAGGGCGACAACAGCCAGCGCGGAGAAAGAAGGGCGCTTTAAATAGCGCTTTGAAAGCAAGCCGATTCAACTTAAGGTAAGGGTTAGGTTTAGGGTTAGGTTTAGGGTTAGGTTTAGGGTTAGGTTAAGGGTTAGGTTTAGGGTTAGGTTAAGGGTTAGGTTTAGGGTTAGGTTTAGGATTAGGTTTAGGGGGGGTTAGGTTTAGGTGTTAATTTTAGGTTTAGGATTTACAGCATGCTTCTGTCTCCGCGCTGTTGTCACCCTGTTGACGACGTCAGCTACGCGGTTTAGTCGGACGCGGTTTAGTCGAGCGCAGTTTTGTGGTGGAACCGTAGTAGTAATAGCAGCTGCTGCTATATTCAACTACAGTAAGCTTAGCAAACTATATTGTGACTTAATATGGGAACACAGCCAATGTCATGAAGTGCCAATAATCAAGTAGAAAAGCAATGGCTAAACTGGGGCACTGTTTTTTATATTTTTCATATTTCTCAATCTACAATCAGCCATAATAATGGAGGTTATAACCCTGGAGATAAGAAATGCGTAGCTCATACTCCAATTATGTACATTTTGATATTATTCTGTAAACAATCAAGTTACTTAAGAGAAATATAACTCCCTAGAGCAGTGTTTCTCAACCTTGGTGACTTTAAGTCCTGTGGACTTAGCATAGCTGGCTGGGGAATTCTGGGAGTTGAAGTCCACAGGACTTAAAGTCACCAAGGTTGAGAAACACTGCCATAAAGTAAACACACAGGATGAGGCTTTGTACTACCATGAGCCCCTGGACAATAAAGAAAGATAAAAGAATACGTTAGGAGATTAGATAGCAGATGGCTATCTGCAGAAATGCCATTTTGTCTCTGTTTGCCTAAAGAAGCTGCGGATGGGACTTGGGAAAACCTTCAGCATTTTGGGGTCTTCAGAGATGATTTCTATATTGCAGATGTGGTATACAATTCCTGCACAGCACATTCTAGGTCGGGGGTGTCAAACTCGATTTCATTGAGGGCCTCAGGGTTATTGTTTGACCTCGAGGGACTGGGTGAGCATGACTAGGGTTGGCATGGCCAGCTGGAGATAATTAGTATCAGGTGGCCTAAGCGCTCTGCCAGTGAAAACGGGCCCAATTGCCTTTGCTAGCAAAAATGAAGCTTGGGAGGTGTGCAGCCCTCCCAAGTTCTGTTTTTGCTGGCAGAGGCACCACAGGCCGGTCCTTCGTTGTTTCCAGGGTGGCCTCCATGGGCCAGATCTAAACACCCTGTGATCCGGAACCGGCCCGCGGGCCTTGTGTTTGACACCCTTCCTTCTTTCAAGAGTTATCAAAAACACTACATAAATGCATGCAGATTTCAGTTCTGTAATCATTTACTTGCAAGTGATATTAATGAGAATGAATACATGGCAATCAGAAACTGCCTGACTACCCCCACCCACCAATTGCTACAATATTGTGACATGTACAAAACAAACATGATCAAATTCAAATTGCAAGTTCTTCTAACTATGAACTCATGAGCATTATGTTTATGTCTGAAGCAAGCCTTAGTTGAAACAAGGAAATTCAAACAAATTTCTTACAGAAACAGATAAAATTGCTGTATAGCATTCATGTGATGTGTTTGGAAGTTAGTCTGTTTTTTTAAAAAAACATGATAGTAGAACTATAGATGAGGCAATGGGTGCATATTCTTGCCTCTCTTCTTGTCCCCTCCCCCCCATTGCTACTGTCAGAGATCCAGCATGCCTAAAAATCAAAACTTGGTTTAACAAACCAAGATGATAATCTAGGAATTAACAAGGAAGTCCTTATTATATATCCGTGCCTCTGTGGCATACATAGCAGTACTAGCATTTCTCTTCTAGGTATGAAGACTATGGAAAGTCAAACTATGGGCACTAAGTTAAAATTTTAGCCTTTCTAGCTTTTTCCAGTTCTCTATCAGCTAGAAAGAGATTAAGTTTGGTGTAGTGTTTAAGGCATCAGGTCAAGATCCAGGAGACCATGAGTTCTAGTACTGCCTTAGGCATGAAGCTAACTGATAACCTTGTACCATTAATCTCTATCAGCCTAGAAAGGAGGAAATGGCAAGGCACCTATGGAAAAAACCTTGCCAAGAAAACTGTAGGGACCTATCTAGCAGTTGCCAGGAGTCAAAAATTAATTGAAAAGCATACAAACACAGAAAAATCAATGAGAGAGACAGAGACAGTTAAATTACTTGCAGATAAATTAAGAATTTTAGGTTCCAAAATATACCTCAAAAATTGGGTTCACCTTATCTGCCTACCTGCAGACCAGGTTTCAGATTTTTTTAAAAGCCTATCGTGGCTTTAAAAAATGATGTAACTGTTTGCAGTTTCCCACCAACTGTTGCAGATAAGAAGTCGATGGTCAAGTTATCTCCAGATAACACATTTTTCATAATATTTTGGTTGAAATTTTTACTGTTCTCTTATCCACAGATTGGTTTATCTGTGATTATATACAGTCATTAAAGCACAAGAATCCATGGCAGCAATACTACAAAACATACATGACCTAACCAAATACACAAGAATTGAAAATACTCCAAAACATGGATTTCATCAACCTCCGCCTTACTATTTCCTTTCAGTTTGATGGATAACTATACCAACAAATAGAGAGCACCCATGGGATCACCACATACATCTAAACATAAATCAAAAATCTCAGAAACAACCAAAAGACTCTTACAAACACATAGCATCATTGCAGCATACAAATCAACTAAATACTAATAGACACAGTAGGTCCAAAAGAAAATACAGGAATTACTTATAACACACAGTGTCAGGACTGTAATAACCACTATGTAGGACAGATAGCCAGAAGGCTAGCAGAGCACATCCATGACCACCAACTAGCAGTCAGAAGACACAATGAAAATCCTTAGTTTCACAACACATGGACAGATTCAATCATAGTTCAGTTGGGAAACTGTGAGCATCATAGACCAAGTTAAATAAAAAAAAAACACTAGGGGATTCCTAGAAGCTTGGCACTCAGACAAATCAGCCATCAACAGGTACACAGAGACAAACACACCATTCAAGAGACAGTAAAAAATCCAAAAAGGAAACAAAAATACCAATACACCACCTCACCAACAATCAACACACAAATAAGTAGGGACTAACACCAGGATTAACACCAGACAAATAACAAAGCAGTAAACAATACCCTAATTAAGGAACAACCTACTTAAACAACAAGCAGTAAACAACAACCTAATCAAGAAACTAAAAGAAGAAAACAACTGCCTCATAACACTGACTGGCAAGCTACTATATGTAAACAGAAAGTAAACCCCTTTTCCCTTCTAGCACTGAAGATATTACCTAGTTAGGTAATGAAACCTCTATCTGCAAGCAAACAACCAAAATCAGAGAGCACCAAGGACTTCATACTCCAAATGTGGTCTTTTCAATCTACATGGAAACAAGCAATAGCAACTTAAATCTCATAATGGGGTTCTCTACAATAGGGATCCCCAATCCCCATTTCATGGGCTGGCACAGGGCAGTGACACACCAGCAACCAGGCAGCACAAACAAGCCATTGTTAGGATGCAGGCAGAATGCAAACCCATACCTCCTCCGGTTCGTGAGAAAACCTTTCTCCACAGAACCGGTCCCTGGTATCCAAACAATTGTGGGCCGCTGTTTTTCAAGTCTTCTATATAATATGGGATACTATAAACCCAAACATTTATTAAGCAGCATGCAATAGACAGAGGCGGCATGTGCTGGCTCAGTAGCTAAGATGCTGGGCTTGTCGAACAGAAGGTTGGCAGTTCAGCAGTTCGAATCCTTAGCACCATGAAACAGAGTGAGCTCCCGTTACTTATCTCAGCTTCTGCCAACCTAGCAGTTTGAAAGCATGTAAAAAATGCAAGTAGAAAAATAGGGACCACTTTGGTGGGAAGGTAACAGCACTCCATGTGCCCTTGGTGTTTTTAGTCATGCCAGCCACATGACCACGGAGACATCTTTGGACAGCACTGGCTTTTCAGCTTAGAAACGGAGATCAGCATCGCTCCAAAGCTGGAAACGACTAGCACGCATGCGCGGGGAAACCTTTACCTTTACCTAATAGAGAGAGAGTGCCAATTGGATCTAATCAGAAGCCTTTACTGTGGCATGATGTCATGCCCTCCCCTCAGCTATCCTTGAAGGCTGATGCAAGAGGCTTCCTTAGCCAGAGAAACAATATCCCTGTGACTCCAGACACACAGAAACAGAAGAGTGTGTGCTTCTCCAATTCCTGTACTACACAGACCTTTGTACTAGCCTTGTCTCACCATTGCTGCATACCCAGGATTGTTCTATACCTCTCTTCTGCTTTTAGATACCAACTCTGTTACAACATACAATGTTGTGCAGCAGCGCTCAAAATTCATTGAATTTCGTGCCATAAACTAAGCACCTAGTCCGCCATATTAGAGGGCTCTGTAATTTGATATAGTCTTCCATAAACTAACCAACTAATGCCTACCCTTTCTTTTAGATTATCTTAATACTTTCTCTTTTAATATATTCTAACTTTTCAAATTTTTTAGCATCTTTTATGCTTTTAAATTAATTCTATCCTACCCTCCTTATGCTGGTCTACAGACATATTAAAGATATGATTGTTTTTTATGTTGACTCCTGGCAACTGCCTAATCCCTGAAGTTTTCTTGGCTTTTTTTTTTTTTGCAAATGGTTTGCCATTGTCTCCTTTCTAGGGCTGAGAGGGGGTGACTGGCCAAGTCATCCAGTTGGCTTTGTGCCTAAGATGGGACTAGAATTCAGTTTCTTGGTTTCTAGCCTGATGCCTTAACTGCTACACCAAACTGACCACCTAATCATATAGATGATATTACATACAGATATTTAACCAGTTGGACTTGATCAATTTACTTTTACTTTATTGCTTATTAGCTGTTTTCAAAGGCACAGGCATGTGAGTACTTTGCAGCAAAAAGAATTAAATCTTAAATGTATTCATCTTTCATGTAGCCTAAGATGTTATCTCATGTTAGCAAATTTAGTGTCCTTGAAAAACTACGGGACAACTTTGAAATTTGATTACAGACTTCCCCCTCATTAGTTTTTGTCAATAAATCCTTGACTCTGCTCTCCTAATTTTTGTCCCCAGGTACTTCCAGATTGAAAGACGCAAACATGTAGGCATTATGGCATAGAGGAGGATTGTTATTTCAAATCCATTAAGTTCTATTGTTTTCTCTTTCAAAGGCAGTATAGCAATGGCTCATAGGATATAAGTGACATTGACAAGGATTTCATAGGCTTGTATTGTCTATGAACACATCTGCATGGATTAAAAACATCTTTAAAAAACAAAAGATGGTGAAGTAGGATGTATCTAGAAAGTTGTCTGACAACCACACCATATAAAAGATAGAACAAGCAGGAACAGAAGGCATGGGAAGGAAGGATGTGCCCTTCCTCAGGACTATCAGGAGACATATCCTTGCAAATAGTTCTTGTTCACTCTGGAAGCAAGGTTTGTGGTTAAAACATTCTTGGTGGGTTCAGTCCTTGGCAAAAAAATTCACAAGGTCCAGAACTTCAAAGCCACCAAGGAGAAAAATGAATTTGAGAATTGCTTTTATCAGTCTGCACTGACGTCTATTGTTCTGTTAAAATTATGCATGTTAATTATTGCTTTTATTGTGTTTAATAATTATATTTGAGTGTGTATTCTTATTTTATAACTTTGACTGATTTTCATCTATCCATGAAAAATCATCCATTGAAAACTTGAGTTTCAAGGACAACATAGAAATAAAAACAATTAAAATGTCTAACTTCTTACATTAGGGTCATTAGACTTTTGTGAGTTTGCTATTGAAGGAAAAAGAAAGTGTAACAAAACAGCAAGACCTGATTGATTGGTTGATTGATTGATTGATTGAATGATGTAAGAATCAGAGTGTAATATATTTATCCCATTTAAGCACTTATCATTGTCCCCAAATTTGTGTAAATGCAGCAGAGCCAGTTTAGGTTAATTTAGTGATTAAGACATTAGATTAGAAACAAGGAGACTATGAGTTCTAGGCTCACCTTAACCATGAAAGCCAACAGGGGATCTTTGGGCCAGTCTCTCTTACTCAGCTCAGGTCACCTCTTAGGGTTGTTATTGTTATGGAGAAAATAGGAGGAGGAAATGTGTGTTGAATATGTTTTCCACCTTGAGTTATTTGTAAAAATAATAAAGATTATAAATAAATAAATAGACCTCCCACTATTATTAGGTTTTTCTTTTTAATTTCTCACCCGGATGTTGCTATGTAGGGAATAATATTCTCTCCATGCAAAACATGAAAAGTTTCTTTAAAGCATATGTTTTTCCAATGTCCTAAATTTATTATCCTTCTTAGGGAAAGTCATTACAGTTTGGGACAAGGTGTAATATTTTCTGACATCTATATTCTTTTGAACTATTTCTATTACATGGAAACTGACTGAATCACCCCAAAATTGATTCTTTGTGATATTCTTATTAAGAGATAAGTCATTCAACACTACAAATATAAATGTATGGTCTCAAGTACTCAATGGACTGAAAGCCTGATATTGTTTATAACTCACAGATAAGTAGGGTATAAGATGTAGATTATGTATGGTACTATGTACTAAGTACTATGAAATATGGTTAACTTTTATTGAAAATGTGTAAAATTTCATATAGACATGATATACTGCTTGTTTTTTCTGTGTTCCATTAACTATTATATATAGATGTGGGGCGATGAGATTTAGGGTGGAGTAACTATTCTTAAAAGCCACCATTAATGATTTGTAGGAATGCACTTTTCGTGAGGGATGTCCAAATAAAAAGTTATTACTATTGTACTACAAAATGGAAGACATAGGTAACTTTATCTCACTGTTTCTGTCTGTAATACTTCTTGATTTCTGCATTTTTTTTTAAAAAAAGGTTCTTTCATGTGGTTAAAATTACTCTATTGCACCTTGAAGAACCAGGAAAAGAAAATGTCTGCTGAATAATTCTTGTTTTTTCTACTCCACCTCTCCAGAAAAACCACAAAAAAAGGGGGAGAGGGAGAAATCCTGTCTGTTCAGCAAAATTGGTTTTATTCTAATAACACAATGGTACCCAGGTTTCAAGAAAAGTCTCTTACTTTTAATCCTATTATCTCCATGCATTTCTAAAGATTAAAATGTGCCTGTTGATATGTGTGGAACATTTGTGCCTGTATTCACTTGCTGTTACACACACAATTAATGAGAAGCAGGGGGGAAAGGGCCACGTTCTGCAGCTAAGAGCCAACGTGAACGATCCTATACAATCTGTACTGAAGCCAACAGTTGTTTCTCTACATCATAATGCCAAATGCATAGGTTGCCTGCAGCTCATGCTGTATTCCAGGTGTGCTTAAATTATTTTTTTATTTCCCCTCCCTTTCTTCATAAGGACAATGTTTATTTACTTGCTTAACACTTCCGATGGTCTTCTACAAAAGTCTATTAACCGAACAAGAGTATCGGTCTCTTAACACCAGAGAGCTGGAAGTAGTGTAAATAGTAAACTTATATGCTACATTCATTTTTTCATTTAAGGTAAACTGAACTTGTATGATGGGAAAGCAAGCTTTCAAAAGTTGCTCATCTACGAAACTTCCAGGAAAGCTTTGGGCATGACTTTTGAACTTACTCTTTCCATTTAAATTATTGAAATAATTATTTTAGGACTAAATATTCCACATAAAATTTCATGGGAAAATAAAGTATTGAAAATATACTGCCAATAATTAAACGGTTAAAGGAATATTCATTATACTGAATTAATTACAATATACTTAGGGGGGGAAAGCCATTTGCATTCTTCACTATGCATACAAAGACACTGAATTCTGTGTGGATAATTGTGTCCCGATACATTCTTGTTTAGTTCTTCCTACCGAAAAGAATGGTTTAATGAACCAGAAGTTAAGACTTTACTGTACAATTCAAAGTGGAGCTTTGACTTGCTACCACTGCAAGAAGTTTGGATTGCAAAAGCAGCTTCCCCCCCCTCAAAAAAAACCATGAAAAATTTGGCTTACAGTCTTTAAGAATAGCCACTCACAAAAAAAGTTTGGATGTAACACTAAGCTTTTAATTCCTGGTTAGTTAAGCCACTCCTGCAGATAGGAAAAACTAAATCAGAATTAATGGCACCAGAATTCTCCAGTTAAACTGCATGTAAACACAGCTGTATTCTTCATCCAGGGAAGGACAAATGAAGTAAATGAGGCCTACCTATATGTATGGTACTGTCATCTTAACAGATAAAATGCTGGCTGTATCAAATTCAGTGCCATTACCTTCTACTCAGGCAACAATTGGCTAATTTGTAACATAAGGTTGTACCTGATAGTAGAAGTATCAGAAATTACTGGCTGTCCCATCCATACTGCTCCACACTACTGATATTCCACTTTGTGGCTCTTTCAAGGAAAATTTAGAATTCTATCATTTTAATTTGAAACATCACATTATTCCAAGAAGTAGATGCCATTGAGCAGCTGATCTTTGTCATTAGTCTGCTCCTAAATCCCCAAGGTTAATTCTCTGATAACTGCTACTGCTTGTGTTACCTTTGTTCTGTCAATGTCTGCATATTTCCTATCTCTCCCTTCCTCACTCACCTTCTATTTTTCTCTCATTTGTCACAGAAGAAACAAAATGTACACCAGTCGTGATTTCAGTTTACTTAGAGATTGTTATCTAAAGCAGTCAATCCTACTGGTCTTCCAAGAATCTGGTATATCTTTTCACACATATGCATATTTATTAATAAGGTATGGACATACACATATGCACACACTTCAAACCTGTATGAAAAGACAACAACTGGGAGGCCTTGGCTCCATTGAGGTATCTGTTCAACACTTCTCACAGCTGTCAATTTGTCGATGACAGCAATAAGCAGTCAGGCTGATAGAAATATTTTACAATCTTGTTCAAACATCTGTAGTGGCAGAATTACTCATTTGGTTGAATGTTCTGGCACAATTTCATTTTAAGTTCCAAATTCCAGTGGAAGATTAGCTGCAATTTCATAATGACATAAAGCCCATGAATAGGATAGAGAAACCTGAGGAGGATCATTCCAACCTGCTTATAAGTTTTTGGTAAAACATCCATATCTCTCTATCCCTGTTCCAAAAATTAAATCCATTTCTTTACTAGTCATTCTCT
The DNA here is from genome assembly GCF_051295495.1 of Thamnophis sirtalis. Taxonomy (NCBI): domain Eukaryota; kingdom Metazoa; phylum Chordata; class Lepidosauria; order Squamata; family Natricidae; genus Thamnophis; species Thamnophis sirtalis. Next base: position 87,963,595 of record NW_028261383.1, on the reverse strand, counting down.
GTATTCAGTTGCAAACTGCCCTGAAGTTATCCATATGGAGACATGTATGTTTTGGAAAGGTATAGTCTTCTCAAGACAGTAATGGACAATTTGATTGTGCTCCATTAAAGCCAGCAGATTAAATCCACTGATTTCACTGTAGATAAAGAACTAACTCAACTCTGACTCATCTTGATATTCTTAAGAGTTAGAACTTGGACAACATAGCAAAGGCGTGGAATAAAGTAATAAACAGAACATTCTCAACAGTCAACTGGTTTGTTTATTTTTTTAATGAAACCTAGTACTGTTTTGTGCTTCTTCCCAGATGTTGAAAGCACTTCCCTCTATGATTTCAGTACTTATCAAAATAATCCTTAAATCAGGCCAATAGTTTTATCTCCACAGAACATTCAGGAGGCTGAGACAACAACAGCAACCTGTGGGGTGGGGGGATCATACAATTTCATTGCCCATATCTCATCTCTTTTTGTTTGTTTGATTTTCAGTTGAAGACTTTTCACTTAGGTAGGCGTGCAACTCTTAGGGTTGTTTCAGTTGCAGCAACACGGAAGATTAGTTAAACACAACTCCAAGGTTCACCAAAATAATTCCCGCATCAGTTGGTATTAATAAGACGTAGGGATACCACTTTTTGAAAAGCACAGACGTGTAACTTGACAACTCGATCCCATGAAAGTTTAGGGCACCCACCGACCAACACGACTGGATTTGTACAACGCGTTTCATTCGAATACCGAATTTGCAGAGGGAAGTAAGTATCAATAAACCAGACGGGCTGGCTTTGTGATAACCACTAAGCCACAAAATACAACCAACAAGAAAGAAACCCAACTCAACACTGTGAGAAATAAGAGGAATAAAAGAAACCAAACTCAAGTTGCGATGTCCTAACTCCGTCCTACTCTGCTTTAGAGCGCCGCGCCGCGTGAAGGCAGCCCAGGCGCCGTTCGTCTTCGGATTCAGACGCCGCTACGCGCCTAAAATCCTGCCCGGCGAGTCGCCGAAGGTTTCGAGGGCGACTGCGAAACCTGTTTCAGCCCGCATCGCTTTCCCCCCACACTCCACGCTTGCTCTACATTTCTCCATTTGTTTTCCAAAGGGGCGCCCGAATCTAACGCGCCGGGCTTCCCGTGCAAAACGAATTGAGAGAAGGTCTTCCCTATGCAAAGGGACACGCTTACCCTTCCTGCGCGCTCAAACCCAGGAGCGAAGCCGCCCGGCTCCTCCTTCTATATACCTGGTATTGCAGGAAAGGAGAGTTCCTCCAAATCTTCTACCAACTCTCCCTTTGTCTGGTTGGCTCTTCCGAGGAGGACGGTGTACAGCGCCGAGCCGGTTGGGGAAAGCGCATGACGATGGCCGCTCGCGGCGGCGGCGGCTCTTCCGAGAAGTTCAAGGTAGCTGAAAAGTTGCCGAAGGAGCTAGAGGAGAGGCAGCCTTCTTCGCTCCTTTCCTCCTCCTGCTGCCGGGGAGGAGAAAGAGGCAGCGCCAAAAGGGTAGGGTGGGGTGGGGGTGCGTGCGCGCCCGGTGTAAGCAAAAGGTGTCGACGCAACTCGGGAGAGAGGCAGCGAAACAGCGCGCGCCGGGGTGCTGTGCGTCGCGGGTGGTGCAGGTGGAAAGGCGCGAAGGGGCCCAGGCCCTGTGGAAAAATACCCTGCTTCTGAGGGAGCGCAAATGAGAAAGAACTAGCTGCTGTGGCTTATCTTTCTCTTTCTGAGGAAAAAAATGCCAAATAGTGGAGTCCGAGGGGAGGGGGAAAGGTGGGGGAGGTGGACTCTTTCTTGCCCCCGCCATCTCCTCCGCAAAAATGCTCCCTCTTCTTTTTTTATTTTAACCTCGAATAGCAAGGGATGGACTCCCCCTCAAAGTGCGGGTTGGAAGGGATATTGCCTCAACAGCTTTGAAAAATCTTTGTTAATTATTTACTGGTCTCTAATCTTAAATTCTTGGTCCGGGGGACTGATAAGGCTGTGCCTTTGCAACCCCAGGTGCATCTGGTTGAAATTGATAATCTGACCCATTTCTCAGTTTGGGTTTGGTCCGGAAGCTTTGGTGACCTTGGCAAATGATCTAAGTTGGAAACTTTCAGTAGAGGTATGCAACTTTGGTACTTTCTGAGTTTGGTTGTTTTCTTGTGGATGTTTCATTAACCCAAACTATGTAACAGCATCCCTAGTTGTAAACATCTGCAAGAAAACAACCAAGCACAGAGAGCACCAAGGACCCCTCATTTCAACCCTGAGATACAAATATTCTCCTTTATTGTTGTTAATCTCCCTGGGCTTTCAGGCCCATAAACCATGCATCCTTCTGGGCTATCTGTTGGAGTTGGGTTTTGTAGGATGGTTCCATTTTTTTCCCCCTTTCAGGATACAGATACACCCAGATTTTAGCACTGTGGGAACAAGGCTTGACTCCTAGATCATTGATTCTTAGCATTCCCCCATGCTCTTATCTTGCGCTCTCTGTTTTTAAACATCTTCATGCAGCTGCTGCTGAAGCTTTGAAGTGGAACGCCACCTAATATCATGGAAGTAAATAGCACCCTTGAACAATGCACACACTTGATAATAGGAGAGCAAACGGAAATTATATCTAAACAATATAAAACTGATATAGATAAAAGGAATGTCGGGATTTAAGGACTGGACTCTGAAAGAGGAAGTGTTCCTTGAGCCCACAGCCTGTCTTTCAATAGACTTTCAATAGACTTTCAAATGATGACTGTGGCAAAGAGCTTGTTTGAACAAGTATAGCTTAGGAGGAAACTGTGAGCCTTTCTAGTTGGACTTTGTGATGGTTATTCATACCTTCATACCTAATATTGCCCTTTTATTGAGTACTTGAGAATTACAGAATATAAATAACAGAGCTGGAAGGGACCTTGGACGTATTCTAGTCCAACCATCAACTGGTCTATTCCACATTACCAAGAAGTGAGTTGTGGTCTACACTATATCATAGCATCTCGTTGATTCACTAATTTAGTCGCTTTATCAAAGAATGCCACAAGGTTTGTTTGGCATGATCTGTTTAACAAAACCATGTTGGCTTCCAGTAATAGCTTTGCTCTTTTCTAGGTGTTCGCAGATCCGTTGCTTTATTTTTCCCAGGATCTTTGCAGGCATTCATGTCAGGCTGATTGGTCTGTAGTTTCCTGGATCCCTTTTCCCCCCTTTGTTGAAGATGGGAACCACATCAGCTCTTTTCCAGTCCTCCGGTAGTTCTCTGGTGTTCTAGATTTTTAAAAGACGTGGTACAGTGGTTCTGAGATGACATCTGCGAGCTCCTTTAGAACTCTAGGATGTAATCCATTTGGTCCTTGTGGTTTGAACTCATCTAGAGTGGACAGGGCCAATTTGCAAAACTTTGGTTCCTCTTGGACATCTTGGTTGTCCTGGGAAGTACTTGCCATAGTTGATGGGATTAATCCACATTTTTGGAATCAACACCCATCCATTTGTTTACCTCCATCTGCCCACAATTCCCTATTTGAAATTGGACCATGCAAGCGGCTGACCAGAGCCCTTGTGTGCGCACAGCTCAACTTGCATGAGCAGCAGGCCTTCTTCCACCTCCCCCCCCCCCCGCAGCCAGGCCACCAAACTGCAAAGGTTGGAGACTGCTGTGAGAAAAGTCTTCAATAAATGGTAGGTGAGCCATTTCAATGTTATGGCAGGATGAGAAAAAATTGGGGGTCACTAGAGTCCTTAGGAAATCACAGTGGAGCCAAAACATCCATGCAAGAAGAATCATTCAAATATTGTCATTACATACTTGTTTGACACAAGGACATAAATCTCTTTGTCTGCCTGTCTACCTATCTTATCTATCTATCCAGTGGTGGGATTCAAGTAATTTAACAACCAGTTCTCTGCTAATGATTTCTTCCAACAACCAGTTCACCAAACTGTTCAGAAGGTTAACAATTGGTTCTCCTGAAGTGATGCGAACTGGCTGAATCCTACCTACCTACCTACCTATTATCTATCTATCTAATATAACCATCCATCTCCCTCAAAAGTGACTGTGGATGACATACAACAGACCTAAAACTGTGAATAAATATGAAAAATGGATATCACTATTAATTATAACAAAAATATTAAAAACAAAAAATGAAAGCAAACAATGAAATAATATATGTTATAGATAATAATAATGTAGCCACTCAACAGGGAGATGATTAGTTGCATGAGTGACTATGAATAGGGCCCCTTAATCTAGGAATGGGCACAGTTGATGCACAATGAAAAGTTGTGCAAAAGTCCTTTGAGCAGAAGTTGTGAATCCAGCAGGACCTCCAGATTGTGCATTAGGTCTATTTATAGCATTTATATGAGGATATTACTCATGGTTTTTTTTTTAATTTTCCTTTACCCTTTTCAAACCTGGATGCTGTTCACAGGAAGTAATTTTTAATTTTTATTGCTTTCAAAATAAAGCAGAAAAAGAAAACAGAAGAACAAATATAGAAATGCATATATTATTAAGTCCTTAAAAATTACAAATCTAATGTTGTTGTTAGTTGCAAAATCATGTCCAACCCATCGCAACCTCATGAACAAAGTTCCTCCAGGCCTTTTTATCTTCTACCATCCTCTGGATTCCATTTAAGCTCATGCCTACTGCTTCGGTGACTCCATCCAGCCACCTCATTCTCTGTCGTCCCATCCTTGTTTTGCCCTCAATCTTTCCCAGCATTGTGCTCTTCTCCAGTGAGTTCTTTCTTCTCCTTAGGTTGCCAAAGTATTTGAGTTTTATCTTCAGGATCTGGCCTTCTAAAGAGCAGTCAGGGCTGATCTCCTTAGAACTGACTGGTTTGATTGCCTTGCAGTCCAAGGGACTTGCAGGATTCTTCTCCAGCACCATAGCTGTTCCCAGGGATGTTTCAGGGCTAACCTGAGCCTCCAAGCCTCCTGAAGAAGGTGTAAAGCGTGGGTCATCATGAAATCCTCTCTTTCAGCTGCCTGCCAGTCATCCTCTGGTTTTCAGCTGATTGTGACCCTTGCCATCGTCTTCTCCTGCTGGTTGCAGGGGTTTGACATTTGGGTGCTCCCCACATGGAAGCTTTTAATTCCGGGATGGGTACAAACTCCAGGATGGGACATTGCTTAATGTCAGGCATGCCTCCTTCAATATCCAAGAAAGGAAAACCTCAACTCCATTTTAATAGAGATAAAGTTTTTTTTACTAGATATGAAGTGAAAACAGCAAAAGGAAAGCAAGATCTGAGCCAGAAAGGCAGGAACATATACATATCAAATGTTTACCCAGCACCCTCCCCACAATTCCCCAACCCATTGTCCAATCTGCAACTCCCTAAGGTGTCATGTGGGGTGCATCTTCAAACAGCCTCATCAAATTGGTATGCGAAATGGTTGGCCTTGACTAAGTCCAAACATCAGCCAACAGAATGCGCGGAAGATGGTGAGAACAAGACTCCTCCAGTACAATATAATTCCGTTCCACAATACTATGCACACACCCCCATTCCTATGGCAGCCGATAGCAAGCAAGCATAGCAAGCAAAACAGGCTGACAATTTCTTTCTCATCTATCAGGAATTAAGAGGGCCGGATGCCATGATCTTAGTTTTCTTTTCTTTTTTCTTTTTAAATATATTTTTATTTTCAAAACCAACATACAAATCCTCCTTGTTTACATACTGTAAAAAGTATATCAGTTGGTTACAAAAGGCTTTTGTGCATCTCTTCCACCGTCATCAAATATAATTCATATTAACTCTAATATCTTAACTCGGATATTTATTATCTTACCATCATCATACCTCCACTTTGACTATGATTATTTAAACGTCCTTCATCATAAAATATACCAAGATTTAATACATAACCACATATTGGCATTACATTTACTTATTTATAAAATCCTCCATTAACATTAAATCCTCATATCCTATTCTAGCTAAAGATCCATAATATTTAATACCAAAATTTTCTAATCCTCCTTTCCAAATCCATGTTTACCATTTACATTCAATTCCCTTATATTATATCCATACATGTATATAATTTATTATCATTATCCTTTATTTAACTATATCCTATATCATAACATTTCCCCCCTAATAATTAAAACTTAGCTGTGTCTAATTTTGTTCTTTTTTATTGTTATTGTTATTAATAACCTAGAAAAGTATTTCTAGTCTTCCCTTCATGGGTAACATTCAATATTCATATCCAATTATTACTTATCATAACACTAGACATTGTATACATTACTATCATTATCAATTTTTATTTAACTATACCTATTGTCACTAAATTTAACTAAGTTTAGCTAGTTTTAAATTATACTCTTCCATCTATCAACCTGTAACTTTCCAATAACAAAACAATCTCATATCTTCTGCCATTTGTGGTACCAATCCTTTAATCATCTTCTTAATCAGCTTTGTATGGCTTCTCTTAGCAACTCCTTGCTTATGAAATTTCTCATATTATCTTGATGCCCTCTTTCTGTTTCCTTATTCAGCTTGTCTTTGATTGTCAGCAGTGTTATCAATGCTTTTGCTAATAGAATTTCTTTCTTTAAGTGCATAGATTCTTTATTTTTATCTTCTTCTATATCTTGACCTTTGGAATAGATTTCCTCTCCATTTAATTCCTCTTTCAGTATTCCATTCTTTCCATTTTCAGGAATAAACCAATTACCATAGATATCAGCAGGTTTAGTCTCTTTATATTCATTTTCCACTTCAATTTTTTGAGTTTCAATCACCCCATTTTGCATTTGATGAATATCCTCAATTTTTTCATCATATTTTCTTGTTATGTGCTCTAGGTATTCCAGTTTTTTCTCTATTATATTTGATAATTTCTGTAGTTCTGAAAATATATTTTGCAAAGTTAAGATCTCTATTTCCTCTTGACGTTGTGTGATTCTAACAAACACAGCTGCTCTAGCTTGGAAGGTTAATAAAATTAAAGTATAGATTCACAAAGAACGTTGTTTTCATTTTTCTCTGATTGAAAATATACTTCAAAAGGACATCTGTGTCTTTCCCTTCTTATCACTTTGTAGCCAAACAGTAAAACCTTGTGGTGCCAAGTCAAAGCAATCCGTGAAAAAAAAAGTTCCATTTTGAATACACAAAGTTCCGATCAACAAAACCTCCCAGCCTCCGAGCGGAGACACTGTTAAAGAGTTCCTTTTTGTATCATTTTTGTATTTCAAATTAGAAAAAGAGGTCCAATCTTTAAATGAATTAGAAAAATACCCACAGCAATAAAAGAGGAAAACTTTGGTCTATAGATTACATAGAGTCCCAAAGAGAAGGTAGAAGAAGAAAATTTAATCCATCCATTTAAAAAGGTTTGCATAGATTCAATCCATGAAAATAACATTTTAAAAATAAGATAACCACTGTCCAAAACCATTCCAAATTTAATTCCGCTGCTTGATCCTTCTATTCTTCAGTTTAAATTGATTTTTAAGTTTTTATAGTCAGTCTCTTTTTTTAAAACAAGAAAAATTCCTCACCTGCTGGAAACACTTTCTCTTTCCGTATCCTTCCATTTTGGAGCTGCTCTGACTTTGTCAGCCTTGGCTGGATTTTTGTTGCCAGTTTGAAGAACTTCTCTTGCTTCTTTCAGGGATTTTGCGATGAACCAATCAGCGATTCCGTGTCCAGTTCTCCACTGTTGCTTCTTGACTCTTATATAGAGTTCTCAAGCAGTGGTGGGTTTCAAATCTCATTCCAACTGGTAAAGTTGGAACGAGGCCGGCAGCGTCCTCATGGACGGCCACAGCACGCGCATGCACACAGCATGCACGTGCATCTTAGTCCCTCTGCGATGCTCTGGCTGCTCCACAGAGTGCTGCTCAGGCGCTGTATGCACCATGCACGTGCGCAGCAGCACAGAAGCTTTAAAACACAGGTAAAGAGCTCGGGCGGGTAGGTGGGCACTCCGGAGCACCGTACCAGAACGGTATCTCATGCTCTGGGCTGGCACCGGTACACCCGTACCGGGGCGTACCAACTGAAACCCACCACTGTTCTCAAGAGACAAATAAGATGGTCTGGTACTCCCATCTATTTAAGAAATTGCAACAATTTGTTGTGATCCACACAAAGACTTTAGCATAGTCAATGAAGCAGAAGTAGATGTTTTTCTGTAACTCCCTACCTTTCCCCATGATCTAATCTAATACTTGTATATAATTGTCATGCTATGTAACATTTTGTACTTGGCATAAATGAATCCTATATATCATTACATTTATCTATATAGAGTGTATATCTGCAGGCAGTATACTCATACGGTAGATAGCAAGTATAAACAGATCTTCAATGCAATGAGTAAATGGGGGGGGGGCTACATTTATCTTTCCAATGTTGCAATATTAGTATTTTAGCCATAATAAGGGGATGGAGAATCTTTTTATATTCTTCAGTTGTCCAATTCCATATACTAGATATTCAAGAGAATATTATTCTCTGAAAATTTTATCTTCTGTTGCACAATCATATTTATATAATCATTTCTTTCTCCTAAAGCCTAGTAAGTATAAGACATTGTAAAAATACATGTATTTTAAAGAAGCAGCACCCGTGTCACATGTCCAACGAAATGTTCTTGAGTAGACAATCCTTTTCTATACAGACGTTAATGGAGTTTAATAAATTCAAAATATTATTTTTTGTTAAACTTTGTAGATTAAGGTTCTTAAGAAACCATTTTATCACTGAGCAGAGTGTCACTGATCAATGAATTGTTAATAGAAGATAGCTATTGATAGGATTAACAACCGAACCTACATTTTGATTTATGTGTGGTATATTTTCTTTCAGATAATGTCTTTTTTATATGGATAATTCCCATAAAAAGGGAACCTATTAGCCTTTTCTTCAGGTCCGCCTGAAGAAAATTTTGGAGGAGATGGAGGGGTCTGTGAAAGTGAAAATTTTAACAAAAAATAATGTTGAATATTGCTTCCTCTCTCCTCACACTATACATTCCAGGATCAGAATTGCAGATTATGCCTCATTAGATAATTTACAGTATATACTTAGAATACCCTACTTTTGTGTAAAAAGAAAAGTCTTATAGGGCTAGAAGATTGATTATATTTATTATGCATAAGCTTTTGTGAATTAAAAGTCCACTTCTTCAGATGTATGTCATTTAAGCAATAGCACAAGCTATTTCGGAAAATTAAAATACAAAGTGAAGCAAAAGTATTCTTCATTGGTACTGTATTTTACACATAACAAAGATTGAGCTACCTGTATTTCCTTTGACCAGACTCCAATGAAATATTTATATAGGTCATATTTTGGATAAAATTATCCTTATTATTGATCTTTGCTGATATATTCTCAGGAACATTTTGTGGACTTAATATTAGAGTTCACTTATACCCAGTTCCCAGAATTCACTAGAAGGAATGACTGTATTTAAAAAAGATGAAATCATTCTATACAGGGCCATCTGGTTCCAGGATGACTCCGAGAACATGGTGAAACAGAAGGCTTATTGCAAGTTGAGATGCCAGTGACATGCTGAGGAGAGTTGTCATTCCTCCTCTAAGCAGATGGGGTCCTGATAAGAGATGCTTCAGGAAACTCTGGGCAAACAAAGACAGTGGCAGGGAACTCACTCATGCGTTCAGTTAATGAGTTGGCACCTATCTAGCAAGTGAATCACCATCTTTATTTTGGTAAAAAGTGATTTGTGACAGAAGGATGAATCATGACCACTATTCTCTCAGACTGCGATAGGTGAGAAATAACCCACCATGAGATGATTTGTCCATCGGTATTTCTTGTGTACTCGTAAACCATTAGCTCATCTTCAGCGAATCAATCTCCATCTGTTTTTGAAACTCTTATGTAATGTCTAGATTTTGCCACTGTGATGTTATCCCTACAGCTTGTCTTGAATATGGCAGAGCATCAAAAGAAATGGAAGAATGGAAGGGGCAGGAATATGCAAGTTTTACAGAAATCTTTGGATTCACATCATGAGAATTCAGAAATTAAATCATTCTCTTTTATGTACTTCAAGGGATGAAGTCACAACGTCACAACAATTTTTTAGAATAGCAAATACTGCAATAACTGCATCTTTGGAGTTTCTGAACAAGATCTCTTGATCATCCAATTTGAATATGATTGTGTTCCCAGTAAGTGTAAACTCATAGGACTGTGATAGCGAACCTAGGCATGAGTGCCACAGGTGGCATGTGGAACTATATTTGCCAGCACACGAGCCATCAGCTCCAGTGTACATGTGCAGGCTGGCCAGCTGATTTTCGGCCTTCTGGAGGGCTGGGGAAGGCCATTTTCTCCCTCCCCAGGCTTCATAAAAGCCTTCGGAGACTGGGGAGGGTGAAAAACGGACCCAACGGGCCTACCGGAAGTTCAGAAACTATGCGTTTCTGGCTTCCGGGGGCTGGGGGAGTCAGTTTTTGCCCTCCCCAGGCTTTAGGAAAGCCTCCACAGCCTGGGGAGGGCAAAAAACGGGCCCAATGCCCCCCCCGAGGAAATACCAAGCTAAGCTTGGAGGCAAGCAATGCGGTGTGTGTGAGCGTGGGGGTTGGGTTGTGTGCACATGCGCATGGGGGGACTCTGCATTATGGGTGTTGACACACGTGTGTACTGTTGCACACACACTCGCATTTTTGGCACCAACCACAAAAAGGTTAGCCATCATTGTCATAGGATGAATGCCGTAGAATCAGAGCCAAAAAGAGACCATTAAACAAACACAGGAATGCATTAAACTGCATAGTACTGAATGTACTATATTTAGAGTTAGTAGAATTTTTTAAACTTTTAAAAATACTGTGTATGTAGTGTATGTATTTTAACTCTGTAAACAAAAAGTCAGAGTCACAAATGACAATCTTTTTTCTCTTGTGGCATTTTTGCCAAACTTGTATTAGCGTGGGACAGTGTCAGCATTTCTATCCTTTCTGAGCAGTTAAACTGTTGAAGCACATCTCAAATAAGACTTTTGGTTTCCTCATTTGATGGACCTTTTATTTTCCATGTCCCAATTGACATGTCTAAGATTTTACAGGTAACATTCTCTATTAAACTGATCTTTATTCTGACTGGCAGCAAGGTAGATGCATTCAGCTACTGTGGCTATGCATGCATCATTGAAATATTTGAAGAACTAGTAGAGGACAGATCATATGGGGGGGGGGGAAATCTATAGAGCATACACTTGGCACATTATCTATCTATCTATCTATCTATCTATCTATCTATCTATCTATCTATCTATCTATCTATCTATCTATCTATCTATCTATCTATCTATCTCCTGAAACATATACATATCAGAAAGCAAGTTGTAGTTTGATATTCATACTTGTCCCTATACTGGGATGTATTTTACAATGGGGACCCCCTCACTTATGAATTCATTTCATAAGGAAATTGTATAGTTTGTCCTGTCACATTCTGTGTCAAAATTGGAGGAGCATTCAGATAGTCATTTAAAGCAATATCTTGAGAAATGTATTCTGAGCTTTCTGCTCTTTCATAATTAAGTGCAAACTATCTTTCAAATATAACTGGAGGGTACTGGATGCTACAGAATAAATACAAAATGCTATGTACTATTACTGTAACATCATTGAATGGCAAATGAGATTCTAACATAAAGATTAAACAAATTTATTCCAAATGTTTTTTTTGCCATAATTCTTTAGTCTCTACCAAAAGTACGGTACTTACTTTTAATACAATTGTAACCAAGTGTTGGAATTCATTTTCTGAATTTGATTTTCACTTCTATTGCCATTTCTGATCTTTTGTGAAACTGAGGCAAAACAAAACTGCTCACTTCATAATTGCTTCTCTTCTCTTTACTACTTTCCCTCAGTAGAAGGCTGGAATGTAAAATAATATGCATACGGATGTCCAAATTACCTTACAGAAATATCAGAATATGAAATACTTTTTCAATGGTAAGCATCTTTGAAAGGCTCCTTTAAGAATTTTTGTGCTGTAGGTAAGTATCTGTCTGCTTTCATTTAGCCAAATACAATAATGCCATTCTAAACTCCCAACAGTCATCACTTATTTTCTTGTGAATGCATTCACACCCACTAGGAGGGACAAGAAAATATCTTAAAAATACTGTTATCATGAACATGTGCTTTACATGAGTCTGTCCTACTAATGCTTCTATTACTACTAGAAATGTATATGTGCCTGTACAACACCAAATGATCTGGGTTCAAATAAAAACACTAAAACACACAACAATCTGGAAAGAAAGATCAAGAGTGCCTAAGTAAAAAAAAAACAAATGTTTTGATCTCCACTCATGTAACTGCAGCAAAGAATGTACTTGTTTTAACTGTATAGATTCCACTTTGGAAAAGGCAGAAATATCTGGATGTCAGATACAATTCCCCACCGAAAACCTGAAAATGTGAGATGGACAGGAGAGGAGGTTTCCTTTTGTATCTACACTAAAAAGAGGCATATAAATAAAAGAATGCATATGTAAAGGCTCGAAACAAATCATGCCAGTTATAGTAATGCGCACATATATAAATAACATTAAATGCCTAATCATGGGAAATTCAGCAATAAAGATGTCTAATCCGCATATAACATTCTGAGCGGCACAACCTTTATTTATACAGCCTGCAACAAGCAGGTTCTCTAGGCATGTACAGGCATGGTAGTGCATCCTTGCTATTGTTCTCCTATATTCCCTTTGGCAGCAATTGTCAGAGTAGCTCAGGCCTTTCTCATCAGTGCTAAGTGGTGTGGGCAGATTCTTGCAAACTGCCCACAAGGCAAAGCGGTTCACTTTTGTTGTGCTCAGCAATAATGACAACTACAAATGTAGGTGTAGACCAATATTTCTCAACCTTAGCGACTTTAAAATGTATGGACATCAACTCCCTGAATTCTGAGAGTTGAAGCCTGCACATCTTAAAGTTGCGCAGATTGAAAAATCTTGGGGTACACAATGCTTGGTTCCTTGGTTCCTGAAACACAAGGAGCAAGGCAAAAAATTAATGAGGTAACTAACCTTTATTTTGAGAAAATAACACACTGTCTTTTCAAGGTTAGAAATGGAAAGATAAAAGAATAATTGTTTTGTTACTGACATATTTCATCTATAGCAGGGGTGTTAAACTCAATGTCATTGAGGGCCGCATCAGGGGCAGGGTGGGCCAGGGTGGGTGTGGCCAGCTTGATGTCACTCATTGAGGTTCCATTTCCAGCCATGACAGCCTCCTGCAGCCCTCTGACAGTGAAAATGGAGCCCGGGAGGGCTGCATGCAGCCCTCACGAGCTCCGTTTTCACTGCAGAGGGCTGCAGGAAACCATTGTGGCCAGAAATGGAGCCCAGGAGACTTGCACATGGCCCTCCTGAGCTTCATTTTCACTGGCAGAGGCACCATGGACGGGTCCTTCGTGGGGTAGGCCCATGGACCAGATCTAAGCACCCTGTGGGCCGGATTTGGCCCACAGACCTTGCGTTTGACACCCCTGATCTATAGCTTAGAGCACAGGTTCTCTAAGTGTGAAAAGGCCACCCATGTAACCTGTAATTTAAGAACTACTTCTGTATGTATTCTCAAGTGTTAGCTATAAAAGAAGACTAATGTCCAGTTAATGACCACCCAGTTATGACGTTCAGGAAGTTATTGACTACCCTCCAAATGTTGCTGTTATTGCTGTTGTCATCTTATTGTTATTCCTTTGTTTCATTCTAATACTACACAGTAACAAAAATTTCAAATCATAAAAACAATCTAAAGTGTTGCTTTACCTATGGGGTGTGTATCTGCCTCAGACACTGTTTTTTCACCAGTTCTGTAGCTGCTGTGTTGCTTATCTTCTATAAAGCTCTTGCTACTATTTTGTTGGTTATGTATCCCCATATAACTTTCTTTTTAATTGTACATAATAAAACAGTATGAAGAAATAAAAACCATTGGAAATAGGAGTGGCAGTTAAAAAACAAACAAACCCAGTAGGGCTTTTTCAATAATCTGAACCTAAATCTTTTGTGGCTAATCTTTTACTCAACTTTGCCAAACTCTGTATAGAAGATGATAGAGCATCTTCAGGCCTAAAACTATTACAGTAACAAGTTAGAGCATTAACATGTTATATTGCATCTCGCTCTCCTCTTCCCCTTCCCTCTTCTTTTCTCCCCCTCTCCCTTTTACCTGTCACCTGTCTGTCTGTCTATCCAGCCAGCCAGCCAGCCATATCTATCTATCTATCTATCTATCTATCTATCTATCTATCTATCTATCTATCTATCTATCTATCTATCTATCTATCTATCTATCTATCTATCTATCTATCTTATCTATCTTATCTATCTTATCTATCTTATCTATCTATCTATCTATCTATCTATCTATCTATCTATCTATCTATCTATCTATCTATCTATCTATCTATCCATCCACCATCCATCCACCATCCATCCATCCATCCATCCATCCATCCATCCATCCATCCATCCATCTATCTATCTATCTATCTATCTATCTATCTATTTCTTCAGTGTCTGAATATCACTTTTTTAGGACTTGGTTTTAACACTGATTTAGTTGGTTTATGAATGTTTTTATTGTTTGTAAAACTGCTCTGGGTTCCCCTTGGAATGGTATAGATATTTTTATAATTAAAAAGTACGTTTATGGCTTTAATATAAAATAGTGAAAAAGAACAAAAGAACAAAAGAACAAAACAAAAACAAAAAAGGAAAAAAGAGAGGAAAGAAAACTAGAAAATATGCAATTTATAACTAATCATTATTTCCTATCGTATCATGAAACCTTGACTTCACAGAATAATATTGCTCAATCTTTCCAGGACCTTCATGAAGAACTAACTCATGAGTTAAAAACAAATATACAATAGGGATCCAAGATTATAAATCTTGTCAACATTGTTTTTCCCAACATATAGTCTACTTTGCTACCCCACATAATCAATAAATATGCTATTCTTCATACAGAGATCCATTCCAGGTTTTGGATACCTAAAGTACATTCATATTCTTCAACAAGATTTTTATAATGCCATGTTAATACATGTATTGATATCAAGTAAAAAGATAACAATAATAGAGTAAGCACATATCCCCTTTTTTGTTTTCCATTTTAAACTTTTTGAGATTGACAGCAAACCATTTTTAAACATCGTCTAAAGCAGTGTTTCTTATCTCAGCGACTTTAGATGGGTGGATCTTAAGTGGCTGGAGAATTCTGGGATTTGAAATCCACCCATTTTAAGATTGCTAATATTGAGAATCACTGTTCTAAAGCACCTGGATATTTTATTTGTTTCTTTTTGCAAATGAATAGAGACCTGCCAAACAAAATCAACTTTGAATAGCTTAAAATGATTAATTAAAAAACAAATAAACAATAAGATGTCATGACCTGATAAAACTATTAAGACCCAAAAAAGAACAAGGGAAGATTGACAACTAAAGAAAACCATGTCTCATCTCAGGGCCTGGGGAAAGAGCCAGGTCTTCAAAGTTCACTTAAAGGATGGTGGTAGCACCAGGGCAAACCCAACTTGGGGCAGGGGGCAGGGGCAGGTAGCAGGGACCATGGGGCAGGGAGCGGGAAGTGAGCACTAGGATAGAAAGCATATTTCTTGGGACCTGCAAGTTGCAATGTATTTCAAGGATGAGGCCTGGAACATGCCTACTATGACCATTCTTACCGTGCCTTCTTCCATAGAGGAAGAAGGATACTCCATCAGGTAACCAGACCCGATGCCATGAAGGGCTTCATATGTCCCTGCTAGCATCTTAAATTGCATCTAGAAGCTTCTCAGTAATGTGAAAAGGAAATGTTGGTTTTATTTGTCTTTCTTAGGTTTGTGACATTTAATTGTTTATTCAAAATACTGAAATGTTACCTGATACATTCCAATACTGATAATAGTTTGGGAATTTCAGATGCTATTGACATAACTGATTATTGGTTGATTGATTATTTATTTTTTTACTTAATTAACTTTTACTATTTATTTAATTTATTTGCTGCAATCTTGTTTCAAAGCGATTATGCAGCCATTTCTCAATTTTAGGTAATAAATTAAATTCTCTAGTGATGACATAAGTGCAGCATGAAATTCTCTTACCTTCGTAACTGGGAGCATGCTCCGTGATGACATCTGGGAGGGTGGATGGAGCCTCCCCCTGCCACTGCTACCGGTTCGCCTGCACCATGGCAAACCGGCAGAATACCCCATATGCATAAATAGCTTAAAATACATTAGTAATAAACTGATTCAAAATATTAGTACTTTTACTTGCACCAGGATTTTTGAGCAGCAGCAGCAGAAGCCGGGAAGAACACAGAACATTCAAGTTCTAAAATGCTTCTTGCTCTTAGAAGTTGAAAAAATGGTTTTTGGGATCCCCTGCAAGGAGTCTCACTGACTGATTCATCTCCTTTCTCTATGAATGATGAAATTAAAGTTGCTGAGGTTAACAAATATTGCTCTATAACAATAGAGTTCTTCTATTCCTTATATTGTGTGTTCCATGCCCTGCCTACCTTAAAAGAACATAAGCAGGCAGTGGATCCAATTTCAAAAGAAAAATAAGAGGAGATCAAGGTTATCTGTAATAGGTACTATGAGGCATTTTGATAGAAGACGAGATAACTGCATTTGTAGTAGAAAAGAGAAAATCCATATTTAGGCAAGACTTGTTTTTTAAAATTCTGTTGCACCATAGGAAACACCTTTTCTTCATGCAATGAAACCATCACTATGGATTTCAATTTTTCTGAATAAGCATTCAGAAACCCAATTAGTTATAACTATTACAATAATCTTTTATAAAAACCAGATTGTGAAAAGTGATAATAAAATATCCCTTGACAAGATTTTTGCAAAAAAAAAATAAAAAATGTATTACTGTTCTATTTTTATACAGATAAGTCTGTATATTCAGCAAGAATTTAGCTTACTGAAGGAAACAAGAAATCCTTACTTTACAAGACTTCATTGTAGACTTCCAATTGTATTGGGTGAGAGAATCCAATATATGTCTTATGCCACTCAATAGGGTAATCATCTAGTCTGGGAGCTTTTCCTAATTTCACAGATGTAATGATATCTATTATATGAGATAGAAGTATAGTTAAGTAGGCAGTTTGATCATGCATAAATCCAAGGAACAAATATATCAAACAGATTAATTTCTTCCTCAGTTCTATTTAACTCAGTATTGCACCACTAAGAGAAAAAAAGAGTGGATTAATTAATGCACTATATATTTTACCTTGAACAGCCTTAATAGAAGAGGTAATATTACATTTTTCCTATTGTTTCAGTCAAAAGGCTAGTAATTTGTTGGTCTTTCATCTTGGTCCCAATATATCTGATGTTTGTAAATCAGTGAATATTCTGTTTCAGGGGTATAAAGGGATTTAATGTCTTAGTTCGGAACTTTAAAAAAAGCTTTATATAATTTGGGTATAGATCATATTTCATTTATGCTCAAAGGTATCTTTGAATTTTGAAAAGCTTTACAGTTTTCTTTTTCAATGACATGCAAATAGTACGACAGCTATGAATATTAAAGGAATCCCAAACAAATAATACATTTACAAAATGCATATGTGTAAAAAAATATTCAAACTCTTGTTACATCTGTTTTATAAAAAGTGTATACACATAATAATAATCTGTTCTCAGTTAGATTATTTGTTGGTAACCTGATCCTTAGTTGATAATTGGAACAGATCAGATCATGTACCAGTGACATCAATAATTATAAAGACATTGTAATTTTTCTTTAATTACAAAAGTTACAGAAAAACCTGTGTGTATGTGTATTAAAGAAATGGAAATTCAAAATTTTAAACAAAGAAAGTTCTCATCTTAGATTCAGCTGATACTAAAAACGAAATAATTAAACTCTGGCTTAAATACTGTCAGACTATGCCTTTCTGAGTTGCTTGGCCATTCATTACTGTCAGCCATGGAAGATAGTCCAGAGAGAAAGCATGCCCAGATGAACTAACTATATTTTATTTTGAGTTTGAGTTTGAGTTTGATTTATTTATAGGCCGCCCTTTTCCCTGAGGGAACTCAGGGCGGCTTACAATCAAAAAAAGGAAGGGGAGTGTAGGACAATACAAAAAAGAAATGTGCACAAAGTAAATTAGACAGTAAAACTCAACATTCACTCAGCATTCGGGAGGGGCAAAAATAAGATTATCCCCAGGCCTGACGGGCTAGCCAGTTCTTAAGGGCTGTGCGGAAGGCCTGGACGGTGGTGAGGGTACGAATCTCCACGGGGAGATTGTTCCATAGTGTCGGAGCCGCAACGGAGAAGGCTCTCCTCCGAGCCTCTCCTCCGAGCCTTAATTTTATAAGATTACATTAACAAAATCCTGAAAGTCTGAAGTAACCTTTTCTCATGTCACCTTTACAAACCGTGAAACCAGAAAGTGTCTCTTTTGAGATGTTGTCATGCCCATAATCCAGTTGTAAATTAAACTGCCTACCTTTCCTCTGGCTGTGGCTCTTTTTACTGTTTATTAAAATCATTCCTACATATACCATTACAGCTTTCAAATATGGAACTATACATTCCATTGGCTGATGATGGGAATTATCCTGCTTTGAAGGATGGAGCCTCTCCACAGTTGTTCCAAATGTGTATTGAGGTATGACTCAGCCAGTACTTGATTTAGATCCATGCTGAAAATGATAACCCAGTCTCCAATGTGGATTTTATGAACGTGGAAATAACTGTGGGTAAGAGAGGTGTGGCAAAGCATCCCTAAATCTGAGGTCTTCATTTTAATTATCACATTAGATGCTTTGGCAAAAACAATCCAAACCATTTTTATGCCAATTTAGATTTCACAGATCCTCTTTAATTGCTCTATTTGATTCATTAAAGGATTACAACCAAGAATAAGGGAAAAACTAAGGACTATACATAGCTGTTGTTTCTTAGTAACTGCTGTTATTCGCTTTCAAATAATCAAATATGTGTGAAGGCCTTCCTGTGGTCTCTTCATACATCTGCTGCAGCGGTGGGATTCAATTTTTTTTACTAGCGGTGTGGCTTGGTGGGAATGGCTTGGCTTGGTGGACGTGGCAGCAGAAGGATACTGCAAAATCCCCATTCCCTCCGCACTCCTAGGGCAAGGATACTGTAAAATCTCTGTTCCCACCCCACTCCAGGGGAAGGATACTGTAAAATCCCCATCCCAAGATGACCTAGCCGATCAGCTGAGACTCTGATCAGCTGGGACTCGAGAAGGAGTGAATAGATGGGGGTGGGGCAGTGGTGGGTTTCAAAAACTTTTGGAACCTCTTCTGTAGGTGTGGCCTGCTTTGTGGGAGTGTCTTGCCAGCCATGTGACTGGGTGGGAGTGGCTTGGCAGTCATGTGACCAGGTGGGAGTGGCCAAGACGATGTCACTGAATTCTTTGCCCCAATGGATGATCTACAAAAAGAAGATATAAAAAAGGAAATTTATTATTTTGTGCACTTACTACTTAAATAAGATTAAAATAAGTACAGAAAACAATAAAAAGAGCTAAACAATAAAAGAGCTACTTACAGAAAGAAGATGACTGTCCTTGCCAGTCTTCAGTAGCACTGACTCCAATGAATGGCATGCACAAAGAAGAGACACAGAAATGAACTCTTCCATTACATGCACTGCATTAGGATGAAACAAGCACACAAAACAATAGACAGCTACTTACAGAGGAAGGATGACTGTCCTAGCGGTCATACTCTGTTGTCTCTTCATCCTGTTAAATAATACTAACTGCAGAAGAAATAAAACAATATTGGACTTGATTGTGGTTGTAAGCTGAGGACTATAGTACAGGTAACAGAAGGGACCTCTGTTTTCACCCAACAATGTACAGTCTTTTCAGGAAGGGTGTCCCCCAACAAACAGGAAAGATATAGTTTTTCATCTAAGAAGTTAGATCAAGAATGAATGTCATAGGAAGATTTACAGAGCAATACGGATTTCTCTTTCTGAAACTTATTCCTCAGTTCAAAAAACAGGAATATATGAATTAGGTTCAGTACTTAGGCTGTCCTAAGTAGCTATTCAAGACTTAGTGGTGTCATGGTTAGAAGCAATGGTAAAGCAAGATATGGATTTAAAACCAGTAATATTTTGTTGTGTATTTCAAAGGGAATACAATACACATTTAATTTTACACATGTTAACAGCTGCTGAAATTGTGTTTTCACAACAGTGGAAAAACAAAGATATGAAAATGAATAAATATTAGAATGTGCAGGAATGAATAAACTGACAATTAAAATCGCCAGCAAAGGACTTCCCCAGACTTGCTTTGCTGAGCACGGGGTGACAGGCCCGAACCTCCACCACCAGCAATATGGAAAAGGTCTTCACTGTCTCTTGCAACACGGCCTGATGTGAAAAACGCCAAGATCGGCACGCTTGGGGATGCTGTGACGTCCAGGGAGGCTAAACTAAGCCGTGCGCCTCTCCCAGCCACTTTCGTGGCTTCCCGGAGCACTGAGAACCTTCATGCTCTTCTCCACACTCTCCTCGGCTCCCCGCTACTGCAATAGATGTCCAGAAGTGGCAGGGGCTGTTGGGCTGGAAACTCAAGCCCCATTAGCCCACAAAGCCGCTGCGCCAGTAAAGAGCTTACTTACCTCCTCGGCAGGCAGCAATAGAGAGCCAAGGGCTCTCTATAGGGCTCTTAGAGGCATGGTGCGGATGGGCGGGGGGAGCGAATGGCCAAGTGGCCTCTGGACGGGTGGGGTTGAGCAAGAGAGGGGGGCGATTCCACCAGTGGAATAGCACGTAGATTTGTGGAACCTCTTCTACCAAACTGGTTAGAACCGGCAGGAACGCACCCCTGGGGTGGGGCCTGTCAGAGGTGGTGTTTCCCGGTTCTCCGAACTACTCAAAATTTCCGCTACTGGTTCTCCAGAAGTGGTCAGAATTGGCTGAATACTACCTCTGCTCTGCTGCAATACTATCCCCACTACAGCTCCTGTTTTATAACAGTAAATAATATGAAAATGGAAGGTTCTTTAGCAATCACTGTTTATATATGGAGATTATTTAAAAGCTTGTGGAAAAAGATGGACCTCTGCCTCCTGCTGAAAGAATTAAAATAGACCTCAGGTGGACATCTCTGGCAAGACCATTCCACTATTGGGGGACAAACAGCTACAAGTCTAACAGACCTTTTCCTCGTCTATTGGTGATCTCATACTCTAATAAGTATAAAAGTTAAGAAGTGATTGAGATATTGTTAGATATTAGCAACTGTTATAGTGGTTTCCACCAAGGTCCTCTGTTCCAGTGGGATCAGAGATTCAAACTCATTGGTCGAAGGATCTGACGGCTCCCTAAAAAAGGGCTGCTGTCAGTCTGAACCTTTGCTGGATTGTACATACTTGTTCTGTTACAATAAAGAGCTGTTGTTGCCTAAGCCTGAGTGTGCCTTTCCTTTACCCAATCTAACAGATATCATAGTATTAAGCCAAGACTACCACCTGTCTCACCCAGGGGTACCTATTCCACCTGGGCTGGCCATCCAGGGTCTTAGTGAAGAAATTAATGCTAGTGTCATGCCTTTTATTGTGCAGTCATTCATTCTAAGACAACTTTTCTTATGAAGGTTTTTTCAGACCAGGAAGCAGAGAATGGACATCTGCAGCAGGCAAGGGGCCATGTGGTAAAATGTGTCATGAAATCATAATCTAAACACTGCAACTTACAACATGTCCTTGTCTCTGCAGGTGATCGTTATGTGTCATTGCATATGTCAGCTGTTGTGGTTGCTGTAGGCACCACTGAACCAAGGCTCTGCTAAAAGAGCTATAAAGAGTTGGAAAGGTTTTTGAGGGGGAAATAAACACTTTCCTCTGAGAATAACAAAGCAAAGAAAACATCAACAGAATCATTGAAAGAACATGAGAATGAGGTAAAAAATGAGATGCTTCTGTCTCAAAGGGAAAAATGGATTTGGGCCTAGTATTAGCTATGCTCCCTGGAGAATTCTGGGAGTTGAAGTCCACAAGTCTTAAACTTGCCAAGTTTGGGGACCT
Source organism: Thamnophis sirtalis (assembly GCF_051295495.1). NCBI lineage: Eukaryota > Metazoa > Chordata > Lepidosauria > Squamata > Natricidae > Thamnophis > Thamnophis sirtalis. Next base: position 87,941,520 of record NW_028261383.1, on the reverse strand, counting down.
TTGATCTAGTGACTCATTTTATCTCAAAGAGGTCACAGGTATAGGGCTGAGGCCTTTCTGCACAGTTTGGCAATGATCTACAGATTGTCACTGCTCCTTCTCAGTAAGGACTAGAAGCAGCATTCTTGAAACATGCCCTATGATTTTGTCATACTTTGCTAGCACGTGGTGAGATTTGTTCAAAAGTTGACTGTAATAAATGAACCAGTACATAGTTATACCTGACAGCATTTACATTCTACATTTCAAGTAATTTGAGGAATTAACATATTTTGCTTGCTTATTTTTTTCTTCATTCCATTTCTCCTGGAACAACATTTGATTGCAACATGCTTAATACAGTAATTCTATTTTACAGTAGTAAAACATCCTCTAATTGTGAGGGGTGCATGTTTAAAAGGGAACATAAAAACTAACACAAACTAATACAGAATAAAGAAGAGCAAGAAAAAGAGTAAAGGAGAGACAAATGTATAGGAAGAAAAAGCAAGAAGAAATAGAAAGAAGCTTCCAATTTCCTTTGCAGCAAATATAATTACAAATTTACCACTTACTCCTTGGTTTTAAAAAAAAGCTTACTTTTTTCTATTATCCAATTTTTTCCCCGTAATCATCAAAACCACAAGTCATAAGTGCACTTTTTCTTGTTTATGCAATCAAGGTAGATATTTTTCAGATGAAGGCACCTTTCTTTCTTTATCTGCTTCAGAAACAAAACTAGTTCTACTCATTATTCTGTAATGTTCAAGGTCTTTGGAGTTTACCATTCCCAATAACAAAATAGAGTGGGAGGCTTTTTTTGGTATATTATAGAACAAATGCATGATGAAATACAAAATGTTCTCTTGAGTCCCACCATAGATCAAGGTAAGGAATTATAGATGAAAAGCACAGCTATGCATATGGTTAGACCAATCCCAAATATGCCTCTTATTAATCACCATGTATAATAAAATACACTAAGCAAGGTACAACAACCTCTTTGTCCTTTTTTTCATCCTGGGAATCATAATTCTTTTATAGTGATTACATTTAAAACAGTGAAATGAGTTTACTTAAGTACTTCTTGTCATGCCTGGGGGGGTGATGAAATTGTTTTGAAAGACAAAACCGAACAAAGGTATCTGCTTGCCCTCCAGCAGTTACATCCTGCAGGGGCAACTGTTCAAAGGAAATGAAGAGGTGGCATTTGTGTTCACCAAGGTGAGGCTCTTGGATGCCTGTCAACTTTTGCAAAACTTACTTTTACATTTAGTTCAGAGTCTTCCTACTCAATTTATAGATTTCTGAATGAATTTAATCATTTGTTTTCTAGCTTGAAGGAACCATCTCCACTTCTTTCCTCATGGATATACCTTTTTAAAGGGAGTTTACTAAGTTCCAATATAGAGTCCACAATGTTTATGGAGATTCTTAATCATCCAGGTTATGGTTGTCCCAAAAGTGCTTTTCAAAAGGCAACTGGAGATACACACAAACAGACACACACAGACACACACAGACACACACAGAGGGAGGGAGGGAGGGAGGGAGGGAGGGAGGGAGGGAGAGAGAGAGAGAGAGAGAGAGAGAGAGAGAGAGAGAGAGAGAGAGAGAGAGAGAGAGAGAGAGAGAGAGAGAGAGAGAGAGAGAGAGAGAGAGAGAGAGAGATCAAGTTAACCAGGGAGTACATATCTACTATTTCCAGTAGACCATGAATTTGGGCCCTGGGATAAGAAATTGGTGCAAGAAGAAACAAAAGATGGCTATCTTTTTTAATATTACTATTGTTTTGGATTGTTGATAACATAAGGAAGAAGTTAAGAAAATATTGTAGATGGGGACAATATATAATATGTAAAACTATTGGAATATAATGGTTACACATTTAAAATACTCTGCCTTGTAAATTCTGAAAACTCAACTTCATCTTTTATATATTTAATTTCATTAAATTATTTATATTTATTTACCTTGTGCTTGCTCGGGGTATTTTTCCCCATTCACAGGTCTGCAAAAAAATTTTTTCCGAGAGCTGTTTTGGTTATTCCATGTAATCTTTATGTTTTTTGGTGTGCTGAATCCGAAAATGACTTCCATTTTGTCATAGGACATCACGTTTCCTGACAATTTAGGTAACTATGTTAAATAAGGCAATACCTCAAAATAAATGGAAATAGATTTATAAAATTAAAGTTTTATTACAATATTTTCATGAAAATCCTTTTTTGAACTGAATTGAGCTCACCTACACACACTAAACTCGATTCTTCTTCCTTGTGAGGCTCCTCTTGGTGCATTTACGCTTGTGAGTAGCATCTGGAATGTCTCTGAAGCATCCAACAGTAGTCTGCCATCATTGTAATGCTCCATTTCCCCTGGTATCTTTTGTCCATCTCTTTAATGTCTTAGTGGAATTGTTCACCTTGTTCCTCTCTCACAGCTCCCAAAGTTTCAGGAAAGTAGTCAAGGTGGGACTGGAGGAAATGCACTCATCAGGCAACCTAAAGCTTGAAATGCTTTCAACATTCTTCTGACAATCTTTTTGTAGTGAGGATCTTTGTTATTGCCTAAAAATTTCTGTATGACTTCTTTAAATGCAATCCACCCTTCTTTTTGAGGATCTGTCATGGTATTGATCTTGATCAACTATAAGCCTTCTAATGTCTGGTCCGACGAACACACCTTCCTTCAATTTTGCCTTTGACAAGCATGGAAACTTGGTGACCAAGTATTTGAAGCATTCTCCATCTCTTGGAAGTGATTTTACGAATTGCTTCATCAATCCCAATTTTATGTGGAGAGGTGGTAGAAGAACTTTATGGGAAGGTACCAACGTTTCTCAGAGGACATTTTTTTCACTGACTGTTAGCACCCTCGGCTGCCAAGTCTTCTTGGTCCAGTGATTTTGTCGGTCTTGACTGTCCCATAGACAAAGAAAACAAGGGTATTTGGTATACCCAGCTTGTTGCCTGAGCAGCATGCCCAAGACCTTCAAGTCCCCACACACTTGCCAAACATGGTCTTCATATTTAAGTTTATGAAGAACCAATTCCAAGTTCTTGTAGGTTTCCTTCAAGTGTACAGAATGACCTACAGGTATGGAAGCGTAAAAACCGTTGTGGAGTAAAGCTGCTTTGAGACTTTTTTTTGAAGTATCTATAAAAAGACACCATCGCTCTGAATCATATTGGATTTTAAATTGACCCATCAGACCTTCGACATCGATGCAATAAACCAACTTGTCTTCCTGGGCGAAGTAAGGAACAAACTCCTTTTCACGATGTCTGAACCATGAAGATGACACTTCTGGCAACAATAAATGCCTGCTTTTCAGCCTTAATCCGAGTAACTCAGTGGCATCTTTGGGAAGATTCAAGTCTCTTACCAAATCATTCATCTCCTCCTGAGAAAACAATTTTGCTCTTGTATCATTTTCAAAGTCAGAACTTGATTCGTCATCTGGTTCACCTTCATCGGAGCTAGGTATCTCTTCCAAGGTAGCAGGGGGCTTGGGTACTTGTATCTCTGTGCCATGGGAGATGGGACGAATTGCTGAGTGAAGATTGGGGTATGAAATGGAATGCTTCCATTTGGAATTAAACCCTTTCACATCGCATGAACAAAAGTAACAGTCATCACTATGGTTCTTTTGCTCTCGCCATACCATAGGAATCCCATAATGGAAAGATTTTTTCTTACCCTTGAACCAGTTTCGGAGGACTTCAACACACCGTTTGCATACTTTATGAGGCGCCCAAACTTTATCTTGATCTCCAATTTTTGGTCCAAAGTATGCAAAGTATACTTTTTTCACAAAGTCTGTAATATTCTGCTGTTGCTTCAACACTGTATATTCACCACAGATGAAACAGAAACTGTCTAGCGAATTAATACACTTTTGCGGAGCCATAACATAATGGTTGAAGAATGACAAGCTAACATGAATTGCGATGAAAAAGTGTGAACAGCTTAGAACCAAGAACCTGATGATGATTTGTGCACAAGTGTGGCATGCAGGAGAGAGCAGCTCTGTGTCTGCTCATGAGACATCACAGTGCTGGCCACGCCACTGACCGGAGATGCTGCTATCTACCCTGTGTCTCCCTCCCACTGTATTCTTCAGGAAAGATTAACCCCTTCTATCATTAGAAGCACAGACTTAAAACTTGCTTAGCTTATGTATATATTGCTGACCATCAGATTTACAGTGCTATATTTTTTTTACATAACTCGGACAAACTCTTTAAGTTTTTTTTTTTGACATTTTATATCTTAAAGGCACTTTTGTGAATTAATTAATAGTAATTTGGACTTTAAATTTGGTTAAAAATCCATAATATAGAAAAAATACCAAAAATTTTAAAAAATGATAAATTTGAAGACAATTTTGCATGTTGTGGCAAATCATGACGTCTAGAAGTTTTTTCAATATTTTATTTGTTTTCAGCACACCAAAATACATGGAAATTAGATGCAAATAATCAAACAGCTTTTTAGTCGCAGACCTGTGTCTTATTCAATCTTAGTTATGTCCAGTTAGGCAATAATGAAAATACTTTCGAATCAGACAATCAATCAATCACATTAAGTGGGAAATACAAAAGAGAAAGGGTAAGAACCAGCCAAAGTCATTTAGCACTTGCCAAAACATTTCAAATTTTAAACAATGTTCACAATCATCTATATTTGTTTGTATCTCGCCTTTATTATCTTTGCAAATAACTCAAGATGAATAACTTCTCTAACTTGCCACTTCCTATTTTTCCAACGACATTCTTGTGAAGTAGAGATATGGCCCAAAGTCAGTCTAACAGTCTCTTAGGAGAATATTAAATACAGTCTTTCAGGAAAGAGAATTCCAACTACCGTAAAGAAACCTTCCTTCTGGTGGAGATTATTGTACCTTTTCCTTAAGGCAATTATCACTCCTGATTAGAAAATTTTAAGTGGGGGGCACATTCATACTGAAGAAGCTATATTCTCTCACGTGATAAAAGCCAAACTATTTCAGGAAAGTAAAAGTTGGTATTTTTAATGGGCATTGAAATCCATTAAAACCAATGTCTGCTTCAAAATTGTGAATAATTCAATGAATCCACATATTCAGCAGTAGATTCAAAAGCATCTTCTAAAGCAACCCATCAAAACTTATATTAGTTTTCTTCATATTTTCTTCAGAATATTACCTGATTAGTGACCAAGCTGACTCTTAATAAACATAGGGAAAGAATAAGCTTCACCAGTGAAAATATTTAAATTTCAAATTATTTGATTATTCCCCCATCCCCTAAGTCCCCTTTTGTTAACCTTGCTAATATTCTTCCAGCGAGTAGAAACAGTTTGCTTGCTTTTGCACAACCTCCTTTTGCATATCTGTCCCCTATATTTTCAGGAATCTCTTTCCCTCTGTCTAAACACAGCCATTTGCCCAATGACTCTGCAAGTCAAGTGCACATTCTTTAGATTAACCAAGCTGCAATCTCTTCCTGAGCTACGTCTCTACATGCAGCAGCTCTTCCACTTCAGTGACTCACAGGTCTTCCGATATGTCCCTCTGACCGGCTATATGTCTTTCTTTTTTTTTTTTTAAATCCAACTCTGCCCCCTGGGCTCTGACTCATGAGGGAGTGGTGAAGCCGCTATACAATCAGGATGGGGAATCTTGAAAAAGTAGGAACTATATCAGATACAGAATAAAATTGGTCTGGGTGGAATCTACACTTCTGATAATTATGGGGTAAGACTGTGAAAGTATTCTCTGCCGAGCCAGATCCCTGCTTACTTTATTTTTTGTTGTTTATTTTTGTTGACAATATGAACTCATTTGCTGTACTTAATCATCAATTCTTCTATAAACTACCTACAGATTGTTGCTTGGAAAGGACGATCATTGGTGTCTCACTTTGACAGCTGTTACTATTGGGGAACATTTTGGCCCATATTCCCTACTTCTATCTGCTTCCAGAGGCTGAAGGTAGAGTCATGCTACTTTCATTAGCAGAGCTCCATCTTGCCTAACCTGGGTGCCTTCCAGACTAGCTCTTTGTTCTACAAAAAATAGGTTTTTTTTAAAAAAAAATGAAACACAGAAACCCAAGGAACCTGACTTCTCATTATTCAATAGCATCATGAGTGGATCGTTGAAAAAAGGGACATGGGGAAAAATGAAAGAAGTGGAAGAAAATAGAATGAAAATGGGTATAGCTAGAAAAGAAAGTTTAAGTTGTGTATATTAAAAGATAACGGAAGGCTGAGCCTATCTAATGACAGAGATACAGAAAAAGTTCCGGTAAAATAGATATAAGGTAAAAAGCTATGATTTGATTATATAATGCAATGAAATAAACATTGAATGGCAGAACAATGTATGAGGAAAGAACGGATTGGGACAAAGACAGAAGGTAGTAATTAGATAGAACTGCTAAGTCTTCTTATCAACAGAAGCAGCAACTTTCAAATCTGCTTCTATTCCCATGCCTGTATAGTGATGTTCTACAATTTTAGGGATGGGGGGATGGGCTGAGGAAGACTATACAGGTCAATTTTTTTTTACAACCAGTTCTGTGGGCGTGGCTTGGTGGGCATGGGAGGGGAAGCATACTATAATATCTCCATTCCCTCCCCACTCCAGGGAAAGGTTACTGAAAAATCCCCATTCCCTCCTGATCAGCTGGGACTCGGGAAGCAGATAATAGATCTGCTATAGCCAAGGTGGCGCAGTGGTTAAATGCAGCACTGCAGGCTACTGCTAGATCAGCAGGTCAGCGGTTCAAATCTCACCGGCTCAGGGTTGACTCAGCCTTCCATCCTTCCGAGGTGGGTAAAATGAGGACCCAGATTGTTGGGGGCAATATGCTGACTCTCTGTAAACCGCTTAGAGAGGCCTGAAAGGCCTATGAAGCGGTATATAAGTCTACTACTGCTATAGATGGGGGGGGCAGTTCAGTGGTGGTATTTACTTGTTCTCCAAGCTACTCAAAATTTCCACTACTGGTTCTCCACAACTGGTCACAACCTGCTGAATACCACCTCTGATACAGGTAGTCCTGAACTTAGAATTCATTTAGTGATCATTCAAAGTTATAATGGCATTGAAAAAAGTGACTTATGACCCTTTTTCACACAACCATTGTAGTGTCCCTTAAGGTCATGTGATCAAAATTCAGACACTTGGCCTATTTCTGGTTCATATTTATGATGGTTGCAATGTCCCGGGGTCATATGATCACCTTTTGCAAACTTCTGTCAAGCAAAGTCAATGGAGAAGTCAGAGTCACTTAACAATTGTATCACTTAACAACAGAAAGGTTGAGCTCAATTGTGTTGTAAGTCGAGGGCTACCTGTACTTAGTTAATGACAATAATGTTCTAATAATTTGTATAGCAACACCAATACAGTAGCTTTCCATTAGGAAGACTGAAGTATGATTGCATAAGTTACTGGGAACCAGTTGCTTAGTGTTCAAGAAAAGAACTATATGCCACATGGCCTCCTTTGCATTTTGTAAAAAAAAAAGTGTTGTCAACTTTCAAAACGACTTCTGCTGAAGCCATATTTACTTTTCTTTGTTTCTTAGTTGCCATTCATACGGGAGGGGGAGGGAGAGGGGAGCCTACGGGATATGGAATGTTTTCCTCCACTGTGTCAGACTTAACAGTGATAAGGTCCTTGCGAACAAAGGTCATCTCAAAGAGCGCTAGTAACAGCTGGAGGGAGCAGCTTAACCGTCTGCCATGTATCTGATTGGTTAACGTGACCTGTGACACAAGGGGGTGTGTGATGTCCAGAGGTGGTATTCTGCCAGTGTGCCCCGGTTCAGGTGAACTGGCGGTGGCAGTGGTGGGTGGCTGTGCCCACCCACTCAGATGTCAACACGGACACTCTGTGCATGCGCAGGAGTGCCGCACATGAGCAAAGTGAGTGTGCGCACACTTGCGCTTCCGGTTCCAAACCAATAGTGAAGATTATATCATTTCATGCCTGGCGATGTCTATACTTTTAATTACACCAAAGCATGGGTTTTATTTAGAGTTGGTTTCACATTTGAACGTGCCAATATGATGTACCCAATAAAATGGATTTTTGAGAAAAGCTACAGCCTCAGAATCCTGAACTGATTTGGGAGCACCACATGGAATTATGACAGGTGTCTTTAGATGCATGAAGGCTACTTTTTATCCAGAAAGATTGTGGGAAAGGGAAGAGAACTCGCTCTTTCCCCACCCCGTCCTATCTTTTATATTGCTGAAAGCTGCAAGAAATGATTAATATGGTGCATGTGGGCTGACTACATTTGGGAAGAATGTAACTTTTGTGCACATCTACAAAGTTGTGCAGAGTAATAGGTAAAGATAGCATCTCAAAGCTTCTATTCTTATTTGAAGGCGTGTGACAGCAAACACATTACAGAGTGCAGTATATACACACATATGCGCACAGACTCATACAGTTGGCATCCAGTAACTGTCTGGATCTGGTCTAGCGGTTTGTACCTTCCTCTGAACTCGTGCAATTAAAGAGCAGTTCTCTTGATCACCATAGCAGTATGCATGGAGCCACATCTATAATACAGGTAGTCCTCTACTTATGACCACAATTGAGCCCAAACTTTATGTTATTAAATGACACATTTGCTAAGTGAGTTTTCCCCGATTGTATGACCTTTCTTGCCACAGTTGTTATGTGAATCACTGCAGTTGATAACTTGGTAACCCAGTTGTTAAGTGAATCTGGCTTCCCCATTAACTTTGCTTGTGAGAAGGTTGCAAAAGGTGACCACATGACTTCGGACACAGCAACGGTTATAGATATGAACCAGTTGCCAAGCATCTGAATTCTGATCACCTGATCGTAAGGATACTGCAAAGATCGTAACTGAAAAATGGTCGTAAATCTCTTTTTTTCAGTGCTGCTGCAACCTTGAACGGTCACTAAATGAACTGTTCTAAGTCAAGGACTACCTATAAGATCCCCATTCCTCTTCAGTGTACTGTGGCAGTTGTAGAGACTTCAGCCCACTCATACCTGCTTCTTGATAGCAAAAATTGCTGACATGAATTTATGCAGGTTTTGCAGTACTTTTGATTTTAAGCAAGAAATTAATAAAATGAGCTTCTGGCTGGATGAGAGCCCCAGTGCCGTGTTCGAGTAATAGATGCCTTTGCAAGATCAGACCTTCTATCATCACGATGGCTATAGGACTCAGCATTAAATGGGGGTGCTATTAAGGCTCCGAGGGAGGAAGATTCTGGGCATGTTACTACAGTTCTCTGCCATTACCGCATGCAAAATTAAATGAGTGTACAAGACAGGTAACAGAAACCTCAAAACGCACCAGGACTCGTTTGGAAAAGAGCAAATAATAATAATAAAATCCCACAGGGAAATATGCACAGAGTGGAGGCTTTTCTGAAGAAATGCACTTTAATACTGGCAGGTTGGTCTTTCAAATTTGAAAAAAAAAACCAAACATGTCCACAGAAAGATGTGCAGAGGGTTCAGTAGGGGCTGGAAGATGCTGGCAGATCTTGATTCATAAGCTTCAGGAACTTAGCCAGAAATAATTACTTTCTGTGATTTATGCCACCCAGCATGCAATAGTTTTGGCTGGCATTCTTCCCTACCCCCATTCTATCCTTACCCTAAAGGGCTGTCTCCCAGACACTCAATAGCGAGGACCCCGGATTTACCTTCCTCGCCAGGATTGTATCTTACAAGGCCAAGTATATACTTGTTCAGGAAGAAGAAAAAGAGGAATAACTAATTCGTAAAAGAAAGTGCTTTATGGTGTGTAGGACTGAAGAGAAAGGTGATGTACTCGGTCCATGGCTCCAACCGAGCAAATTGAGATTCTTCTGGAATAAGTCACAAATTAAAGCCATGAGATGAAGTAGTGGCTATCCAACACCCAAACAAAAAATAACAGAGGAAAAAGAGAAGAAAAGAGGATGCAGACACAAATTTAATCATAAGAGTCAGAATGTCAGAATGATTTCTCATCTGGACATGGATTACCAAAACAATCATCAGATCCGCATTGTCCTGCCATTACAAAAGAGATAAACTTCCACCTCTTTAAATTTTAAAAAAAGAAGAAGGCAGAGCAATGTGTTGCCTATATAATATAGGTTTCTCATCTGAAAGTAGAGTATTTGCTGGGGTTCTTATTGTGTAGCTTTAATCTTCCTTCTCAAAAATATTAATAATAAGAGTTTCGGGTGACTTGATCCCTACTTCAGGACCAGATTCTGTGATGGAAAAATCTAAGAATATATTTTGAAATAATCACTACATTAAAACAGTGATTGCCGACTGTGTATACTAGATGATTGGTGTTCTTATTTCATCTCGTAGTTAGATGCAGTTTCATGGACTTTGCTGTCATTTCTAATGGTCCTTAATCTTTTCACTGGATTGAACAGTTCACTAAATGAACTCATCTTTCAATAGAAGACTGAGAGTTTTTTAAAAAGTGATTGTAGCTTATTGAGTTCATCATGTAGTCAGCTAATTCTTTGTTCATGGACATGCCTGCCAACTCCACCCACTTCTCTGGTTGCAAAATCTTTCTGTTTCTTTGGGACTTAATCTCAAACAAGTTAATGTACATCAGTGTGAAGTTGCGGATACTTTGGAATTTGGGGAGTGTCTGACAAAACTACATAATGTTTGTAACATTGCCAAATTCAAACTTCATATTTTCTGTTTGGTTAGGAAGTGTATATTTGAAAGCTAATAAGGAATCAATGATATTTAATATGTACTATATTTTTCGGAGTATAAGACGCACCTTTTTTCCTCAAAAAAGAGGCTGAAAATCTGGGTGCAACTTATACATCGAATACAGCATTTTTTGCCTCCTGAAGTCCCGCCCCTTCACCAAAATGGTCGTGCATAGCCTTATGGAGGCTTTTAGAGAGCTCCTGGGGGCTGGGGAGGGCAGAAATGAGCAAAGAATGGGCTGGTTTTTGCCCCGCTAGCCCCCAGCAGCACTCTATAAGCCTCCATAAGGGTATGCATGGAATTCTTTTGACATAAAACAGGCCCATTTTTGCAAAAAACGGGCCAGTTTTTGCTCTTTTTTGCCCCCCCCCCCAGGAGCACTCTGCAAACCCTCCTCAAGGTTATTCATGCCTTTTATTTGAAAAAAAAACAGGCCCGTTTAAAACGGGCCATTTTTTGGAGGTTTCCAGAGTGCAAAAACTTTTTTTTTCCTTTTGGAAAGCTTTAACTGTTGAGAATTACATTGATCAAGTGCTGTGCCAGCAGAAACAAAGTTTTAAGGTTTGTCAGCGATTTCCTTCTCCAGCACATGGATAAATACATCTGGAAACATCTATCTACCTACCTACTCTCTCTCTCCCTACCTACCTACTTACACCCCTCAGAAAGGGCCTGCAACTTGGGAGTCCTCCTGGACCCACAGCTAACTTTTGACCACCATCTCTCAGCTGTGACCAGGGGGGCATTTGCCCAGGTTCGCCTGGTGCGCCAGTTGCGGCCCTACCTGAATCGGGAGGCTCTCACAACAGTCACTCGAGCCCTTGTGATCTCCAGACTGGAATACTGTAATGTGCTCTACATGGGGCTGCCCTTGAAGAGCATCCGGAGACTTCAGCTAGTCCAGAATGCGGCCGCGCGAGTGATCGTGGGCGCACCACGGTTCGCCCACATAACACCGATCCTCCGTGAGCTGCACTGGCTACCTGTCGATCTCCGGGTGCACTTCAAGGTCCTACTCACCACCTATAAAGCGCTCCATGGTAGTGGATCTGGCTATTTGAGAGACCGCCTTCTGCCAATTACCTCCCTGCGTCCCATCAGATCGCATAGAGTTGGCCTCCTCCATATTCCATCCGCCAGTCAGTGCCGACTGGTGACTACTCGGAGGAGAGCCTTCTCTGTTGCGGCTCCGACACTATGGAACAATCTCCCCGTGGAGATTCGTACCCTCACCACCGTCCAGGCCTTCCGCACAGCCCTCAAGAACTGGCTAGCCCGCCAGGCCTGGGGATAAGTTTATTTTTGCACCTCCCGAATGCTGAGTGAATGTTGAGTTTTACTGTTTAATTTACTTTTGTGCACATTCTTTCTGTATTGTCCTACACTCCCTTTCCTTTTTGATTGTAAGCCGCCCTGAGTCCCCTCAGGGAAAAGGGCGGCCTATAAATGTCTAATAAATACTAAAAAATACTAAATACCTACTGTATTTCTCTCTCTCCCTCTACCTACCTACCTACCTACCTACCTACCTACCTACCTACCTACCTACCTACTCACTCTCTCCCTACCTATCTACTGTATTTCTCCCTCTCTCTTTCTATTTCTCTCTCTCTATCCCTTTACCTACCTACCTACCTACACACACTCTCTCTCCCTACCTACCTACTGTATTTCTCTCTCTCTATCCCTCTACCTACCTACCTACCTACCTACCTACCTACCTATTATCTCTCTTTCCCTACCTATCTACTGTATTTCTCTCTCTATCTCTTTCTATCTCTCTCTCTCTATCCACCTACCTACCTACCTACCTACCTACCTACCTACCTACCTACCTACCTACCTACCTATTATCTCTCTCTCCCTACCTATCTATTGTATTTCTCTCTCTCTATCTCTTTCTATTTCTTTCTCTCTATTCCTCTACCTACCTACATACACACTCTCTCTCCCTACCTACTGTATTTCTCTCTCTGTATTTCTCTCTCTCTCTCTATCCCTTTACCTACCTACCTACCTACCTACCCTACCTACCTACCTACCTACTGTATTTCTCTTTCTTTCTCTCACTTTCTATCCCTCTATCTATCTACCTACTTTTAAAAAAAATTGCCTCTTCAAATATTGGTGCGTCTTATACTCTGGTACGTCTTATACTCCAAAAAATACGGTAATATGTCTATGGATGTTACCCATACCTTTTTGTTAAAGTTGTATACATTTACTTTGTGTATGTGGTTTTTTTCTCCTATAGCCAAATATTGGTAATATTGGATCAATGGACAAACTGTTTTACACATATCCTCTGTCAGCTAAGAACTGTCTGTATTGGGCAAGAATGAGGCATTTGTTATGCAAATAAAAGCTCAATGAGCAATAAAGTGAATTGACTAATCAAGGATAACGGTTATGTTTGGGACTGCTTTAACTTCATACAGTGAAGAATGTCACACTTCGTGTTAACTATTTTCATTTTGTGGGATTTAGGAATTCATTTCTCCAACAAGGACATGAGTATAGGGCTATGATGGTGAACCTTTGGCATGGTGAACCTCGCAGGAACCTTGCAGGTGGCACACAATTCCCTCTCTGTGGCCACATGAGCCATTGTCCCAGTTCAGCTCTGCCGCACATGCATGTGTGCCTCCCGCCAGTCAGTTGGTCATCGGGTCTCTGCCCCCATGCGTGGGGTGCATGGGGGCACATACATGGAGTGCACACATGTATGGGGCAGGCCACATGTGTGGGCGCCATGCATGCATTGCATTTTGGGGGTCCGGGTGCATGCGCTTTGGCCACTCGGTCCGGAAAATGTTGGCTACCAGTAGTATAGGGCATTCAACCACAGATGAGTATTTTCATATTTCTCAGGGCTCAGTCTAGGAATCTAAATCTTAAACATGCTTTTTGTAAACTAGTTGTCCCTTTTTCGGTGGTCTCCAGATGGATTGACTTCAGCTCCCCTTATTCCTAATCAGCATGATAGGAATTATGGAAGCTGATGTCTATCTGGAGAGCATGAAGTTAAAGAAGGTTGTCTTAATCATTTTAATCTGGAGATTTAATACTGTATAACGTCTTTGCTTCCTTTCCTGATTTTATATTTGGAATTTAGATGTAAATTAGGATTAGACAGTGAAAATGTTATAGGAGTGAATGCAATTGAGGTACACCTAGACTTGGAAAGGCACTTGTAGCCACATAACCTTGAAAGAACTCCAATTCACTGTTGCCATGACACACCTGTTGATACAAACAGTTATCCCATGTAGTAATTAGGTTGCTATCAATGCAGACTGCAAGTGGCAAACATGCAAACCCCCAAAATGTCTAATTTCATTCCAGGACAGCATTCTGATTAAGATGACTTGTGCAGGAACAAACTCTAAGATGAGGGCAGTCCACATAGTTTTCTTTTGTATAAATTACTTTAGGTCAAGTTCTACTTCATCTATCTATCTCCATCTCTATAATCTATTTCCATCAATTTTCTGCCACTTTAAGGAATCTGCTACCAGGGTTAAAACTACACATTTATCACATTTCTTCCAAAGAGTGTCTTGGCATACATATTTAAGCCAACTCTGCATAATTTGGAGGACTATGAGTTTGGATAATCTTTAAGAAAAAACAATTGGTTGCAGGGAGAATTCAACCTTTAAAACTACTTTCATTTTATTATAGATCATCTTCTATAATTGTTGAGCTTTACAGTATTGCCGGGGTGTCTTATTTTCCTTGAGAGTATTGGTAGTGTTTGTTAGTTTTCAAGCTAATAATCTTCATCCTAGAGGTTTTCCATAGATGCAGGGTCCACTTTTCAGATCAGTGAAAACCATGTCACACAATCAAATGCAGCAAGTGGATCTAACTGGTATTTTTTGCCTTAATTGTATTCAGCCATTTTTGTGTGGTCTTCTGTTGAGATGGGGCATTTGTCTTCAATGTTAAATGGTAGGTGATGCAGGCAACAGTGTGTGGTACTTCTTGAACATGGACATTCCTATGTAGGTGCTCTTCTAAAATATGCATAATTCCTATCATGCATATTTTTTACAAATTGCAAATTGAATTGAGTTAGCGCAATTGAAGTTTCATTCATCTAAATGGCGGTTCAGATAATAGCAATAGCAGTAGACTTATATACCGCTTCATAGGCCTTCAGGTCTCTCTAAGCGGTTTACAGAGAGTCAGCATATTGCCCCCAACAATCTGGGTCCTCATTTTACCCACCTCGGAAGGATGGAAGGCTGAGTCAACCCTGAGCCGGTGAGATTTGAACCGCTGACCTGCTGATCTAGCAGTAGCCTGCAGTGCTGCATTTTAACCACTGCGCCACCTTGGCTCTTCAATAAATTAATTTTGTTTGCCCCACTGACACGAAAGTAACTAAATCTCCAAGTAACTTAGTCTACATTAATTCCTATCAATTTCCTATCAAGTACCTTATGCATTCATCACTTTAGATTTGTTTCATTTTTCTTAATAAAATCTGGACATATACTATAGTTGTGAAATTCTGCATGAATCCTGCAAAGATGGTGGTTGCCTAATTTTCAAGCCTGTAATCATCCGCTCACTCATGTTGTGCCAACTAGTCAGAGGGAAAATACCATCTTGGAAGCTACACAGCATCCACTCGCTAATTGGATACTGTTGTTATCTCTGAATGAGAAAGAAATTTTGTGGTTTTCTTTTGCAGGGAGCAGAAAATAATACATTACTGGTACACACATATAAATATTATAAAGGGATTACAAGTTACTGAATGTTTAATGATTCTAAGTAGATACGACTGATTTGAGTGAACATTATAAAGAGTTACCAAAGCTGCTGGTGTACTGTAACAAGTAGGCACAGGGTGAGATTTATACCAAGTATTTGAGAAATCTCAGTAGTTAAATGATAATTAACTGGCCTATCTTCACAGAGCTTAGAGCAACAAAGTACGAAAACCACGATCCACCCAGGATAATCTGAACCACATGTGGAAACAGGCTTTTGCACATGGATTCTCTAGGTAAAAATGGCATGGCTGCTAAAGCTTGGGGTTTGGAAACGAACTGAACAATAGATGAAACTCAAGGCTTAAATAATTCCTCTAAGTGCTTAATTTTGAACTTCAGCCATACGAAAAAAAAATATGGTTTGCTTAATATTTCTCTTTTTGTTCTTTGGGAGATCAGGGGGTTTACATATGCCTTCATACTTACTTTACATGCTCCCTAACGCAGTGCCACAAAGAATTGGGGGGTGTTGTTGTTGTTTAACCTATTCTTCAAAGCACCTGAAGGCAGGACAAGAAGCAATGGGTGGAAACTAATCAAGGAGAGAACCAACCTAAAAATAAGGAGAAATTCTCTGACAGTTAGAACAATTAATGAGCCGAGGTGGTGCAGTGGTTAGAGTGCAGTACTGGAGCCACTTCAGCTGACTGCTAGTTCTGCAGCTCGGCGGTTCAAATCTCACCGGCTCAGGGTTGACTCAGCCTTCCATCCTTCCGAGGTGGGTAAAATGAGGACCCAGATTGTGGGGGCAATATGCTGACTCTGTAAACTGCTTAGAGAGGGCTGAAAGCCCTATGAAGTGGTATATAAGTCTAACTGCTATTGCTATTGCTATTGCTAATCAATGGAACGGCTCGCCTTTAGAAGTTGTGGGTGCTCTTAACACTGGAGGTTTTTAAGAAGAGATTGGACAACCATTTGTCTGAAATGTTATAGAGCAGTGATGGCGAAGCTTTTTCTTATGGCGTGCCAAAATTTTGTGTGCGTGCCCAAACCAATTTAATCCTCTCCGCCCACCCGCGCATGAGTGTGCAAACCCCCCCTGTGCATGTGCACATGACCCCTTCTCAGGCTCCGGAGGCTTTCCTGAAGTCTAGGGATGGTGAAAATGGCCTCCCTTGCCCCCCCCCCCCGGAAGCCAGGAGACAGTTTGTTCCCAAACTTTCAGTTGGCTCGGAGGCTGTTTTTCACCCTCCCAAGCTTCCAGAGGCTTTCCTGAAGCCTGGGGAAGGCGAAAACGGCCTCCTCTGGTCCTCTGGAAGTCCAAAAATCAACTGGCCGGCATGCTGGAGCTGACTGCTGGCATGCCAGCAAATATGGCTCTGCGTGTCACCTGTGGCATGTCTGCCATAGATTTGCTATCACAGGTATAGAGTAATGGTTCCCAACTTTTTTTTGGCCATGCCCCACCTAAGCATCTGTAAAATCCTGATTACCCCTCCCCCGAGACATATAATTCTTACTTTACTCAAAAAGTGAACTCTACTCACATGGAGGGAGCCTAAAAGGCCATTAACTTGGTTTAAACAAGGTTCAAATTGCCCCCATTGAAAATCAAATTGCTCCCCTGTGGGGCATGGGGAACCACTGGTATAGAGTCTCAGGACTGAGCAGGAGGTTGAGGTTTGACTAGAAGAACTTCCTGTTATTCAGCTTTTTAAAAAATCTATAAAGCAGTCTCGAGAGGTAGGCTAAATTGTTCAAAGTGAAGAATATACTGAATCTGCTTTTAATCTGCTTTTATCTTCTCTAAGTAGGATCACTCCAGGTTGATGGACTTTATCTTTTGTCCTCACCAAGACAGCATAATTATGATTGTAGAAGTTTGCTTTTGGTAAATAAATATGATAGAGTGTGGGCCCTGATACCACTGTTTTGCAAAGCATAGATTATTTTAAAAGGACATTTGTTAAGTCCACCCCTGTCTAAAACCCAGTGGGGAAAAAATCAGGTGCAATCTAATAGCCAGTACTAATTCATTATGGCTTTTCTCTCCCCATAAAAATGTAAATGTCCTCCTTGGCTATCCAAAAATTGCCCATCCTTGCTCTTGCTTATTCAGAAGCTGTAACCTCTTTGCAACAAACCAGGACAAGCCAAGTGATGATTTAACAACCTGGTTATATAGTTCTGCCTTTAAAATTCCATTCAGTTATGGAGCTCAAGAGAGTTGGCTTTGGGTAGTGGTTGCAAAAATGAGCAGCAAAAAGATGCAACATTTCACGACACTTTTACTTATGTAAAGGTATTATGAAATACTTTGTAATGAAATTAATATGTTTTGGTTTGAAGCGTTATTTGGAATATTCATTTTAAAATGTGTTGATTAAAGCAAGGAGACATAGACAAGCCAAACTCTTTGCGTTGTTAGTGGTTGTCAGGAATTTTGCAGAACAAATCTATTTATGACCCTGTAATCCCAAATTTACTATTCTAACCATACGTGAGCTACTAAAAAGATAAAGAGAGAAGGGAGAATGTTAATCTTATTCTCTCCCAATTTACCCTAAAGGATTGGTGGATTTTTTTTTTTTTTTAGGAACAGCACAAAAAAAAATGGAAATAGTTGTCATCCTGGGAAATTGATTATCCTGGAACTAACGAAGTGATCCATGTTCTAGTTGTGTAACTGGTTGATCTCTTCAGGACCAATTTAATTGGAGTCTACAAGAAAAAGGAAGAGTGCATCTCAGTGCTTGTCTCACCCTGAGAAATCCAGTTGCTCATTGGATCTCTTTTAAATATACCTAACAATGAAGAGATTTGAGATTTATTAGATTTATATGCCGCCCTTCTCCCAAGGACTCAGGGCAGCGTTCAACAATTAAAAGAAACACATGATATAAAAGTTAAAAAAAAAATAAATGGAATATCCCAAATCCAATTAAAACCCCATTAAAATTGACAATACATTTTTTTTTAAAAAAATTCGAATTAAAATTAACAGTGATCAATACTGTATTTTGTTTTGTTCAGGCCAGGCTGACTTGCTGGAAAAGCCAACTTTTTAGGGCAGGTCGGAAGGACCGGAGGTCGGGGATTATACGAAACTCTGGGGGCAGCTTATTCCAGAGGGGAGGCGCTCCCACAGAGAAGGCTCTCCCCCTGGGGGTCACTAGCCGACACTGTCTGGCCGATGGCACCCTGAGGAGGCCATTTCTGTGGGATTGCACTGGACGATGGGAGGCTACCGGTGGCAGTAGGTGGTCTCGCAGGTACCCTGGACCTAAGCCATGGAGCGTTTTAAGGTCATAATTAGTACCTTAAATCGCACCCAGAAGACAACCGGCAACCAGTGCAGGCCGCCTAAAAGGGGTGTAACATGGGAGCACCTAGGTGCCCCCATGATAACCTGCGCAGCCACATTCTGGACCAGTTGAAGCTTCCGGGTGCTCTTCAAGGGCAGCCCCATGTAGAGAGCATTACAGTAGTCCAAGCGAGAAAGGACGAGGGCATGAGTGACTGTGCACAGAGCATCGCGATCCAGGAAGGGGCACCACTCTGTCTAGGAGGGATTGAGCTTGAGCCTGTTCCTCCCCATCCAGATCCGCACAGCCTCCAGGCATCAGGACATCACGCCGACGGCATCATTTGGGTGGTCTGGGGTAGAGATGAAAAGTTGGGTATCATCAGCATATTGATGATACCGTACCCCAAAACCACGGATGATCTTACCCAGTGGTTTCATATATATGTTGAACAGGAGGGGTGAGAGAACCGACCTCTGGGGCACCCCACGTGACGTGCCTCGGGGTCGATCCCTGCCCTCCAGTCAACACAAACTGCGACCGATCCGACAGGTAGGAGGAGAACCACTGTAAAACGGTGCCCCCCACTCCCAACCCCCCCGAGTCGTCGCAGTAGGATACCATGGTCAATGGTATCAAAAGCCGCTGAGAGGTCTAATAGGACCAGGACAGAGGAACAGCCCCTGTCCCGGGCCCACCAGAGATCATCGACCAATGCGACCAATGCCGTCTCAGTGCTGTATCCTGGCCTGAAACCCAACTGAAATGGATCCAGGTAGGCAGCTTCATCCAGGGACTGGGGAAGCTGACGTGCTACCGCACTCTCAACAACCTTCGCTGCAAAGCGAAGGTTGGAGACCGGACGATAGTTGGCTAAAGAAGCTGGGTCCAGGGAAGGCTTCTTAAGGTGGGGCCTCACCACCGCCTCCTTCAAGGTGGTGGGAAAGAACCCCTCTCTCAATGAAGCGTTGGTAATCACTTGGAGCCAGCCTCGTGTCACCTCCCGGGCAGCTGAGACTAACCAAGAGGGACACGGGTCCAGCACACAAGTGGGAGCACTGAGTCTCCCCATAATCCTGTCCATGCCCTCGGGGGTCACAGGATCAAACTCATCCCAGATGGTCTCCACAAGATTCATCCACAAGAGAACCCGTGCTCATACTCACTATTACTCATAACATCTGTATTTATTTATTTTGGCGCCTTCAAGTCAGTTTTTGACTCCTGATGACTGCATGTACCCATGGTTTTCTTGGCAAGGATTTTCAGAAGGGGTTTGCCATTGCTTGCTCCCTAGGGCTGAATAATTGCCCCATGGTCACCCAGCTGGCCTTGTGCTGAAGGCAGGACTTGAACTCATAGTCCCCCAGTTTTTAGTCTGGTGCCTTTACACCAAATTGGTTATGCATAACATAGTCCTATGTTAAATGTCTCTTGGTTTATACAGGTGAAAAAAAGTAAACTCTAAATGGAAAAAAAGGAGAGATTCAGGAAAAAATCATTCCTTTCCTCCAAGTTTATAATCACAAGAACAACCAGAAATAGTAACAGGCTCAGAAATATTGAGGTCCTGTGTTGCAATTGATCTTGGGTCTACTATGTCTTAGACCTGCACATCAGCCACTCAGCTATCCCTCTCAAAGATGCATTTCCTGAAGAAAAGTGCATAATCTTAATCACTACTACTCCCCTTGCTCACCACTACTATGGCAGGATGGTTGGGCACTTAAGGATGACACTCTTCATAATATGACTGGTAGGTATGTTATGGGCCATGTTTTTATCTGATTTTCATTTCAGCATCACTCCCAGTCTCTTTGGCACACAAATCCTTAACTGACATCCCATTTTTATCATTTTATTTAGACATTTCCTGACATTTAGAACAATTAATCAGTTGAACAACTTGCCTCCAGAAGTTGTGAATGCTCCAACACTGGAAGTTTTTAAGATGATGTTGGATAACCATTTGTTTGAAGTGGTGTAGGTTTTCCTGCCTAAGCAGGGGGTTGGACTAGAAGACCTCCAAGGTCCCTTCCAACTCTGTTATTCTATTCTATATGATTCAGTTTAAACTACCTAATCAAGCTCACTATATTTTTAAAGGCATTTCTGTTAATTATAGTGAGGTGTAATACTGTAGCATCTAAATAACCCAAGAGCATGGTTCCAGAAATCAAGTCTCTCTTGCAGAGATGATCTGTATACTCACTTATTGACTTGTAGAATTCTGTTTTCCTTTCCTGGTTCTTTTCCATAGATTGGAAAAGCTATCTGAATCCCCAAGGATTTAAGTTCAAAGTCCATGATGATACAGTTGTTGTGTTCTTTGCTGTATAATTTGCTCTGCATGTATTAACAGGACAATATAGTTGCCAATGAATCTGATACGTTTTGGAAATTCTTCTGTCACATCACTTATCCTTGCTTTATGAAGCAATGACTGTTTGGCATACATTTATTTAAATTCCTCATAGTAGTGAATCACCAACTAACATAATTCTTCTCTTGTGTTTTCTGCAAATATCTGCCAGGTTGCTTTCAGGGAGGAAGACAAGCATGCATTGCAAATAGGAAATGCAGACTCCTGTTCATTCACCCTTCCTTTTATTTTTTATTTATTGTTTTCTGAAGCTTATATAAGATAATAGATATAAGGATATACAAGATTATGAATACATTTAGACATTTAGACATTTTATTAAGATTTATAGGCCGCCCTTCTCCCTGAGGGGACTCAGGGCGGCTTACAATCACAGGGAAGGGGGTGCAATACCAAAAGACAAACAGTAAGTGAACAAAATAAAATGATAAAACACAACTTGCATTCAACAGTCAACACTCGGGCGGGGAAATTGGGAACCTATCCCCAGGCCTGCTGGGAGAGCCAGATCTTAAGGGCTGTGCGGAAGGTCTGGATGGTGGTGAGGGTACGAATCTCAACGGGGAGATCGTTCCACAGGGTCGGAGCTGCAACAGAAAAGGCTCTCCTCCATGTAGTTGCCAGTCGACATTGACTGGCAGATGGAATTCGGAGGAGGCCCAGTCTGTGCGATCTAATCGGTCGGAGGGAGGTAATCGGCAGAAGGCGGTCTCCCAAGTACCCAGATCCACTACCATGGAGTGCTTTAAAGGTGGTCATCAGTACCCTGAAGCGCACCCGGAGATCGACAGGTAGCCAGTGCAGCTCGCGGAGAATAGGTGTAATGTGGGCGAACTACGGTGCGCCCACTATCACTCGCGCGGCTGCATTCTGGACTAACTGCAGTTGCCGTATGCACTTCAAGGGCAACCCCATGTAGAGCCCATTGCAGTATTCCAGCCTAGAGATCACAAGGGCTCGAGTGACTGTTGCGAGAGCCTCCCGGTTCAGGTAGGGCCGTAACTGATGGACCAGGCGAACCTGGGCAAATGCCCCCCTGGTCACAGCCGACAACTGATGGTCAAAAGTCAGCTGTGGATCCAGGAGGACTCCTATGTTACGGACCCTATCTGAGGGGTATAAAATTTGACCCCCCAGCCTGAGTGTTGGAATATCAGCCAAATTGTTGGGAGGGAAACACAACAGCCACTCGGTCTTGTCCGGGTTGAGTACCAGTTTGTTAGCGCTCATCCAGTTCTTAACGGCCTCAAGACCCTGGTTCATCACGTCCACCGCTTCATTGAGTTGGCACGGGGCGGACAGATACAGTTGCGTATCGTCCGCGTATTGATGGTATTTTATCATGAAATGGCTCCGAATAAATGGGGTTGCTAAGACAGGGACGGTAGGCACTTTGGTGCGCTTATGCACGCCCCTTACAGACCTCTTAGGAATGGGGTGAGGTCGACAGTAGACAGTCTAAGGTTAAAATTTTTGGGGTTTGAGGCTGTAACAACAGAGTTGTTGACGACTCTGTTGCTGAAGTCGGATTTTCTGCAATTGTGTTTGGAGCGGTTTACCTTGAGTTTGTATCTATTGTGTACTTGTGTATTGTTGTGGTTGAAGCTGAAGTAGTCATTGACAGGTAGAACATTGTAGTAGATAATTTTATGTACTACACTAAGATCAGATTGAAGGCGTCCTAGTTCTAAATTGTCTAAACCCCAAATTTCAAATCTGGTGGCATAAGGTATTCTGTTGTGAGCAGAGGAGTGGAGGACTCGTCTCGTGAAATATCTCTGGACTCGCTCAATTGTGTTAATGTCCGATATGCAGTGCAGGTTCCAGACAGATGAGCTGTATTCAAGAATTGGTCTAGCAAATGTTTTGTATGCTCCGGTTAGTAGCACTATATTACCAGAGAAGAAGCTACGCAGGATTAGGTTAACAACTCTTAATGCCTTTTTGGCAATGTTGTTACAGTGGGCTTTGACATTAGAGATCATTAGAGATGAGTACTCCAAGGTCCTTGACAGAGTAGGGGTTGTCTACTAGGTTGTATCCGCCCAGCTTATATTTTGTGTTCTGATTTTTTTTGCCAATGTGTAAGGCAGAGCATTTGTTGGTTGCAATGCCTCCCTCCCCTTCCTTTCATATTAACCAAATGCATACTCTTGACTTAAATATTCTAAGGATTTCCTTTTAATCTCCCTCTCAAACTTTTAATAGCTGTTCATATTCACTCCTCTTTCAAACGCTCCTCATTCAGCAGAAAACAATAACTCAGTCACTCACATGGGACAATAAGCAGCACTCAGAACACACCTCTTGCAGTTGGTAAATATTCATTAAATTATTTTCAGCATGCAATCCTTCAAAATATGCAACATTTCCGGCCACTCTCCTCCTCTTCCTATTGATCCTGTAGATTCCTGCAGCTTTTCTTATTCACTTGTTCATTCGCAGTGACCATTCAGAGAATGCATATTACATATATCATTAGTATTTGGCTCTGAATTGGGTAATCTGTATTGGGTAAACCAATTTTCAACTCATGGTATAAAGAAATGATCTCGATGGGACGCATGGTAAGTCCTTAAAACTGTAACTAAATCCTTTAAACTTGCTGTAAATTATAAATGTAATGCCTGTAAAAACACGTGGCCTTTTCATTTCTGTCATGGTGAGATCCAGGTTCTTTGATAGAGTGATTAATGGGACTTAACTGAGAAACACTGGTGTAGACTAAATCAAGTCTGTACAATTATGTCCCTGCAGAAGGTTCCATGATTTTCTGCAATAGTCTGATACTTTCTGCATAGATCTTCCCATTCTTCATGTTCTGGTGAGCTGATTTGCTAACCATACTATGATCCACTAATAGTCAACTGGCTATGTAGTGATTCTCTATAGCAGTTTCTTAGCTCTGGCAGCTTTAAGATATATGGACTTCAATTCTCAGAATTTCCCAGCCAGCAGCTTGCTATGGAATTCTTGGAGTTGAGGTCCGCATACCTTAAAGCTGCGAAGATTCTATTTCACTTATTATTATGAATTAAGTACGGTGAATAATTGGAAATTTATGTCAACAATTTGTATCACTGACTATTAATTTTTACTGAATTATTGTGTGTCTGTTTTCACTGTGTTTATTTATGCTATATATTACTAAAATAATGATTTTATTTCAATTTTAAAAGGCCTAAGCGTTGCAAATGCATAAATCAATTGTGCTGTTATTGGATTTGCATATAACATTGAGGAACTAAATCTTAGCTCCTGCCAACCTTGTTACTTCAAATTATGTTATTGCCATATCTGTCTGAAACAGCTATTACTTAAGAACTGTGTTCACATGATGATGATCTTTGGAATGAGAACTATGCTACCTGCTAATCTTTTCTTTATCTCTGACACTCATTTAAATATCTTTTGTTGCCAAGCTAGGAACCGCTGTGCCTGCCAGATAAATATTAGCACAAATTCGCCCTGCTGAATGTTTTGTTTTCTAGATTTCTAGATACTAAATCACATGTGCCTCATTTCCCAGGAGAGTAAAAGAACATCAAGATCAACAGAGATGTGTTAGCATGTAGGTTTAGACCTCAGAAGCATAAAGATCAGAGAGAGTAACTTGAACCGTATCAGAAACCTAAGATGTGAAAAATAGACATAAGTTCGTTCCAACAGTTCTGGTGAATCAGGCTGGTTCATATTTTAACAGAAGAAGATGACAATACTGTACATTATTAGGTTGGTCTAATTGCTGTAAATGTCTACATCAGAAGTATCCAACCGTGGCAACTCTAAGACTTGTGAAGTTCAAATCCCAGAATTCCCCAGCTAGCCATGTTGAAATTGACAAATCTTAAAATTGACAAGGTTGGACATCCCTTGACCACATTCTAGCAATCTTGTTCTTTCAACTACCCGAGCTTCTCCAGAGGGTTACAGAGAGAATATAGTTCATTGTTAAAACACTTCACATGAAACGTAAACTTTAACATTCCTTCAGGTTTTCTCTTTAGATTTCAACAATTGAAGAACATCATGTTAAAGACAGAAATATTTGCCGTAAAATATAGGGATAAAGTACCTAGGCTTTAGAGATGTTTTGAAATCCAGTGAGGACACAGAGATACCTAAGCAAGCAACCCGAGGGCAAAGAATCCAACTCCATCCTTGGACTTCTTTCTGTGCCCCTGATATGGAGGTAGTCTTTGCTTACTGACAGGTTGTCTACCAATTGCTTGAAGTTACAATAGTGCTGAAAAAAGAGATTTACAACTACTCCTCAAAATTGCAGCCATCACATTATTCCCCCATAGTCAGAGGATTGTGGTTTGGGCACTTGATAACTGAGTGCATATTTACAAAAGCTGTAGTATCCCACAGTGATGTGATCACCATTTGTGACCTTCACAAATGCTGGATTCCAACAAGCAAAGTCAATGGGGAAGCTGGCAGGAAGTTGCAAATTATGGTCACATGCTTAATGATCATGGGTGATTTGCTGCAGCTAAAACGGACACCACAAGTTGGCACGTTCACTTGATGTCTCATTTTATGACCACTCCATTTAGCGATGTGGAGTTGCCAGTTCCAATTGTGGTCATAAGTGAGGACTATTTGTGGTTTAAAAGTAAAGTACTTCCCCCAAATTATCTAAAAATAGAAACTCGTTGCTTGCCAAAACTTTTGCATGGTCTTGCTCACTCTGAAACATTATGCCATCCATTTCAGCCCCTGTACATCCCCCTGAAATGTTAAAAATGGCTTCAGACATAGAATGAGACAGGTGTGCAATGTATCCTGTAACATTAAATAAATAAAAGGTAAGCATCTGTACTCAATTCCCCACAACATCTACTGATACACATAGTTAGCATAGTAAATACAAAATGAAGCTGTTTTTAAAGAAACTCTTCACAGAACAAAATAATAACCTATACAAGAGTCTTCAAAATCTGGGCCATTGTTTAAAATATATATATAGGTGTACAACAGAGCTTCAAAAAAGAAAAAGCAGGTTCAACTTGTTCTCTGATTTGCTCTGGGTTTTCTTGTCCTGAAAGTGATAATTAAAACAGTTTAAATGTTTTTTTATATAGAGATGTACAGTTCTCATAAATCCTTCAGCAACTGGAGATACACAAGTGGTATAAAGGAATGCCGGGCACTTCAAAAGGAATATTAGAAAAGTAGGGAGTTCCTGAAGAGATTCCCCAGAATGGTTATGCTTATAGAATTGCCATTGTTGTCCTTAGATTTTAATAATACTATTAGTAATTGAGAAGACAGCCACTGGCAACAAATACCATCTGTGCAAAGAAGCTGAAGAAACAGTGAACCACCTAGTCAGCTGCTGCAAGGAGATGACAGACTACAAACAACGGCATGACACAGTAGCAACAATGGTGCATTGGAATATCTGCAAGAAATACAATTTGCTTCCAAGCAAAAACTGGTGGGACCACAAAATAGACAAAGTAATAGAAAGTTCTGAAGCTCTGGGACTTTAGAATTCAAACAGATTGTCAGATCCTCTCCATTAGATAATTAGGAAAGAAGACCACGAGACTCCATGAGTAGAAATCAAGTGTACTTTTACTAATTATAAATGATTAAAGGCATAGCAAAGTGAAGTCTGATTATTTAGGCGCGAAAGCGATTGATATATAGAATAGCCCATTCCCCACCCCTTGGCATCACAGTTACAGTCCAATTATAATTCTCCCAAGTGTCAGGTGTGAGATAACTTCAAAAGGCATCACGAAGATGGAATGTCGGTGCTGTTAGTCCTGGCGGGAATCTCCTACGCATGCGTAGTCCGACAGGCAGCTGAGCTCCAGAAACTTCCTCCAGCACAATTAGTAACCCCTCCCAAATACCATGCCCTCCCTCCCCGTTTCATGGCAGCCGAAGCAACAGCAAAGCAGAGGCTGACACAGACAAGCATCTGCCATACAACGCCTCAACTTAATAATTGTTGATAAGACAGACAAAAAAAGTCTGGATAGTCGATGCTGCAATATGAGGTTCAAGGAATCCACATTTCTCCTAAAACCATGATGTAGCCCCTAGACACTCTCCAAATGGTCATTTTTAATGCGACACAAGGATGAACTATTGACAATGTAGGAAATAATCGTGCTAAAGTTATGTAATGATTCTGATGTTATTAAAATTAAAATTTTCATCCCAAAGGAATCAAGTTCCTCATCTTTTAGACTGCATAAATGGATGAACAAATCATAGGGAAGTTCAGCCTCTCCAAAGTTGTTCATTCTTCCTATCAGACTTCAAGCCCATTTTTAGGATGGAAATGGCATTCAACGATCTGTGTCATGACCTGGAGGGGGAAAGGATGCCACTCCTCAGTTTTTAACATCATCAACCATGCTGCCCTTTTGAGCCACCTGCAATGGTTGGGGACAGTTTTTTAGTTCCACTCTTTCTTTGGTGGGTTGGCTCCAATCTGTGTTGATGGAAGAAGAAAGTTCATGGCCCCTGATCCGTGGGGTGCCACAGGGTTCAGTCTTCTTTCCTTGGCTTCGTAAGATGTATATTAAGCCACTCAGAGGTATCATCCAGGTTTTTTTGGGGGGGGGGCGGGTAAACAACATGCAGAAGAAAAAAAATAAGAAATAATGTACAAAGGAAATTTGAGAAAGGAAATGCAGGAGAATAAGAGAAAATCTAAGAAAACCTACTTTATTCCAACCCAATCTGTTGTATTTCTCCATCCAATCATTCTTGCTTCTATCACATCCGTTCTTAACATTTTATTCTTTACAATTCTCACCTCTCTGTTCCTGGTAAATGATATAAAAATAATTGAGCTTAGAGGAGATATAGCAGTTATAGCAGTTCATGGATCCTTATGGATATTTTTTTATAAAGAGTAATAAATGGATTTATGACAAGAACTACATAATGCATTCCAAAAAAGTTGTAAGAGAAGGAGAAAGAAACTGTGGAACTCCATTTTGCATTCTGAACAGAATATGAAAAGTGAGCTTTATGTTTGACAAGAGACCACAAAATCATGCCTTGGGGATAAGCATGCAATTGGCTCATATCTCTGTCCATTGATCATTAGGATTTAAAAAAAAATGTATTTACAAAAACCTTGTCCTTGGTTTTAGTAGTATCCAGTTGTAAAAGCGAGATAGTCCTCAAAATGAACGTTTCAACCTTATCAGTTGTTTGTTATAGGATCACTGTGTCATCCATGCAAAGCAATAGTGCATTTAGAGGATGGCATTCTTTTTAAGTTAAATAGTCTGCAAATTGTACAGGTCAATGTACAAACTGAATAGCATTTGGGTAAGAATGTAGTTTTCTTTCATGCCCCTCCTAGCAGGGATTGGTTTAGAAAGCTGGCTTGTTGGGTCGCATCTAGCATAAAAGCTGTAGGCTCATATCTCTCAGAGATAACGAAGAAGGGACAGGTTTTCCCATTGGTTATCTCAAGGAATGCAGACAAGTACTTGCTTAAAATCAATGAAAACAAAACAGCAAAAAGTGCAGGCTTTGGCTTATTTTGTATGGTTCTCTATCAAGTAGCTCACCCAAGTTTCCTGATCTGTTGTAGATCTATCCGCTCTAAAACCTTTTTTTTGTTGACAGTGTTTCCCATAATTAACCATTCTATTAGGTTCTAGTATAAATATGTTTTGTAGATCTTATTAAAAATACTGAACAGACTGCTTTATTGTTAACCAGCAAGAACATAATCCTTTCTTTTCTTAGAAACTGGAATGATGAATAAGAAATCCCAATATTTGGAAATTCAGGCCATAGAAAACAAGAGATAAAATTGGAAATGAGACCATCAGCAAAGGAATTGGCATAGAACCAATCTTAAATTATATACAAAAACAGCAAATAAAGTGGTTTGCTCACCTGGAGAGAAGTTGTGGGATTTCATAACATACAAGGCATATACAAAAAGAGGAGAAGGTCAAAGACCATGAGGCAAACACAGAAGAAGATGGAGAGACAACATCAAAGACATACGAAAACAACATCAATGAACAATGTTGAGGTTGTCAGAAAAGCAAGAGCCAAACTTTGCATCTTCCACAACACCCAAAGCGATAAAAGTGGAAGTAAAGAAGACGATGAAGGCTATAGTATTGATTCATGTAAATAGTGGGGTCAAAGTGAGAGATTGCTCCTTCATCTCCGTTTATTTATTTATTTTAAGTTTTTATTTTTAGACAAACGTAAAACATACAGACATAAACACACACAAAATAAAAATCCTTCTCCAATTACTTACAGTGCGTCGGTTGGTTACAAAACTTTTGTGCTTTCTCACATCTTCACTTGCTATTTACATAAAGACTCATATCATCATTCTAATATATATGTATACAATTGTTATGGTTATTAAACATTCATTTGACTATAGCTATTATTATATCCTTTTTATGTAAAATATTCTAAATTTCAGATAAATTTATATTATGGCATTTACATCATCCTGAAATCACCCAATAGTATTAAATCTTTATATTCTATTCTATATAGAATTATTTATCTTTTATAACAAAGCTTTTAAACACCCTCTCCATAGTCCTCACTTAGAATTTACAAGTGAAACTCAAAAAATTAGAATATCGTGCAAAAGTTCATTTATTTCAGTAATGCAACTTAAAAGGTGAAACTAATATATGAGATAAGACTCATTACATGCAAAGCAAGATAGTTCAAGCCGTGATTTGTCATAATTGTGATGAATATGGCTCATAGCTAATGAAAACCCCAAATCAATAATCTCAGAAAATTAGATTATTGTGAAAAGGTGCAATATGCTAGGCTCAAAGTGTCCCACTCTATTCAGCTAATTAAGCCATAACATCTGCAAAGGGTTCCTGAGCCTTTAAATGGTCTCTCCGTCTGGTTCAGTAGGAATCACAATCATGGGAAAGACTGCTGACCTGACAGTTGTGCAGAAAACCATCATTGACACCCTCCATAAGGAGGGAAAGCCTCAAAAGATAATTGAAAAAGACGTTGGATGTTCCTAAAGTGCTGTATCAAAGCACATTAATAGAAAGTTATATGGAAGGGAAAAGTGTGGAAGCACATTAATCATCACAATTATGACAAATCACAGCTTGAACTATCTTGCTTTGCATGTAATAAATCTATCTCATATATTAGTTTCATCTTTTAAGTTGCATTACTGAAATAAATGAACTTTTGTATGATATTCTAATTTTTTGAGTTTCACCTGTATATAAAATTTCATATTATCAATCTAGTGTATATATACATACATACACACACACACACACATTATTATCATTATTAATCATTTATTTATCTATAACTATTATAACTTTATTTTGTACATAATACTCTACATTTAACTAAATTTTACTTAATTTTTATTCTAACATTTCATTTCTTCATCCTGTATCCTTCCAGTGCAGTCCTATATCTCTTGCGATTTGTGGTATTTGTATTCTAATTATTTTCTTGATAAGTCTTATGTGGACTTCTGTTGGCACCTTGTTGTTCCTTGCATATCTTGTAAATATCTCTTCGCTAATAGTAAAATTTATCTCACCATTTCAACACACTCTCTCTCCTGCTTTTCTTCCATTCAGGGGCTGTCCCAACCTTCTGCAGATTCAATGGCTGTTTCTGTTTCGCCAGAAAAAAGCGTTTCTCCTGGATTAATCAGGGACTTTGTGATGTCCCTGAGATCAGCAGGATGTGCCCTTCTCTATCACCGTCTCTATGGGACGGTTTAGGTCCAAAAGGACCATCCAGCAGCAGAGATATCGACAGCAATCCTGGAGCTCCAAGATTGCATGTCGTGTCGTAGCCACGTCAGCCCCGCCACCATCTCGGTTTATTGTTAATAAAGTCTTAGGATACTAAGCTTGCCCTGGTATCTTTCTGTCCAATTAATTCTTCAGAAATCTCTTGGCAAGGATAGTCAATCTGGATTCCCTAGGAAATTGCTTGTGAAAGAATTCCATCCATGTCCTAGTGGATTATAAGACTACAAACAAGTTAGCTCTGTATCCTGAAGTGCAGGCGTTAGTTTTAAGAAACACTTGGCAATTGATTGATTTTGCTACACCTAATAAATGGTTAAGGGTCTTCTTTTGGGGGCTTCTTTTTTCCTTTGCAAACAGCTGTTTGTACTATGTATTTTTTGTTTTAGTTTCTGGGACGGTTTGAGCAGGGGTTTATATAGAATTAGATCTATAAGCATAATCCATGTCAGCGAGGACTTTATTTGCCTTAACATGATGCTGATCAAGCCTTTAATTGAAGGTAATTCAACAACTGTTTCTCCTTAGACTTTAAATCAGGGGTGTCAAACTGGCAACACATCATAATGTGAAGCATCACAACTTTTTCTCCGTTCACTAAATTGGGCGTGGGCATGGCCAGCGTGAGACACATCTGGCCCGCGGGCCGTGAGTTTGACACCCTTCTAAGTCTAAAGCATCTTGATGGAAAGCTGTTTTGATATTGGTAGAAGCTAGAGAGTATTTGGCCTACTAGAAAGACAGCCAACATTTTTTCCTTGCCCTCCTTCAAGTAACAAAATTAAAGCCTTGTGCAGAATTCCAGTGTTTTAGTAAAAGCTGAGACCAGCAAGTTGAGATCAAAATTAATCTACCTGGATGAAAACTGAAAATCTATTTTTAATTCTTAACCTGGCATACATGTATAGACTTGGTGTGCATAGACTTACTGATAATCAAGATCAGTGTAAATTCCTCCCCCAAACAAAACCGAGGTAGTGCAGTGGTTAAATGCAGCACTGCAGGTTACTTCAGCTGACTGCTAGTTCTGCAGTTCGGCTGTTCAAATCTCACCGGCTCAGGGTTGACTCAGCCTTCCATCCTTCCGAGGTGGGTAAAATGAGGACCCGGATTGTTGTTGAGGAAAATAGGCTGACTCTGTAAACCGCTTAGAGAGGGCTGAAAGCCCTATGAAGCGGTATATAAGTCTAGCTGCTACTGCTATTGCTAAAACTACATTCTAGATGGTCATGTGGAGCAGGGGTGGGAGTTAAATCAGATTATAAATACATGTATCTGAATAGTGAAGCAAATATATAGGCAATATACACAGAGATAGAAGAAAGTTTAGCAGAGCAAGAGTTTAGAGTTATTATTTAAGCCTACTATTTTGAACTGCACTGTCTAAAAACATTGATTAGGTGCAGTGGGTTCATGCCTAGTTGTTGTATTTCTAACCATTTAAAAGAAAGTGTCAGTGAAACACACATATGTCACTTTTAAAGCCAGCCTTCAGTGAATTAAACAATAAACATAACCAAATAACAGCAAATTAACAGGAAGAGCAATATGGTGAAATGTTAAATTTACCACGCTAAAAATTGGGAGACCGTGAGTTTTCTACTCTTACCCAAGGCACAAAGCCATCTTGGTGACTTTGGACTACTGTAGTCTTTCTCTCTCAGCCCTAGGAAGCAGGGCAATGGCAAACCACATCTGAAAATCCTTGCCAAGAAAACTGCAAGGACTTGCCCAGACATTGTCTGAAAACTGGATACAATTGAATAGAAGGGGACAGCCCAGCAAGTTACATCAGTTAAAACAGGTTCAGTAAAAGAACAAAGTAATAAATAACACCCATAAAACAAACATAAAATACAGATTAGCCAACATGCCAAGTCATAAAAAGGACACAAATTAGGAAAATAATGCTTTCTTACATTCCTCAAAGTAAGTTTTTACATTTCTTTTAAAATTAGCCAGGGATCGCAATGACCTTATTCCTGATTGGAAGGAATGACTACTGAACAACGGTGTTACCACCCAGATGGCCCAGAACAGAGGTGGTATTCTGCCGGTTCGGACTGGTTCACCCAAACAGCTAGCGGAAATCGTGGGTGGGCCGCCCCCCTGACCCAGATCTATGCCCTCCTATTTAGGCAAGTTTTAAGGCGCAGAACATGCACGGAATGTGCGTGTGCAAGCAAAGTGTATGCGCGGAAGGCCAGGCACATGCATGGAAGTGGCATGTGTGCAAAGTGAGTGGGTGGTAACAAAATGTGAAACCTACCACTGGCCCAGAATCTAGTTATGCCTAGTTAGGTGTCCTTTCTAGGAAAAACTGCTATCACAGTGGATGAGTGGATGAAGACATAGGGAAACTGATCCTTTAGGTAGGCAGGATCCAAATTATAGAGAGATTTGCATGTTAAAGCAATCATTTTGAATTGATTCAGAAGGAACCAAGAAACACTAACTGAACCAGGCCTATTGTCATGTGTCCTCCCCAATAGGGGAAACACTAGAGAGAAATTCGGGTTCCTATGGCAACAGTGATTTTTTAAAATCACAGTCACTGTTGATCTCTTCTTCAATATTTCTTCCAGTTAGCCAAGGAACAAAAGCATCTGTAGGAAAGATCAAAGGAAGGTCAGTAATGAAAGGAGGATCATCCTGACATAATACAAACTCCACCCCATTTGTTCAGGCATGGAAACACTGGATCTACATACAAAGGGAGTAGCTGTTGCACTGCCAGCTTGTGCCATCATTTTGACAAAGTGTCTTTGGGAATCCAGTGGATGCCTCCTCTGCTAAGTGAAATCTTAGTGTTTTCAAATTGCAGAAAGCTATATAATTTCCCATACAATTGGTTTTCATATAAACAGGGTTTCCATTAAAAAATAATAATCATACACTGTATTTTCAGGTGGCCCAGACCTAGGCACCAGTACCCATTCTACAATTATAGGAGAATAATCAGGCAATGAACAGCAAGGCAAGATCTATTAAACTCTAGAAACGCTAACTTTGGTATGATTCCAGAGTGCTGAATATAATAGTTTCAGTGCCCTATTGTAAACAAGCTAAAACATATCCAGTAAATGTCACTATATTTTCACTTCATTTTATCCCATCTCTATTTCCTTTCCATTATTGCATTTTCAAATTGGAATCCTCTCCCCCCCCACCCTTAGTATAGTGTACCCCCCAAAAATATTACTGCTTCTAATAATAGCAGAATTTTTTCGCAGATAGCAAGCCTTTTTTTTTACAGCAATTGCTCAATAATCCACTGCAGCATAAATTTGCTGAGAGAACGTAGAATATATTGGATAGAAGCAGGTAATCAAATCTTCACAAATCAGTATGTGAACAGAACTTTTTTTTATCTGGCTTAAGAAGAGAACAAACAAGAGGGAACTTGTTAGCAAACAAGGAGTAATGGAAAAGCTGTGAGTTATGCAGTACATGAAGTGGATAAACAAGAAGAGAAAAGAAGTGTTTTGCTGTAAAAAAAGAGGTACAAATATTTAAAATGCTGTTGTAGCCCTTTATGACATTTGGTGTTTGCAGATGGTTAGCAAAGGGTTCCTGACTCCTGAGATATTAATGTACTTATGGAATACTTTAGCTTGGATTGGGATAATTCCAGTTATTCTCTCCTCCACTTTGTTCTTCTTCCTTCTTTTCTTCTTTGGTTTACAATAATTTTAAACCGGGCATCAATTTTTAAAAGAATCAGCTCATTTCCCCACTTTGCACACTTTTTCAAGTGATTCAAGTGATGTGAACTTAGCTGGACCCTCTACCTCATAGAGGAATTGCCTGTCTACTTGGAAGCAATTTATCAGCCAATGTCCCATTCCAAGATAACGGCTTTAATTTTGCTATTGTGGAAGGCAATTTTCTCTCTCTTTCAACATGGAGCTTGGTTACTTCTGTTCTGCAAACTCTTTTGGGCTATGCCCACACATGTTAAAGGTGCAGCCAGAGGCGAACTTCAGGGAAAATCAACCACGGTTCCAGCATGTCCTATGCAAAGAGAAAAGGCTCTTTTGTACTCCTTAAAGTGGGTTTTCCATGTTGATGTATATTAATAAATAGCTAATGCCTGGCACAAATTAATTGCCCCTCTGAGGCTCATATATATATAGGGGCTTTCCACTGTTGTGGGTGTACAGATTTCAACCTGTTTCGAATATGTTCAGTACATTCTAATTTCCACCTGCCTCTCCCTTATAGGAAGCTGCTTCAAAGTGATCTGTATTGAGTTTCTGTCTTGGCTGATAAGCTGCTCCAGTCATGTCTGATTCTGGGCAGTTTACGAGCCTCTCAACAGTATTAAGATTAAAACAAAGTTATGGGAGCGTCATCACTGGAGGCTTCCAAGAAGAAATTGGACTGCCATTTGTCAGAAATGGTGTAGGCTTGGATGGGGGCTGGGTTTTTTGGACTAGATGACCTACAAGGTCCTTTCCAACTCTGTTAATATCTGAACTAAAATATGGAAGCATCAAAATAGCATAAACTATGCTGGGATTATAAATTGGTCACCCTGAGTGGAAGCATGGAAGTGTTATGGGAAATTTACCTTCCTATCTCTTCTTTACTTTCCTTGCTTTCCTATCAACATGCAAGATCATCTAGATCAGCGTTTCCCAATCTTGGCATTGACTTAAAAACATACATACAGAATATTCTAGTTTGTGTGGACTTGCTGAAAATTTAGGCACTTGAAACCCATGATTTGGAAACATTGGCCTATCCCAGCATGACGTCCTACAGATGCATTGGGATTGTAGCATTTAGTCAGCATCTGGTCAGCTTCATCTAGTAAGACTTTTAACCAAGTTGGTGAAAACTGTCCAGAATAGCAAAAGGAAGTCCTATGTACAGTTATTAGGCTTGTTTTTCAGCTCATACAGTACCTGCTTTTTTCTATTCTTTTGTACCATATATTTGCTTATTTATTTGGGCTTCTATGCTGATAATAAATGACTAGCTTTTCCCTCAGGCACTAGGATAGGGAAGGTCGGAAATTGGAGATTATATAGATTGTTACATTGTAGATGATGGGTTAGGTGCCTATTTTAGTTTTCTTAAGTTTTAATTAACTTTATTATTGTTGTAAAGAGCCCAGAGTTGTGTTTTACAAGATGGACAGCTATGTTGTATACATATTTTTTTTAATAAATAATCTGCATAACTTTCTATTTGTGCCCAGATATTTAAAATAAATAAATAAATTTGTACTTCATAAAGACATTGCAGTAAATATTTATTTACTGGTAGAGACCATTGTGGGACCATCTACCTGCAGGACATATGCATTTCCATAAAAGGTAAAGGATCCCCTCACACATATGTGCTAGTCATTCCCAACTCTAGGGGTAATGCTCATCTCCATTTAAAAGCCGAAGAGCCAGCGCTATCCGAAGCCATCTCCGTGGTCATGTGGCCGGCATGACTCAATGCTGAAGGCACACGGAATGCTGTTACCTTCCCACCAAAGGCGGTCCCTACTTTTCTACTTGCATTTTTACATGCTTTCGAACTGCTAGGTTGGCAGAAGCTGGGATAAGCTCACTCACTCCATTAAGCAGCACTAGGGATTCGACCTTTCTGATCATCAAGCTCAGCATCTTAGCCACTGAGTCACTACTTCCCTAACAGTTGTTTAATTAAAGCAGTTTTTCAGTAGAATGAATAAAATTGTCTTAGATATCGCAAACATGCTGGCTCATGGTTGAAAAATGCGCAAGCGGCAATCAGTTCGACTTCATGCGCTTTCACTATTATTATTATTGTCGTTGTTCTAATTACTATTGTTATTGTTCATAATAATGCGGGCTACGAAGTGAGATTCGTTTTCTAGCAGAAGCAGCTTTCAAAATACCTTTTTCAACACCTGCGTAAGCAGTACTTAGTCCTGTGAAATGGCAGAATTTATGTGCTGAGCAAGAGTCTCAAGCAGTAATGTACCTGTATTTTAGCTTCTTACTGACACCTTGTGGCGAACTTTGATTTGTAAAACAGGAGATCAGTAAACTCAATCCTTTGGATTTTTTTTTAAAAAACATTTTTTTGTGCATCACTGAGGCATAGATCTTCCTGGAAAGTTATACTGTGAGATGTAGAATTTTATTCTTCAGTAGTGCTGTGATACTTCTGTGTTTTCTCTAAAAAAGCTATTTTGAATACAATAAGAAAATATTTTTAAAAGGGGGGAAAGGAGGACCCCCCCCTCCCCCAAGAAATATTCCAAGTGTGGTCTTACCAAGAAATTATAAAATAATATTTTTATATTTCTATTCCAGGCCAAGCACACTACAAAGGTTATTTCAAAATGAGGGTAACTCCCCCCCCCACCCCAAATCAGCAACATTTGGCTGGCAAATTTCTCCCTGCCACCTTTATGCCAGGCATTCAGTTCACCCACCGTGTTGCAGGTTTGTTTCTGGCATAAATCCAGCCACTGGGCATTGTAAATAGTGACCCATGACTTAATATTCTTCTTGTTCAATTCACCTTTTTGGAAGAGATCGCGGTTTGCACAAGACGCAGCCCAATAATGTACAGTATTTGCAATTGTGGAATTCGGGTAAATTTCTGGCAGAGGGGCTTGAAGAAACGGGCCACCAGGGGGAGCTCTATGGCTTTTAGCGGCAGCTCCTTTCTTCCTCCGTCAGGGACCGGCTGGCTTCGGGAGAGGAGAGCGGGAGGGCGCGGGGAGCTGGAAAGCATATATTTGAATGGAAACTGGGACGGAAGTCTGACAAAGGGAAAGTGTTTGTCTGCTAGGCTCTTATTCGCTTGGCGTAAGAGATGTAGCCTGCTAGTTGGAAGGAATGCTGGCCTGGCTTGGGCTGTTGCTGTAGATAGGGAGCTGCAGGCTGCGAAGGAACGAGTGGTGAGCAGGTCTCAGGAGCCCTCTCGTCCACAGACGGGGGTTTGGTTTTTTTTTTTTGCTCCTACTTACCAATGTGAATTAACTACAAATGCCAGATCCAGCTCTATTGCGTGAGGCAGAACAGAAATATATCCCATTTCCACACACATACACACACACACACATCCGTGGGCTTCTTTTTAGTCCTCCCACAGCAGAATTTCTCAAATCTCAGCAACCTGAAGATGTGTGGACTTCAGCTCCGAGAACTCGGTGCATACATCTTCAAGTCTCTGAAGCTAAGAAACACTGTGCTGTAGAGTTGAGGCAAGTTTTTTTAGACAGCACAAAAAAGAAAAAAGAAAAAAATCTGTGTCTTTGCAAAGTTTAAAAAATAGTGCATCTAGAAAGGGGGTGAGAAAAAGCCTTTGAAAAGATTTCTCAAAAGTTGGAGATAGCTCTGACCTGGGAGCAGGATCCGTATTTGTGCATCTTTAGGCAAGTGGTTGCCCCTTTCTTTGAAACAGGCTGATTAAAAAAGGAGGGACAAATCTAGAAGTTTTACATTATTCTAGATTTACGTCTCCACTCCACTATCCAGCAAATGTTGATCACTCAGGAATTAAACAAAGATCTTTGTCTGCATCTCTACAGCCACTAGGCACTGTTAAAAGATAAACTTTTCAGAAAAAAAAAATCTCAATGTAAAATCTGAGCATGCAGACTATAGAGTGATTCAGACTTCTGCAGGCTAACCAACAAACTTCTTTTCCCAGATGACTGAATCTGTCACTTTTGATTTCTTTTAAGTGTGTGTGTGTGTGTGTGTGTGTGTGTGTGTGTGTGTGTTCAAGTCAGATTTTGACTCCTGGCATCTGCTTAAACTAGTCTCTGCACTTCTCTTGTAAGTGGTTTGCCATTACCTCCCTCCTAAAGATGAGAAAAGTGTGACTGGCTCAAAGTCACCCAGTTGACTTTGTGCCTACAGTGGGACTAGAACTCACTGCATCTAGAATGGTGCCTTCACCAGTACATCAAACTGACTCTCTGGCTCACCCTAACTGAGCAGCAGTTAACTCTGTGCTCAGCTATAGGCACAGGCCTAACAGGGAAAGTGCTGATTAGGGATGAGTTCTCTTAAGCAATGCAGACTTAATCTCGGTCAAAGTAGTTCAGCTTAAATCCCAGATATATAGAATCAAGTGAAGGGAAGGCCGGTCATCAGAAAATGCTTCACTGTTTCATGAAAGAGATGATTCAGTAATTTCAAATCTTCACTGTCTGGACTTTTATGCAAATAATATATTGGAGGGGGACCGTCCCCACCACCTATATAAAATCAGGCTTGGCATCCTTCTAAAAATGGTATTCAGGATGGACAGATCTCCTATGCCCTACTACATTTCTGGAAATACAAAAGATTTTTTAAAATTACCATTAGCATTTCCTCGTGATTGATTGATTGACTTTGTTTCAGTCAATCAATCAATCAATCAATCAGACTAGAGCTAGAAGGGACCCTGAAGATTTTCTAGTCCAATCCTCTGCTCAAGCAGGAGACCCTATACCATTTCAGACAGTAGCTGTCTATTCTTCTCTTTAAAAACTCCAGTGATGAAGCACCTACAACTTCTGATGGCAAGCAGTTCAACTGATAAATTGTTCTCACTGTTAGGAAGTTTCTCCTTAATTCCAGGTTGCTTCTATAATCCTAAATCACAATTTTTCATTCCAGTTGAGTAGGAAAAAAATGAAAGGGCTTTTATATTTGGTTTTCTGTGACATTTAGTGAGCATGCATGTGAATTCAATGATGTGCCCTTTGGGTGCCCCGTATGCTGTCTCTATCAACTTTCTCCAAAATGCCAATCTTGTGAAAATATGTTGGTGGTGCAGTTCCCAGAAACCATGCTAGTCAGTAATCTTGACACTACAGGCAAAGCACATCTCAAACCCATTTAAGTGCCAAAGGGATGGGTTGTACATAAAGGCTGAACAGAAATGCAGATCTCACTCCTGCTGATGAATTTAATTGAGTTAATCCCTAAAAAACCAATTTTATCAGGAGTTAAATTCCTTAGATTTGTAGAACCTCGGAAGAATAAACAGATTAATAATGAAAGTTGTAGATATCTCCTAAATATGGAATCTCTGTTGCCCTGGGTAAGGCTTTTGCCAGCTCCTTGCACATTTCTACCCTAGTGAGCCAAGAGTATTGTGGCTGATATATTTACAAATGTGATTATACGGTATCAGATGTGTGTGCCAAAACTGCTTTCCGAATTTATGAAATAACTACTCTTGTTCTGCAAATATGAAAATGACAGCCTCATATAGGGCAATTATTAAGAAAAACTAAGCAGTACCAGATTATAGCGATAATTTTCTCTTGCTATCATAAAGTTGTGTATTTTTTGGCTTGGATCCAGGCGATTTTATCACTTCCTCCTTCACCTGCAGCCTTCTGTGCCAGAATCCTCTAGTACAGCATGAAAGGTAATCTGAGGATGTAGACATTGCCTGCTCACTATGTCATGCCAGCTTTAGGGAAGGATATTAGATATCTTGGAGGAGTGCTGTGCCAGGCTGATGTAAATGCTTGTTTGGAGTCTCTTTGCAATTCCAGATTTTATTATTTCTACAAATAATTCAAGGCGGGGAAAAATTCTAACACACCTTCCTCCCTCCTATTTTCCCCTCAACCACATCCCTCTGAGGTAAACTGGGCTGAGAGAGAGTGATTGGTGGTCACCCAGCCAGCTTTCATGACTAAGGCAGGACCTGAACTCACCACCTCTTATTTCCTATCCTAGAGTCTTAACCACTAAACCAAACTGGACTGGACAAGTGAACGCTGCTTAAAAATATAGTTGGGAAGCGTTCTTCAAACCCTGGATTGGGTGACCCTGTTCACTGTCACTCATGACCTAATCTTCTCCCATTTGGATTCTGTAAATGTACTTTACATGGGCTTCCCTTGAAAAATATCCAGAAGCTTAGGCTGGTACAAAATGCAGTGATGCAGCAGTTATGTGTGCCCTTAGAACAGCATGTCTTGCATTTCTGCTCAACAAGCTGCATTTTTTCCAGTGTGTGAGGTTGCAAGTTTGCTTCTGGGTCCAATACAACTGATTTTAATCTTTTAAAGCACTTTATGACTCGGGACTGGGTTATCCAGCCTCGCCCTGTTTATAACTGCCTTCCCTATCAGATCTGGCTGAAAAGGCATGCTGCAGATTCCATCTGCCAGGGAACTACACTTCTCTGCCATGGTGCCCGCCTTCTGGAATCTCCTCCTCCCAGAAATGAGGCTAGCTCCATCCCTCTTGACATTTTTCAAATCTCTCAAAACCTGGCTATGCCATGAAGCCTGAGGGTCCCGAGGGACCAGGGAGAACTTGCAATGGCTCACTTACTGTGGCTAACATGATCCTTTCCTGCTCCTATATTTTTTATAGTTTATGTTTTGTTTTATATATTTATTGGTTTTCTTTTTTTAATTAGCCATTGCATGCCACCCAGCGTCATGCTCTGTGAAGTGGGTGTGAAATCAATCAATCTATCTATCTATCAATCATCTATCTATCTATCTATCTATCTATCTATCTATCTATCTATCTATCTATCTATCATCTATCTATCTATCTATCTATCTATCTATCTATCTATCTATCTATCTAATCTCTCTCTCTCTCTCTCTCTCTCTCTCTCTCTCTCTCTCTCTCTCTCTCTCTAACTATCTAATCTCTATCTATCTATCTATCTATCTATCTATCTATCTATCTATCTATCTATCT
Organism: Thamnophis sirtalis; assembly: GCF_051295495.1. NCBI lineage: Eukaryota > Metazoa > Chordata > Lepidosauria > Squamata > Natricidae > Thamnophis > Thamnophis sirtalis. Next base: position 87,899,951 of record NW_028261383.1, on the reverse strand, counting down.
ATCTATCTATCTCTTCATAGTGCTTTATGGTCCTCTCTAAGCAAGAATCAGCATATTGCTCCCAACAATCTGGGTCCTCATTTTACCCACCTCATGAACTGGTCAGGATTGAACTCCTGGCAGTGAATAGAGTCAGTCTGCAATATTGAATTAATTGCTGTGTCATCAGGGCTCTTTTAACTGGATAGAGAGCACCAGGAGATCTAGGTTTGTAAGCAAGATTGGGAAGTAGAAGGAAATCTACTGCAAGACAAATAGTGAGAGATTTCTGTCATTTCCAAGATGGACAATTTACTTGGTTATTTTAATGTTCAACAAGTTGGAAACAAATTTTGGTGCAAGTGATAGGCTATTCATGATAGGCTTTGAACCTTGGAAATTTATCAGTTAAATTCAAGCAGGCACATTTGCTTGAATCTGGAATAGTCCTTTGGGTTATAAATTACGTTTCAGGCTCCCACTCAAAATGGATCAAAGTTCAGAGGTGTAATTATACATTTCTTTGGATCATATACTGTAAGTGGCCAGGAATCAATAACTATGTTTGGCTCAAATAAAAAGCTGCATTCTCTGTTTCTTGGGCTAAATAGATAAAACGTGAACGATAGAAGTTTTTGAGACAAAGTGGAAAGAGCTGGAGTGCTTGAAGAATGTAAATATAACTGATAACATGGAAGCCTGGTGAAAGGGGAGTCAATTAACCCATTCCTTAGCTCTCTCATTGCCCCGTTTCTGTAATCATTACAAATTGGAAAAGAGCTTTTTTGATCTCAAGGAGAAATGGAATGGAATGTCCTCCCCCTTTGCTCCTGGCTGCTGCAGCTTCCCTCCTGTTGCAGGCTGGGGGTGTGAAATCACAGGAATTCCAAAGGCAGAAGAAAGTTGGCACCAAGATCAGAACAGAAGTCTCTTGGAGTGGGAGAGGAAGAGGAAGGCTAAGACAAATCTGAGGGAAATGAAAGATTTCAGGGCTTTCTTTATTTGCCTACCTGGCTGATGTTTTCCAAATAATCAAACACCTGTGGACATTGCAATTCCCTGCTAGGATTATACAAAACATCCAAAAAGAGAACTTTGCAGAGCAGAGAAGCACAAATGAAACATCTCTTTTTTTGCAAGGCTCCAGTGATTGAAGGCAGTTTCTGTCTTAGTTAAACAAAGCAGCTTGTGCCAGACACTTGTTTGGAATGATTTGCACATCCTCCCTCCGCAAAAAAAAATCAAGGGCTTTTGCAGCTTGAGAAAAGAGGAACAGACTCTCAAGGGCAGAAAGATTATTTCGAATACATAACACGGACTGAGTGGAGAGAATGCAAGCACTCTAAACTTAACAGTTTTGGCAGATTTGATGAAGGAACCATATCTTAAATCTAGGAAAACTCAGGCATGCAGAATGCTGCTCTTCAGAGAAACTGAAAAGATACTGCTGGAAATTTGCTCAAGTTTTATAACTTTAACTAATACTGCCATAAAAGTGTGCTATGTTTGTAGGAATCCTGGGTGAATGGGATAATTACACTGAAGATTGATTTGGTGCCAGTTTGTTAGTTTGGATGTTTGAATCTGTTTATAGTTTTAATATGATTTTATATGTTGTTTTAACTTTTGATTAGGAGCCACTCAGAAATGATTAGAAGATGTGGAGTTTCTAAATAAATAGTGTCTGCAAGTGACCAAACATATTTGTTCTGTGTACAGACGGTCTTTTGTTTTGAATAATGGTGAGTTCTTTTTTCACTGATGTTGCATGAGAAACAGGTTGAAGAACCTGGGAATGGCAGCGTCTTTCTGCTCTCTGAGCCTCATGAAGCAAATTTTATTAATTTTGTGCCTACACTTGTTATAATGTGAAGCAGAATTTTCCAGTTATAATGTGAAGCAGAATTTTGGACCATCTCCAAGGAATAGGTGCTGTCCTATTATCATTGAACAGAAGTAGCTATGGTGAAGATCTCTGTGGCCTGATCAATCATCAACCAGTCATCTTCCTAGCCTCCTAGTCTAGTGACCTTTAAACATGCTGGAATTTCTTGCTGATGTCGAGCAGGTCAGATTTTAAGGTGCTGGCTGAGACTTCTTATATTTCTGGCTGAAGACCATCTATGCCTAATTTTCTGTTGCAGCTGTGCTTGTTCTTCACATTAGGGACAAAGGAGACATTATTCTCCTGAATAATTCAAATCAGTTTAAAATTCTCCAGCCCTTTCTTTCCCTTAGTATCTTCTTAACTCCATATGAGTAAGGGGAGTCTTCATTCAAATCTTAATATGTCTTTTGATAATACAATTAATCAAATATTTTAACCAGTGGTTTCTAGTTTTTATTCCTCCACTGCAGGATTTCTATCAATTGTCCCTTGCAAAACAGAAGAGAGGATATGAATCCAAAAAGAAGATGCAACATCTCTTTCAATATGGTAAATTAATTGATTAAATAGATAACATGTGTTCACTTAAAATAGAATAACAAAGTTGGAAGGGACCTTGGAAGTCTTCTAGTCCAATCCCCTGCCTAGGCAGGAAACCCTACACCACTTCAGACAAATGGATATACAACATCTTCTTAAGGCATTAGTCTGAACTTATTTTATACTTATTTATATTTCACTCAAAGAATCACCCTGAGTAAAAGATTTAAAAACACCCGTATTTGAAGTTCTAGCTACTCATGGAATTTTAATTTCTAGGTGTCATGCAATATAAAAATTAACACAAATCTTTAGATATATCTTAAGTATTTGAATCTTAGCAAAACCAATTTCATTCAGCACTATCAAATGATCAGTGTCAATTATGGCTCCTGTGTCACACTCCTATATGGAAACACACCTATTGAATGGCTGGGTTAAAACATCATATCAAATCATAATGTGATTTGTTCACTTTTGACTTGTGGTTCTTTGTGAACTTAGATATCCTAGTTTATAAATTGTGGTTTATTTAATAAATATAATTATATAAAGAATGAATTGATACAATTTGTAAACAGAATCCCTGTTACCAATCACTAACTAGTAGTTGAGTAAGCAAACTCAAGAAACATTTGAACACTTTTTACACTATATCACATAAGTTTTATCTTGAAGGGCAGAATTGAAATTACCGGCTGAAAAAATGAACAGGGACACAGAGAGGATATAATAATCAGAGGCATGTGATTTGTTGTGTCAGAATGTGTATCAGTTACAAATAAATCACCAAAAGAGAAAGATCCAGTAAAAACAGCCACAACCAATTTTTGATAAGCACCAAATTTAACTTTTAAGACATAGAAAGACAGCAAAAAGCAATACAGTCACTGAGTAGCTGTGAAGCAGAAGCGTTTTTAACTTTTTATTTGTAAAGGGTGGGAGGATGAGTGGGTTACAAGATCTGAAACTTTCCAACACTTCAGGTTTTTTTCTGCTTATGTTATTTTGAGTTTGTGCCCAATTACTGTTACATTCAAGAACTGTCAAATTTATAAATTCGCCTTTCTGACTTTTCAGTCCTGTCCCATCTCCTCCCCTGCCATTCCCACTGCACTATCATATAAAATCCAAGTTTCTTAAACTTTCATAAAACATTTGCAACTCTTGACTTTGTAAAGCCAGTCTCTCCACACATTTTTTTGGTTTATCTTTCTTTCTTGCCTTTCTTTGAAATTAGGGGATTAATAGTCTTGAGTCTATCAAGTAGAGTCAACTTAAATAGTTGAAAATTGGAACAGATTTTTTGTTTAATTACTGTACTGGTATCAACAAATTAAAAGGTCAACAGAGATGCACAATGAGGGTGTGAGCAAAGTGATCTAGTGGTATAGATTAAGCTACTATCAACTTTCTGTCTTCTTTTTTTAGCACCGTTAATGTATATGTTTAGACCTATATTAGCACCTTGTCCCCGATAAAATAAAGAAAAACACTCTTCAACTTGTTAAAATGGAAGAACACAACTTGTGCATAACAGATGAAGAAGCTGCTAAATTTAGATGACAAGATCCTTGTCAATGTCCTCTGTAAAAAAAGAAAGAAAGACATCAAATAAGATAAATGCTTGCTGTCAATGTCTTACACAACATTTATGTGATTCAATCATTTCTCCTAGGATTTAGATTTTAGATTTATTATCTAAAGAACAGTCTTTTCCAAACTGGTACCAATCAGATGCAATGGTTACTGTTCTCAGAATTCCTGCTCACGGTGTTCTGAATGGTAAAGTTGTAATATCTGAAGGATATAACCTATTGGTTAATTGGCTGCTGTTTTAGAAAGAGGTTTTTAGAGCCATACTGAGGAATAGGAATTCTTGGCTAGTTAGAATGCAAAGAAATGATTTGTAAAAAAATATTGAGCCTTTAGAAATTCTAAAGGCATACAGTATATGACTCAGTTTTACTATTAAAGTTAAACAGTTTTGGCTAAGGAAGCTCCTGGATATGGTTACAGGTAGTCTCATTTAACAACCAGAACTGGGAACGGCAGCTTGGTCATTAAGCAAAGGGGTTGGTAAGTAAAACCGTGACTTTGCTTATGATCTTACTTCAGCTTTCCTTTGTTTTACAGACCTGTGAAGCCCATAAATATGAGGGCTGGTTGCAAAGATAGTTTTTCATCACTGTCATAATTGCGAACAATCATTGGAGAAGTCACTTGCTAAATGAGGACTGCCTTTATAAGCCAATTATATATACGGTATTCTGAATTTCTTGAAGGAAAGCTGGGATACAAACGAAGAAAAATGGTCTTTAAGAGCTTCAGCTAATTCCAATTAGCTAATACAGATTTGTGGTACTTACTTTCCATAATGCCAAAGCAGTTGGCCCATTCCTCCAGAGCAATGTATTTGTCGTTGTCTAGATCACATGTCTCAAAGAAGCGAGTGGTGCAGTGCTCCATAGGGATCAAGGGAGCTCTGAGTGGGGCCAGTTCAGTGTGGGACAGGTATCTGAAAGGAATATCAAAGTGGGCACAATTACCGCCACTCCCAGAAATCTCATAGAAAAGGCATGCATGATGGTCAAATGAATCCCCAGCATATTTTCATTGCATAAAATTACCGCAAATAACCTGGAACAAATAACCTGAAAAAGCATGTATGAAAAAGAGACACCTATTATCTTACACCTTTCTCCTTTTATATATTTCACTTAAATAATTATCATTAAGCCTTCCAGAGTGTAATGTGCAGTTTTCTGTTCTGTGGGACAAAGAGTTCTCTATTATCTATCTCTTTTTCCATCAAACAGCTTTACAAATAAGCTTCTTGCGGTGATTAGTATTTTATGCCTAGTCTCTTAAATATTTAAAGGGTAAATGCAGTCTGCATTGGATCCTTTATAGTCTGGCATCAGAGTGCTAGTTTTAGACTTATTGTGATAAAATTTTTAAACATTTTTTAAAAATGAAATTCATCTCAGGATTTGAAAAAAAAATCCTATTTAGTGATCCTGGAAATAAAAGCTCTAATCAATTATAAGGAACAACTTGTCATTATTTGAGATCAGTGTCTGACTTTTAAAAAAATAGTGCCATAGCTCACTGATTACTTAATTTTACCTTTTATTTGATTTCGCCTGTTATTTCTAAACTAAACTGGAGTCTTGATTTCTGTGTCCCAGGTGAATGTTTTAGCCCCACCTTGCTAAAGGATAACAATAGCAATAGCAGTTAGACTTATATACCGCTTCATAGGGCTTTCAGCCCTCTCTAAGTGGTTTACGGAGTCAGCATATCGCCCCCAACAATCTGGGTCCTCATTTTACCCACCTCGGAAGGATGGAAGCTGAGTCAACCTTGAGCCGGTGAGATTTGATCTGCCGAACTGCAACTAACAGTCAGCTGAAGTAGCCTGCAGTACTGCACTCTAACCACTGCGCCACCTCGGCTTTAACCACTAGTAACCAAGGTCTAATTTTATTCATGAGGTAATGGGATTTATCTATGCCAAGTTTCTCAAAAGCTAGGAATAGCAGTATATACCCATCAGCAGGATGTTGGTCTAGCTGTCCAAATTGCCAATGCACAGGGAAGATGTACATGTTGTAGTTTTTCTCAAAGTCACGGGCAAGGAGTTCTACTGGGTGTTCTCCAGCCTCCAGGCGCTTCTCATTCTCATGGATCTTCTTCACCTAGTCAGGAAAATACAGTGGGGAATATTAACTCTGTAATAAAGGCATCCTAAACTATGGGGCTCTGCTTAGGTGTGTCTCTTGCCCACCTTGAGTTTCTGCTTCTCATTCAGCATGTTGTTATCCTCATCCCGCTCGTACAGGGTAACCAGCACATTCTTCAGCCAGTCGCGCATACGCAGAGGGAATTCAGTCAGCTCAGTATCAAGACAGGCAGGAATGACTGAAATGCAACCAGAGTCCCATCAGTTCAGACACAATTTATTAAAAATAAAGAGCTATTATATTCAGCAATGAACACATTGATCCCAACTAATAAATGGCAGAAAAGCTATTAAGACACCAGCTGCGAATTTCTGCGATATAGGACAGAGATGCTGCTTTGTGCCTCCACAGTTAATCTTATTGACATTGTGATGTGCAGCACAATGCTTTTCACTCCTGTTGGAACATTTCTTCTACCTTCTATCACCCTTCCAATTCACCGCTTCCCTTCCCCAACACAGTTGCACAGTTGCACAATTTAATGGCCACACTGGTCAACAGTTCATGTCAATGATGCTCCATAACTTCTGCATTGTAGATAAATTATCAATTTCTCCAGACATTATTTTCAGTATTCTGAGCCAGACTGAATTTTTGAAAGATATTTTAAAAGTTGAATTTAGTCATCTACAATGATATGGATCGACCCGTTTTTTGCTTTAAAAAAGTTTTAAGATTCCCCCTGCCCCTTTAACTAAAAGTTAAGGAAATCAGAAATGTAGTATTAAAGTCCTCTTAAATCTGGGAGATTTCTGAAATTCTATTTATTTAATGGGATACAGGTTTCTAAAGCCGTCATAATTTTTTTTCCTTCCCAAGAAAAACTGTTTGCTTCAGAGGAGGAAATCCATGTTCCAATGAAACCATCCACCTCTTAGGTTAATTTTACTTTGGAGAGTCTGCCTGCCATGGCCACCCAGATGCTATTTAATGTTTCTTTTATCCCACCTAAGGGAAAAACCCTCAAATGTGATTTTATTGGCATGTAATACTCAGAGTTGGCTAGGTTAACAAAGTTGCTTGAATGATGCTTTTACAGGATTCCCTCTGCATTGCTGATTACCTTTGAGGCTTTTCTCTCTCTCTCTCTCTCTCTCTCTCTCTGTGTGTGTGTGTGTGTGTGTTTAAAAGGAATTTCCTTTCTAGCTGTCATCTATCAGAACAAATGGTTCACAAAGCATCAAACAATTGCACCTAAATGCATATGAGTAAAATTATATGTTATATGTGGGCAAGGGAAATGCTAAAAGCTTACTTGATTTACTTGTAAAGGCGAGTGTTAATTCATGGAATATCTGTAACTGGGGAGAGGGGATTGCACTCAGCAGTTAGAAAGGGAATGAGTAAGCACTGATGTGTTATCATTGTCTGTGCTCTGCTATTTGCACAAAGAGGGAAAGTCTTTCTGGCAATATGCACAATGATCTTTATAAAAATGAATGAATGGCCGGAGGGGAATATGGCTTAACCTTTAGGAACCATTGCTGAATAAAGGAGCTGAGGAAACAAATTGTCACAATCGAAGAATAGTCTATGGAGATTCTCAGTCATTTAGGTTATGGTCGTCCCAAATGCTTTTTCAAGAGGCGACTGGACTTTCTGGGGTTTTTTTTTTTGGGAAGACATTTCACTTCTCATTCAAGAAGTTTCTTCAACTCTGAGTGAATGGTGAGGAATGGAAGGATTTACACTTCTTGCAGACAGTTGGTCATTTGCATTCTTTAGTGAGTCCTTAAGGACACCTGGAAGTTTATCATCAGGATCACCTGAGTAATACAAATGGGTGTGGAGCCTTCTTGGAATTGTTGAAAAGACTGTGTTGTAAACTGGAGATAGACTTCCATTCCCCACCATCCAGCTGGAGCTGAAGAAGCTTCTTGGATGAGAAGTGAAATGACTTAAAAAAAACAACCCAGAAAGTCCAGTTGCCTCTTGAAAAATAGTCTATGGAGATGCACCTTTGGGGCAATCAAAGAATAGATTAAAGTTAGACTTCAATGCTAGATGATTGATCATTTACCAACTGGCACAAAAAAATTGCAGGATACCCATTATCAAAGTCACCCTGCAGTCCTTGCCAATGTGACCTCTACATAAATTCCTCAGACTGCATGAATGTCAAAGTCCATATATTCTGAAAACATGGTCATTCCTAACAAGGGCATTACTAAGCAGTTATTTTCTAATTGGACTGTTCCATTCTTAAGGATAATGACTCACTTTTGCAAGGTCCAATGTAATCCAGGTGAAGTTTGTGTCCTTTCTTGGTGCCTTCCAAAGTACATTTGGTGGCAAAGAAGTGGCAGGAGGTGTCATAGGTCTTGTTGTCAGTACCACATACCTTTGTGAAAATTGTGAAAAAGGTTCTTTGTGTTAGAAAAAGTGTCCAAATGGACCATGGTCTTTCTCCTACTCTAGGACAACAAATCAACAAATCTGCTCAGATTAAACTTCAATTTGTCAGGTTTCATAGACTCATAACGCAACTGGGACTTTTTCAAGGACTAAGCGCACTTTCCCGAATTCAAAGAAAATGGAAAGTTCACAGATGTCACTGCATTTCCAAATGATGAATGACATTTCAAAACAGTTGCATGCTGTATAAATATTAAAAGAGTATAAGGTTCAAGATAGACATTTGTGGTGGTAAAATCCAAAATGGTAGAGTTGAAGTCCCCCAATGTTGCTTTCTGTTTTTTATCCAACACAGAGAGAACCATTGGTAAGCACTACCTCCCATTCTCACCCGCCTTCTGCAATCTACAATTGCAGAGATTCAGAAATGAACAGAATTATGTACTGCCAACCAATCTGGCTTTCATTCATAATCTTACCCTACATGTGCCCAGGTAAATCCTCCTATCCTGATCCAGTTCCCTCCAAAATTAAAGGACAATCCTCCCCACAATTTTTTAAATAAAGGCAGAACTGGTAGTAAGCCGTACAGTAACTACATCAGCTTTCACTGGGGAACCTTACGTGCAATTAATTACAATCTTGAATATGTAGTTACAATTTAGCTTCACTATAGCTGAGTATCTTTCTTTTATTTCTTATACAGGTATATATTTACTCACCTTGTGTTGTATCTAAAGTCTTTGCTTACCTTCTCAAACACTGCAGTGCTGGTTGGGCAGCTGGAAGGATCTTGGCATACACACATTGGAGTGTTGCTTTCATCTAATTCACAGACTTTGCCGTGTTTGCAGTGATGGTTTTGGCAGGGGTCTAAGTAAGATCCGAGAAGCCATTTTAGAACCCCCAAAGGGCCAGTGCTGCTTTACAAAAACTGAAGGACTAGTTGTGACAAAACCATAGCCATCCCACTCAGACATAAGCTGACACATCAGATGCATGAGAACCTCCTAAGAATGTTTATGCAGTAAATTTGTAAGGTCTAGTTACGTTGTTTGCATTCATCACTGACTGAAGCAACATGAACATTACCAGGACCAATCAAAACCAATATTTGGTTATCATGAATGGGGCAAATTTTTCTGTGAGATTGGGAACTTTATTGTCTCCCTGTATTTTAAAAACGTATCTAATGTAGGATTCTCAAACTAGGATTCTCCAGAAAATCCCAATAATTTGAAGGGGTTGCACTTAAAAAAACCTGATCAGACATGCACAAGAACAAACTCACTCCCTTTGCTTGCAGAAACTCACACAAAGTAGTTGTGGTTCCACAAAGTTTGTGGAATTTCTGGTTTAATGCATTTGCGAACTTCTGGTTGAATGTATTTCAAGTGTTTCTCATTTAATCAATTAATAACATTCAACAAAAGATGAATTAAACTATTAAAAGATGAATTAAACTATTAAAAGATGAATTAAACTATTAAACTAAACCCGTCTTGAATGGTATGACTGTTGTGTGTTTTTAAATTATGTATTGTTATGTTTCATTTTTTATTTTTTATTTTTTGTCTGTACCCCCCCCCCCTTTCCCTGATTTGATTTGTTAGCCGCCCTGAGTCCCCTTCGGGGGAAAAGGGCAACATATAAATATAATGAAATGAAATGAAATGAAATGAATGAAATAAAGTGTAGATTGGTTACAGATAAAAAATATTCAGCCTCAGACAATTTCTTCCCCTCAAAATTCTTTACAATATAAATGGGTATCCTGCACTGCTGTGTGATGGTTCACCCTGAGTCCCCTTCCCACTCTTTCCCATATCATGAACTGGTGGGAAAATGAACTGGTGGGAAAAGAAGAGATCTGGTGGTTTATAACTTAATAAGGATGCTAAGAGAGACTGGATTGCTGTTTTCCTGTTGCTAGTGGGAGGAGATGATCAGCAATCTATAGTGAATTACCAGAAGGAAGAGAATACTTCATTGTTTCCCCTTTGACGGCACTAAAAAGGAGAGGGAAATGGAAGCCCCTTGCATGGTTTACTCTAATTCTCCTTGCAATTAAATAATTTTGTAGAGTTGTTTTGATCTGAGGAGGTGTAGAGAGACATATTGATTGCCCAGTTTGGGACCTAAAATGCCATTTGCAGTTTAAGGGGAGGGGAACTCTTCCTAAACATCATCTGATTCTCTTTACACTCCAGATCTGATACAATAACCTGCTTGATTCTTTTCAGTCTCACATGAATATGTATGCACTTCTTATGTACTCCATGCTCAAATTACTGTGATCATGTTATGCGAGGACCTAGCTCTCTGAAGGAGAAGGCCCTAATGCTGGGAAAAGTGGGAGGCAAGAGAGCAAGGTAGATTACAGTAGTGAAAAGTATACTGTTGGAAGACCTGAAAAACCAGGTTAGGGACAGATTGTCATGGAGAAAATCTGAACTGTGCGGTCACCAAGAATTGTAATGAAATGAATGAAAGAAAATGTATGCACTTCAGTTCTCTACTGTTCGTCTATGGAGATTCTCAGTCTTCTAGGTCATGGTTGTCCCAAAGGTGCTTTTTTCAAGAGGGAACCGGACTTCCTGGTTTTTCTTTGAAGGTGCTTCACTTCTCATCCAAGAAGCTTCTTGGAAGAGAAGTGAAATGTCTTCAAAGAAAAACCAGGAAATTCAGTTGCCTCTTCTAAAAACCATCTTTGGGACTCTCTACTGTTCCAAAGGGGAATGTGTGTATGGGATTACAACATAAATACTTTTAACAGATTGACTGATGCTAGACCGTGTGCCATCATCATTCTTGATTCCCAGTGAACACCCAGATTTTCTCCATGAGCCTTCCCATATATGAGGAGAAATCAGGTGTCAAACCCCTTGTCTCTGTGTGAGACAGACAAATGCTTTCTTTGTCAAACGATTCCCATTTGATTTTCATTCCCAATCAGACTAATATATAGCGAATATAACACCACTGTACAATCTTTACTGGGGTTCTTGATACAAAGGAACACCCGAAAGTGTTCACTCCAAGTATGGCTTCTTTTTTGTAAATGGAAAAATCTTAAATTTATTTTTTCTTCTTGTACTGGTCTGAAGGTTTGCCCTCTAAGAATGGGCTTACTGCACATGTTATGGTGACAGATGCCAATTTCAATTCTCTTGATATCTTACGTGTATGTATGTACCTTTTACAGACACCTAGATCTTGTATATACACAAAATACTTTATATAACTACATATTAGGGATTAGGCTATGCAGCCACGTACTTTCAGCCACAATCTCTTCAACATCCACAGTGGTCTCTTCAAATTCGCCAATCTCCACCTGGACTGGGTTGATTCCAACAGGTTCCTAAATGAACAGATGGAATGAGATCAAGTACTGTTAGGGTCTGAAGGATGACTGATTTCTGTAGCATGGGTACTGTACTCAAGATTGGGAAGCAATCTTCATTTATTCAGTATGGATGCCACCTGCCTCTGAATGACTCTGGGCAGCTCACAACAACAGAGTAATATAAAAACAGCAAAATACCAAATGAAAATGAAAGAAAACAAAAAAAATACCCCAAATTAATGTTTTGTAACTTGGAGACTTCCCAAAGCTTTAGGCTACAGAATTCACTAGGAATTGAAGTGCAGCAACACACTTTGAAGGTGCCAGGGTGAAGAATGCTGCCTTCCGCGTAGTGTATTTAAAGTACCCACATGCGAATACACCCTCACATTTACAAAAAGCACCCAGAGTTTAAGAAGCAAGGTATTATTTTATGGTCATAGCTGTTGGTATTTTCCAAAAAACAATTCCTGATGCCTCCGTTTACAAGTGACATTATTATTTTTATTGCTACTTCATTAGTGTTGTTGAGGGCCGCCTAAGATAAGTGTTGTTGAGCGCTGCATAAGTGGCCACCTAAATTTTATTAAATAATTTTTAAGTGGTTGCTATAGGCAAACAATAATTTGCTTACTCTATTCCTGATGTGTATTTCTTTACTATTGACATTTATTTTAAATTGTAAAATTCTAAGCATTTATATTCATGCAAACCAAACAGTGCCAACTATGTATAAGAGGTATGTGTTAATAAGCTGGAGAGTAAAAATAATTTTTAAGGGAAAAAATGAGTGGGGGGAACATTACCACACAACCGCTGAGTAAAGGCTGAGCAGTTTTAGTAGTTATGGCTATGTCAGACTGATTGACTGGTAGGCTAGATATAATCAACTGGGGGCAGGAAAGAAAAAGAAATGAGTAAACTGAAAAAGGAATTGGTGTCTTAAGTGGAACTCTGACTAGGAGCACATCACCCTACAAGAGTTTATTGTGTTTGTATGTGTGATATGCATGTAGAATGAATAGAATAAAGTAAATGAGTTGCATTTAGGGAAACTGTAGCAGCAGGAGATGAACATATCTGCTGTTAGTCTCTCTCCTGAGAATTTAGAACTATTTAACTCTCCATCCCACTCCTGGGGATGTTTGCTTGTAAGTATAGCCTTGAAGCGAGAAGGGGCCAGTACTGTGTTACTCTGTACCTGTGTTGCAGGGTCCTCTATAACTTCCATCTCTTCCGGCAGAGCATCTTGCTGTAAGAGAGAGAAAAAATAGGCAAATAAAGACTTCTATTTGGAGTTCTCAAGTTGGTACTAGAACTCTACTCCTACTGCTGGGATATTCCTTTTGCGTGAATATGCCTCCATATTGCTCTCAACCCTCATCAAGTATTTTTATCTGGTTTCCCTTTGCCATAGTGAAAACCAAAGAGCTTCCCAAGAACTTCTTGGAACATCTGACCTGTTATTTTTAAAGATGGAATTTCCTTATCTACTTCCTCTCTGAGAGGCAAAGCCTGAATTGAAGGCATTCAACTCTCCTGGCCCATAATGCACTTCTATAAACAACACAAAATATCCTTCCCATTCTCTTGGTGACAAATGCATGTATTTATTTCTCAGGGGATTTCTTATCTTTGTTGTTTCTATATTTGTTATAATATTGGAGTTTATAGGTTATTTTACTATTTCATTAAATGATAAGGCTGCAAATATAACTTGAAAAATGTTAAACTATGACTTTGAAGTGGTTTGCTTATGATGTGGTTATGTTTGCTCTTCCTATTCTTCTTGTATAATATCAGGTATGTCCTGAGAAACATAAAAATAAATTGAATGAAGATTAAATAGGTGAAAGAAGAGTGTAAAAAATGAATAGGTGATGAATTAATGTGGATCGAATGAGTGACTAGAATGGATGAAAGAATGAAGGACTCAAATGAAAATCAAATAGTGAATGGCATCAAAGGAAAGTGTAGACTAGGAAAGTCATGATTAGATGATGTTGAAGGCTTATGAAATCATCAAAAAGCGAAAGGAAAAGAAAGTGTAGTGGTATTTGGACTTGGTGGAAGCAAGAATGGCTTCCAAGGACAGAAAAATAAGTTGTATAGTGAATGGAAGTTGTCTAAATTAGACTTAGCTATAGCTATAGCAATAGCACTTAGACTTATATACTGTTTTACAGGGCTTTGACAGCCCTCTCTAAGTGGTTTACAGAGTCAGCATATTGTCTCCAACAATTGGGGTTCTCATTTTACCCATCTCGGAAGGATGGAAGCTGAGTCAACTTTGAGTCAACCTCTAATTCTTTTTCTTGCATCATGCCTTCAATGACTTTCACTTATTAATTTCCTTTTTTACTTTGGAAATGAGCTGCATGATGGCTGTGATATATTTACTAAAAAAAGAATATATTGATATAATTGCTATCACTACCCTGCTAAAAGCTTATATATTTTGACATGCATTGACAAAACTCCTTGATTGGTCCTTGCTGGACTAGACTATAGAGGGGATGAGATACAACTGGATAAAAATGAACCAGCAGAAGTTGGAAGCTTTGATAATTGGGTAGGAAAGTTGAGAGTGATCTTCAAATGCTGAACTATTTCTGAGTGTTCAGAGCAGTGAGGTGGGTTGGAGTGCTTACTTTCAACTGTACTATACAGAGAATTTGACACTGCAGCATCTATAACATTCAGAAAATGGGTTTTTAGAGCTAATGATACTCACTGGAGCTGCCAGCGCCTTGCCTGCCAGGCAGAGGAAGAAGAAAATCCAAGCTCGCATCTTTGCTTGAAACCTGAGTTTATGGAGAAAAGAGAACCATAGTTTATTTTGCAAGTTGGAGGGAATGTATTATTTCCCTTAAATTTCACAGTTATCAATATTTTGAATTGGACTCTTTTATTTTTAATATCTGTACCCACTTCTTCCATATAGCTCAAGGCAATATACAGTATGAAACAAACAGACAATGGCATATCCATTATATCACTGGACAAATTCTGGAAAATCGATAACATCATGATCCACACAATGTTAGGTCATCTTCCTTCCCATTGTTGCCCATGATTTCCCATTATAGTCATCATCTAAGATGGTTTACAAGACAAAGTGAACCACTAAGTATCCAACCCAGCATATTGTCCCAATCTGGGATCTAAAATGGTGATCCATAAAGGTGTTTCAGTGATAATTTAAATGAGCAGAAAAATAAAAATATTTTTATAATAGCAAAAATCCCAATAAATTGTCAACTTTCACACCATTTTAATGTCAGGCATTGATACTCTGGGATATTCAGTAATTGCATGAGGCAGGAGTCTTTTTTTAAAACAATTATGTCATATTTTAGTTAGTTCTGGGGTTCCACCAATGTCATTGAGGCTTTATTCGCATCATAATTCCTGTGCACCAAATTGCCAATCTCTGGTTTGATCTAGATTTTTAAAAAGCCCACATTAAAAAGGGACTGAAAAATGTTCCACTATTATCCAACAATAGATTTTACAAAACTTTCTGTTCCTAACTGAATCTCAACCATCTGAGGAAAGGTAGCAGATAATTGCTAATTCCAATAGAAATCTGAAGCACCAGTGCTATCTAAAAAAATGTATTGGAATAAAACTGCTTTTGCATACTCAGTAATACTTCTTGTTCACTGACCTATGAAGACTACCTTGGACTCTTAGGCAGGCAATGGAAAATAAGCAGGAAGGATTTGGCTGTATTAATTTTCTTCCTCTACCCCAGATATATCCAACCTTAGCAACTTTTAAAACCTATGGACCTTAACTCCCAGAATTCCCCAGCCAGAGAATTCTGGGAGTTGGAAGTCCAGAAGTATGCTTCTTCCAGAACTCAACATTCCCAATAAAAAGTTCTATTTCAGATCAAACAAATGCAGAAACATGAAAAACTGAGGTATGTGGCTTCCTTTTCTTGGCATGAATAGCTGTTGGTGGAAACTTGTATTATTATTCTTTTGCAATAGCAGTATTCAAGATTGCCCACTCTTATTCATCCAGGTTTTTGTGAAAAAGAAGTATTCAAAGAAAACCTTGAGAGATTAAATTCTTTGCTTATCTACAGTTGGCATTGCACTGTTGTGCTGGTTTCATCTACAGGCCACTAATACCTTGAAGGTGTTAGGTGCCTTGAACCTTGATCATTCTCTAAGGAATTGCTGGCTCAGAGATTCAATCCCTCCACATGGTGGTATTTGTTCCAAATCCAATTAGCAAAATTAATTTTTTTAAACGTACATCTGTTGCAGTGTAAAATGAGATAAACTGGAAAAGAGGAACATCTGTTTTGTCTACCACATAAGCAAGAGTCTAGATGGGCCCACTGTGAATCTACAGATGAACCTTGTATGGTGAAGCTGCTTTGATGGTAGTAATAGTTATTATTATTATTATTATTATTATTATAAAAATGCTCATACAAGACACTTACAGGTCAAGGGTTAGCACCGGGCATTCTGTGCCAGACAATATGTTGCAATACTTTTACATACCTTTGCAATTTGTTTAGATAGTTATCTTTGTTTCTGCTACCTATAAAAGAGTATTACTAAAACAAGTTGGTGCCACAGCCTGTCTCAATATTGATTTGTATCAGAATTTTATGCCTATATTTATAGCACAGTAATAACCAGAAGGTGTGGAATATAAATAGGTCCAAATGGAAATCATGTAATGTGGTTGTCTCTATAACCAGCAGTGTGGCTAACACGTCATAGATTCAGATTTTTTTTATAGGCAGGGGCAGTGAGTGACTAAAGCAAAGTGTCTATTTCCCCTTTCCTTGGCTCCACTTTAATACATTCATCCCTCTTCTTACTCCTACCTATTTTACTCCCGTTCGGTACATGGCGTCCCTTCCTTTCTCTCGCTCTCTCCTTTATTTGCTCTGGAGACCACTGAAAGCATCTTCCATCACTGCCAAGACCTGAAGCTGAGGTCACTAGCTCTTCCCTTCCAAGGGCATTTTTGGGTGGAAAAGTACAGCTGAATCTGGCTGTTTCCCTCATCCCAGATTTATAAGGGCTTTTCTTATGCTTCAGGAAGCTTGGCATATTTGCCTTGCTTCCTAGCTCTATTTACAACCAAGGCAGGAGAACTCTATGAATGGGGTGCCAAGGGGGTGGATGTTCAGAAAACAGCATCCTTCAAGACACAGTTGCCAATGTTGGGTTAAGATTTCTGCCGGGTCCTCCAGTGCCAGAGAATACCAGGTTTCAAAGCCTGGCTTTGCGCTCGGAGTTTGGAGACCATCAGACAACACGCCAGTCAATGCTCAGTCCTTCCACTGTTGTGATTGGAGGTAGAAAGACTGTTTGAGCAAATAGGTCCTGCGTAAACATCTGTCACCGGAGACAGGAAACACGTTTATTTGAAAAACAAAATATAAAGAAAAGCTTCATCAACTAACTTATTTTGGAGGAAAACTGCATAGATATTTTGGCTGAGAGGTCTAGCTGGTGCTTTACCATAAACCTGTGGAATACAATAGTGTGCTTCTCCTGCTAGGAGAATTTGTGTCACAGTCCTCACGCAGGTATCTATGAACACTGTCCTTCAGTGTTAAATTGCCTTCGTATTAATAGGGTTGCAAATGGGGAGAGGGGTTTTGAAGCAAAATTCTGGGTTGCTCTTGCGGGACAACAACACATAATCCAGCTACCCGATCTGATTTTCCACAGTTCAATTTTACAGAGTTTCTCAGAGAAGCATTATATCAGGACCACTCTGGGAAATTAAAATGGATGGACAATTGATGCTGCTCAAAATACTAGGTGGGAACCAGTGGTCGGTTTCAATTTATTTTACTACTGATTCGCTCGTGTGCATGCGTGCGCTCACGATGCTTCTGTGCATGCACAGAAGCATCTGGGTGGGTGGGCAGAGCCTCTTGCCGCCGCCACTACCAGTTCACCCAGTCTGGGGCAAACCGACAGAAACCCACTTCTGCTGGGAACAATTAAGAGTCTGCTGCAATTTTCAACTGTTGATTTTGCCCATTGTAAGCAAGTGCAAGTTTATTTCATAGTGATGTCACCTTAAAAAGTTCTTTTCTTTCTATGGCTGCTCAAGGCAATGTAGATAGATTCCATGCAAGAAAACCTGTCTTTCGTTAGCTGCATCTCTTGTCCATCACTTTCTGTAATAACTGTGCTCCATTTCACAGAGGCCCTATTCTCTCTTCTCACTAAGCTCAGCATTATTTGTTTCTTCTGCACTAAGTAGCTTGCCTGCTCTCTTTTTCCATAGGGAAGAGTAATTTTCATTTTCCAGCTTTCAATGACTAAAATTCACTTCTTTACCACCTCACTTGCTAATGTTTTATTTTTCTCTGTTTCTTCTCTCAGATAGTTGCCTCCCCCATTAACATACAATCTCCCTCCCCCTCCACTTTTTGGATTCATTTCTAGTTTTAAAGTTGGCCTGGCAACTTCAAAATCAAGCTTCTGTATACAGAAAAAGTTGTGTGGAACGGTTGGATTTCACACTGTGCATTGCCATAGATTGCCAGAATAGCTTTAAGTTAACCCTGTCCCTTTTCTGTGATTGTGTGTTCAGCTAGATGTTGTAGCTCTATGTGGATTGGGTTTTGCCCTGGCTGAAAACAAGTGTCTTCCGAGGATTGCTTAAGGAATAAGTGTGGTACCATATCTACTGTCAAACCCTAAGCTACCCTCCATTTTCTTTAGCCTTCAATTCAGTCTTTCACAGTTTTCATGATAGAAATGTTTACCTAGCAATTGCCAGTAGCATCTCCTAGGCATCACTATTATTTACCAAGGACTGATAGATAACAATTATGGATGAATTATCAGGCTACTATAGAAGCTAAAGCATGTTGAGAATAAAATTTATATAACATATTTGAATATAGTAATTAATTATTACAACAGGACTTTAATTACCCCATATTACAAATTAGTCTAGTATTAATGTTTCTGTCTTTTAAATAAGGGAATAAGATAAGAGAATATTTTAGTGATGTCTTTGTCATGCATGGTTTCAGCATGTATTAATTACCAGGCTGTGTTAATGACACACATGTCCCCGTTAAACAGATAGATGCTATTTGCTAATTGGAAAACTGGAAATCAGAACTTCTCCATAAACTTTGATTAAAAAGAAATAATTTACAATGACTGAGCTCAGGCATTATGCTAAAACTGTAATGTGGTTTGGTTGATTTTGTTCCTAGCTAACCATGTGAATCTACACAGCTATGATGATGGATTCTGTTCTGACCACCGTATGAAATATGTGCTGTATCTGAAATGCGTATCAGTGTTCACAAGTTGTGGTTATTTATTGTTACAATTATAAATCAAATTTAGAAGGCTATTTTGCAAAAACAAAATGTAAGTGAAAAATGGGAATAAACAGGGAACCAATATAAGCTAACACAATAGCACGATCACATTCAGAGGACACTTATCCCATCTAACACGAACTGGGGTTGGGGGGGTGTAGGGAGGAGAAACCAAGTCTTCAAGGCCTGTTTAAAAGACAAGGGGGTTGGAATCACTCAAACCATTTGAGAGCACTATTTCAGAATGTCGGTACCACAACAGGTAAGGGAAACGTCTTGGGTCCCATCAGCTTGCATTGTTTTTAAGACAGGGCTTGGAGTATGCTTAATTTGTCAGAACTTATAAACCATGGGTGAGAGATAGATCTGTTTAAAGAAGTGATTTATAGGTAACAACCAGCACTTTGAATAGCATCTGGAAGTATCTGGTAATGAGTGCAGTTTTCACAGCATTGTTATATGGGCAGATGAAACTTCTGAGTGAACTTCAAGGGTAGCTTCATTTAAAACACATTGCAGTTACAAAGGTAACTAAAGCATTGTGTTATACTTAGGGATCAAATGTGGTCTCTGGATTCACATACTATTTCGTTTAACTATAGTTCGTCGAAGAGATCACAGACACATTATACACAATCCATAAACATAAAACAAGAATTGCCAAGGATTTTCCCTGATTTCCAGGATAAGTAACCGATGGAATGAATTTCAAATGCCATCAACTACATAATTAGACCAGGTATGAATATGATTTTAGGTTTAAAATTCATAAAATTGAAATGAACCAATTTAGACTTTAGCAGATTTGTTTCTTATAAAACTGCTTTTTAGTACACAAGCAACCTATTCTGTATTCTTTCATCTCCTAAACATGCTGCAGGAGTCACAAAATCTCTAACTCAAATTTCTCCTGTATATTATTTTATTACACTTATGAGTTTCACAGACGCAGGAGAAATGCCTGAAATCACCAGCTTTAAATAGCTTGTTATGATCATTGCCTAGAAATGTCAGCAGAATCATACGGCAGAAGTCTCAGTCAAGCTTTATGTAAGTAGCACTCATAAAATCATGGAAGAAAAGTAATTCAGCCTTTGAATTTACAGTAATATTTGGTGTACACCAACATTAACGAAAAAGGGCAAATTTTTAAGGCTGTAGTAAGGGGCACAATTGTTTTTGAAGCCAATATGAATTGTTTTTGAAGCCTTCAAAGGATTGATACATTCTTATTTAAAAATACTGAAAAGATGGAGTTTTTCTTTAGTGAGAGATGGCATATTTTACTCAGTGATTATTTTGTGCAAGTTTAAAGAAATCTAAAAGAAACCCAATTTGAAGCTATATTGATACGAGCATTTTTTGAAAATTCACAGTGACACTCCAAGGGTTTTTAGTTTTAGCTGCATCTGTTACTATAAAAGAATTATAGCTGGAGGTTTGGACTGCAATATTCCACGCATACCCAAAAATTGTTGAATTAACTCAGCCCCTTGTGAATAAATCTGGCTGTGTTGTTAGTTACAGGAAAAGGAAAAGGAAAAGTTTTCATCTGCCATTCATACCAAAATTGGAAAACTTAATTTCATGTGAAACCACTAACAAACATACCCAAATGTCAAAGTTTAACTGAAAGAAAAAAATGTATCCGCTTTACGTGATCTCTCCTGTTTTAAATTAAATAAAGTAAATCCCTTGGAGGAAACCTCTTCTAAAATTCCATGTTGGTGCTGTTATCCCTATTCTTACATATTTTGGATTTCTTCCTGGTATATTTAGACCAAGATTTCTTTTAAAAATTCAAATGGGTTGCACTATTAGCTGCTATTTGTAAAAATAATTCATATTCCTCTTTCTCTCCAGAAGTTCATAGCAGTGTATATTATGCCTCCCTGATGTCCCCATTTATTCTTTATATCTTGAGGTAATTTAAGCCAAATCATCCCTCAGAAGTGGGTGGAGACCAGTGGTGGGTTTCAAACTTTTTTAGAACCTCTTCTGTAGATGTGGCCTGCTTTATGGGAGTGGCTTGCCAGCCATGTGACTGGGTGGGAGTGGCTTGCCAGACATGTGACTGGGTGGGCATGGCCAACTTGTAAAATGTAGTGAAACTCACTTAACAACGCTCTTGCTTAGCAACCAAAATGTTGGCTCAGAAACTCTGGCATTTGGAGCACACAAGTCTTAAAGCTGTCAAGTTACAAGACCCTTGCACCCCTAACCCTTTAGAAAAAAAAACCCCAGGGGTGTTCAAACTTGACAGCTTTAAGACTTGTGGACTTCAACTCCCAGAATTCCTCCTCTCGCTGTTCATCTTGATGATGTGCGGATGGGCAGAGGGAGGGAGCTGGAACAGGTTCTAAATGGCACTGTAGATTTGTGGAACCTCTTCTACAGAAGAGGTTAGAACTGGTAAGAACCCACCCCTGGTGGAGACTGAACATCAGCCTTGTCAATCTTGGTTTAGCATTCCTCTTTTAATAGCAAGCTAATTCATGGATATGAATCGGATTCAGTATAACTCCAAGAAAGCTCGTTGTTCATTCTATATTAAATTCCAGTGGCCCTTACTTGAGAGTAATCAATCACTATCTTTGAAGGTACCCAGGGTAAGCTGCTAGGAATTCTAGGCCAAAATTTAAAAGTGAATCAGCACAGATGATCTGGCATCTTAACAGCTGCCCATAATGCAGATCTCAGATTGACTTATTTTTGAGAAAATATGTTTGATGGGCATGAACAAGGTTGATATTAAACTCCATTCCCATATAACTATGAGTACTTCGGTTCAAAATCTGGAAGGGTACCAGATCTCCACTGGTACCAGAAATTTCTGATTTCAGAAATGCCTTCAGTGAACTTGAAGAGAATTCTGCAATATATTGGCTATGGTACATAGAAGACAGAAGTGCAAAGGCTTAGCCTCCAGGCTGTCTTCTGTTCTCTCAAAGCCTTGAATGTGGCTCCCAGGGCCCTCAAGCAACTTCTTATCCAATTGTAATTTTTAATTGGCAGAAGGAAGAAATTATTCAATAGCTGACTGGAGCAAACTTTTGATTTGACTCCAGGGCGCAATTCAAAGTACAACTTAAGTCTTGGTCTCAGTAAAAGTTGTATACCACTGTCATACATACCGCTCAATTAACATACATTTTTCCACTGGTTCCTACTTCCTCCTGCAATTGCTGTGCCTAAATACTGCTTGGCCATTTCTCGCCAAAACTATCAGAATGTATCTGTTGCCATTAGTGAATGTTCAATGTGATGGCTACGGAGCCAAAAAAAAAAAAAAAAGATTTGCTTGGTCAATGCTATAACAGGAATTATGGCTTTGCCATGTGATGCTGAGCTCATACTCAAGTTTTCCCTGCTGTCTGACATCAGGAAAGAAGTTATAACCCAAGTTTCTTGCATACCTTTTGGCTCCTTCTTTGCTGTGCAAAAGGAACAAAAGCAATTTATTCTCCCAGTGACACTAAGAAAAAAAAGATTGTTTCAGCAGCCATCTGTGCATCATCACTGAACCTCTAGGGAGATGTCCTATTTTCTGGAGAGAAGGATGATTTGGCAGCACAGCGGTGTCTAAAATTTCTTTCTTACAAACTGAATGGTATGATCCAAACAGATTTACCATCAGGGGCTGAAAAGTACTCTTAAGACATGAAAGATGGGGCTTAGTTTGACTGTAGTGTTCCAAATAACTTTCATTATGCTATTTTATGCATTCCATGATGCTACAAAAGCAAAATCAGTTGTCATATAGACTTACTATCAAGACCCAACATTGAAGGATCTTTGGTGCTCTCTGAACTTGTTTGTTTTCTTACAGACTCATGATGTTACCTAGTTTGGGTAATGAAAGGTCTGCAAGAAAACAACAAAACTCAGAGAGCACCAAAGACCCCTCATTTCAACCGTGAGTTACAAATATTCTTCTTGATGATCAGTCCCAACATTGTCAAACATTAAGAAAGTGGACACAGTTTGGACTGGATGGTAGAATATCATTGCTTATAAAGCCCCCACACTTTTATCCCACAGACAGTTGGAAAAGTTATTAGCATATTTCTTATTGTTGCAGAGAATGACTGTACAGTATTACTAAATTATCACCTGCACAGTAAAGTCTAAATTAAAGGCATGGTGCTTCTGCCCTTTGTTTCTTTCTTTACAAAAGGATAATCATTCCAGCTATTACAGTTTGTGTTTGTATAATCCTCGTTCTTTTAAGATGCCATTTCAAAAACAATCTAGGTGTGAAATACCAAGTATGGGGCACAGATACAGGCACTTTCCTGAGTCTTGGATGACCCTTGACACAAACTAAACTTTGAGTTGAATAATAGACAGTGTAGAATAATTCCTTTTAATTGACTTGAAGTATCCTGCAATTTGTCTTTTGGATGCCGTAGAGCAAGCCAGCAGTATTTTGGGTCAAAACGTTGATAAAAAACACCCCAACTGAATGCATCCTTTCCTTTCACATCTGTGGTCATATAGGACAGGGCATCTCTTCAACCAGAAGACCCTGAAAGGGTTTCCATGGGAGCCGACATTCCATTGTAGAAGAGTCATCCCAGAGAAGGGATTTTTTTTCCTCTCCCCGTAGGTGGGGCTTGGCAAAAATGTGAAAAGTTGATATCTCTTCCCCCCTCCCCTTTCCCCACGTCTCCTGCCTCTGCCTATGTGGCACACAATGGCTTTGTCTAAACGGGTTTCATGCTACTCTGCATGCATTTCCTTTCATCTCTCTTCACTGGCATTTGCACAACATTTTTGTCCAATTTACCATGCTTCCAGAATAGTTTTTTTTTAATTAAAAAAATCCGTTGCATTTGTTCTTTTTAATGTTTTGTCTCTCGAAGGGAATGGCATGCCTTAAACAGCAAAACCTCTTTCTTTAGGTTGCAAGAGAAGAACACTTACATTTCAAAATAAGTCAATTTGACTTCACTGAATTGCAGGGAAAAAAAACTTTTTGGAGGGTTAGGTAGGAGAGGGAATAAAGAACGCTTCAGGAAAGGAGAAACAATTTAATTCTTCTCTCTACTGCAGTCCTGTAAAGTCAGGGAACGAAGGCTGAGGCAATGAATTTTAAAGGCAATGAATTGCCTGCTTCCTTTTGGATGTGCTTATACAGATTGGAATAAACTCTGCTTTGCAATAAAACACTAAGAAATAAAGATGAAGATGGAAGTAGAAAATTATGTTTCTGGCTCCCTTTTTCCAAAAGCAAATATAGCCCAGGCAAATGTCCTAAACAAGGTTTATTTGCCAAGTTTATTCTTCAGCTACCTGGGAACGTATTCCATGTGACAGTCCTAATTAATTAGGAGGCAATAAATTGTGAAATCCTAGATACAGAGTACCAATTGGCCTGAAAATAACTTTACTCTCTTCTGTATTTATTCAGCGAGTAGAAAAGAGCACTGATAACTGTTGCCAAACACGGATGTTTTATTAAACTAATTCAATTAATAAAAACAATTAGCAGCAAAACAGCAGTTAGGCACAGCAGGCAGAATTTCCAACAGTACAAAATGTCAAGAAAACACTGAATATTCTTACACATCAATGCTATTCTTATTAGGCTATTCTTCAAATGGAGATATTAGTTTTGGGCCCAATCAGGACTCCTTTGCTTAATATAACAGATAAAGGACGGAAAATGAAGAATAAATAAAAGCTGAGAATGGAAAAGTAAGTTTTGATGTCATACCTCAAGGACAGGGCAGCTGAGAAAACTCCAGCCTCTCTCTCAAAGGTCTGAAGGAATCTAAGTATCTTGGAGGATGGCAACAGGAAACTGCTTCTAGGGTGCCTGGGCTGGGCTTTCTTTCTCCTCCTCTTCTATTTTCCAAATTTGTTTCTTTCTCTCCAGCTACAAGTGGGCTGGCTTTCACCTTCTCTTCCCTCCCCACCCCCTCCTCCTCTCAAAATATATTCTGAGGCTGCAGCCAACAGCTAAATTATAGGCCAGAGCAATCAAACGGTGTCAGAGTCTGTAAAGTTGAATAGAGAGTTAGAAAGAGGCTGTTCCTGTCTTTATGGCAACTATTGCATCACTGAGGACTCCAATGAGATCATTTTTTTCCTCTTAGGGTTTCTTAAAACCCTAAGTGGATCCCTTTGGGAGAAGGGGGTGCAATTATTGTTCAAAAATGAAACCTTACAATCTAGGAAGAATGATTTATATACTGAGAGAGAGATAGATAGATAGATAGATAGATAGATAGATAGATAGATAGATAGATAGATAGATAGATAGATAGATAGATAGATGATAGATAGATAGATAGATAGATAGATAGATAGATAGATAGATAGGAGAGTCTTGTTGAAAGAGTAGCATTTACTATGCCATTAATTTAGTTGCAATAATAAATCCAATAATAAAAGTGTCACTCTTTAAAGTACCGCAAAAAAACTGTGATTGTCATTACAACAGATTAAGAACTTATTCAAATAAAGAATAGCTGCAGTTACTATCATAATCAGTTCCTAGATGAAACAAGCAACCTGTGTTTGCCTTTGTAAACATCTACGATATGTTATATAAAACTACCTCTATTTTACTTTTGGAGGAGCAAAATAAGATTTATTTTGATTGGAGAAGTTTATTTGATTGGAAAATCAAAGTACAACATTGTCACAAATTCAGTTTATAGAAATTGCTGTGCTACACAAGTTAGTGGTGTAGGTTTTTCAGCAATAGACAAAATATCTTTGACTATTCCTCAAAGTTCTTTTCCAGTATCAAAATCACTCCTTTTCACACCCCCAGATATATATTCATAGATGCAGCGTGATAGAGCTTTTGATTTCTATTTTCTCCCCTAAGCCTTGGGTAGAATTTCTTTCTTCTCTTAGTGCAGGGCTATTATCCGAATAATAATCTCCACGATACAAAGTTCCTTTGATATTTTGACACAAATATGCACCAGAGCGCTACAAATTGAGTGGAGACGCTACTCCATATTAACCCCATGGTAAGACCAGGGCACCCCAATATTCCGATTTCCCTGAATCTTGATACCATTTTGGTGCATATTTTGGAATTCCTGTCTAGAAACCACCTATGATGGGCTCAGGCTGTGGTATCTGAATACAAAGTATAAAGAAAGGGCACTTGACAAGGGCTATGATTTGTGGCAGCAGCTCTTTGGATTAAATTCCTTCCGTCCTTGAAATATGAATCTTGGTGTGAATCTATCTGAGGTGCATAGACAAGAAGAGTATTGGCTACCACAGCAGCAATATAAAATACAATTTAAACTCATTTGTTTCAGTAGTCTTAAACTAATCATATTTTGGATAGTGGAAAGGGTGTGGGGAACAACTAATCTATTCTATTCTAATCTAATCCAATCCACTTTTTTATTAGTAATTGTAATTTAGAAGTTTTAACATACAACAATTATTCTGTGTTATCTCCATGCTTTCTTCCTGAACACCAAAGAAGCTTTTCTAATTAATAAGCTATCTCTTCTTAGTATTTCTACTTTTAGAAATATCAGGAAATTTTCAGTGGGATGTTGCCTACTATGTCATATTGTAGCTTGCTTTGTCTGAAAGACTTTTCTATATTACACTGGCAGCATGAAAAGCTAAGAAACCAGGAAATATTGTAGACCGGGCGATCAGAATTAGAATAGTTTATTTGCAGTAATTGAGCTGATCTGACTATGGTGGTAATGCATCATTACAGTATAAAGTTAGATAGTAATTTTATTTGTTTGTTGGTTTATTCCATTTTTTTGCTGCTCATCTCAACACAAGACGATTCTGAGTGGCTTACAACATCAAAATGAACATAAATATATGAACAAATATATTAAAAATACAGTAAAATTATAATAAAATACAAGTTACAATTACAAGAAGTGGGACAGCTTCACAATCTTTCTTTCTTTCTTTCTTTCTTTCTTTCTTTCTTTCTTTCTATCTTTAAAAGAGGCTGTATGTATGTATATATGTTGCAGCATAACTCTGGAGCACCTCGAGCAATTTCAACCAAACTTGGTACACAGTTCCACACTCTGGAAACAAATACTGGTGGGGAGACACCCCTGGTGTGTGTCTGTGTGTCTGTGCCTGTGTGTTCTAGCATAACTCTGGAACGGAGCGAATGTGGCATCCTAGAGTGGCAATTGTTTGTGATGTCAGTTCCTTTGCAGCCTTCTTTAGAAAGCCAGCCATGATGTTCACCCTCCAGTGGACCAATGGGGAAGCACCTGATGGATTTGGGACAATGTGCCAGGATCGTAGACAGGGCAGGAAAGAGGAGCACATGGGAGGGGGAAGGGAGAGGGCAGGGATGATGGGCATGGGAGTAGGGAGACGAAAGGCCCTTCTCAATGGCTCCCTGTCAGACAAACACTTCGGGTAAAGTGCACCCATCTCACCAAGAGGTCTGTCTTGAAAACATTACAAATCAATAAAACATTAAAACAATAAATAACAGCAATACTTTACAATGAAAGATGGGGAAGGAAGACAATAGGATAAGTGAATCTGGCTTCCCCATTGGCTTTGCTTGTCAGAAAGTCACCCCAGGACACTGCCACCACCATAAATATGAGCCAGTTGTCCAAATTTTAATCATTTAACCATGAGGATTTTACAACAGTCATAAGTTTGAAAAACAGTCATAAGTCACTTATTTCAATGCCATTGTAAGTAAATGACTGGTTGTACATAGAGGATTATCTGTACTTTCTAAGCTCAATTTACATTATTAGATTGTTGTTATGGGGAACAATGGAAAGAGGGAGCACTATTTATGCTACCTTGAGTTCCTGATGAAAAACAGGATAACAATCTGTCAAATGAATTAAAACTGCATCTTATATAACTATCTTGGAGAAATGTCCCAGTAAGCTTAATGAAGCTTAGACATGCATAAGTTGGAAAAGCCTCTACAGTATTCTTCTTATTGAAAACATCAAAGAAAAGCTAAGCCTGAAATGCTACTGTGTTGTTAGGATGTGTGTTTCATCTACTTTGTGAAATAAATGAAAGCTTCTTGATTTCCTTTTTCTTCCATATCCAGATGCAACAAAATTGTATTTGAAAGCAGTTTCAGTTAGGTATTGAAAAATTCACAGAAACTGGTTCAAAGAATCAGTTAAAATATGAGTTATCTGTTAACCAAGACATCTTTTGGGCCAGGAAATGTTGACATGTATGTATAGCAGCCAATATCATTTCTTCCACATTTTCATCATTTATTGTTTTGTGATATTGACATGCAATGTTTGTGACTAGATTTCCTAATGTGCCCTGAAACCAGTATCCAATGTCTGAGAAGGTTGTGCCGTATCACAGATTAGATTCTTCAAGATGCTTTTGTGCACAGAGGTATGCAAATGTCACATATGTCTGCAACACTTTAAAGCAAGCTGCTTAAAAAATACAAGCAAACAGGTGCAATGTTTCAGAAGCTTTGAAAGACCCCATCTAAAGAGGCTTCCCATAGTAGCACTAACCTGAGTTCAGTTTAACCTGAAGAAATCTGATGAATTAAGACATTTTATATAGCTCTTGAGGGTTTTCTTTTTTAAAAGTGTGCACTGTTTCTTTTAGCAGTAAACAACATGTAAAAACTTAAACTTTTCCTGAGGAGGCAAAAATAAACTTTATAAATAAACTATGAAAAATAAACTTTTTGCTGTGTTTCTGCATGCCAAGCTGTTGCTTAATGCATAGGAATAAACACAATGAAAAAGCAAAGTAAAACAAGAAAACTGGTGAAGATTACTGGGGGCATCTGCCCATATTTCCATTCTTACACTTATATTGCTTTGCCCAGGAATGCTGAATGCTCTCTACAGTAGATTAGCTTTGCCTTTTTGGGTTAAGAGACATTGAGATGAGGCAGCTGCTGCTGAGACTTGTCCTGCTGAAACAAAAACATCTGGAAAAGTTTAAAAAGTAGAACCATCTCTCTGTATACTTGCAACGTGGCAGCTGTTTAAACTTAGATCTGCTGGCCTCAAGGTTTTTTAAGAAAACAACCGTTTCATTACTTAAAGAGCCCCAAATAACAGAGCCAGCAAGATAATTACAATGGGAACTTTTTAACATACGTGGCAGTTGAAGGCAGATCAGCGGCAAAAGATTCTAGAAACAACATCCACTCTCTTTGCCTTTGGCTTGAAAGGCATAAAATTAAGCACCCATTTCTCTTCAGCATTGCCTTGTTTACCTGATTCTAAATAGACAGGAAATGTATAGTATAGTATAGCATAGCGTAGTGTAGTGTATTAGTATAGTATAGTGTTTAGTATTAGTATTATAATATGTACATTACATTACTGTTTCCAGTTTATGAAGAATTGTAATAAGAATATCTCTTCTTTAAAAAGCAGATCACTATCTCCCAAATAATGGTTAACATACACTTTATTTGCCGTGTATCTGTTTGAATTGCATGGCTGTATCTGCTATCATGCAATATCTGGTTTTGACTTTTCTAAATATGCTGAATATGTATAAATATAGAGATGCCTTTATTTATAATTCATCACTAGTGGTGATGTTGAGTGAATTGAATTCCAATGAATTTCATTGTCAATCTTCATTGACTGATCTTCATTGCAGATCAGTCTAAGGTGCAAAATAATACATATTTGTTTTATAATTTATGAAGTAACATAAAATATTTTTTTATATTCTCCAGGTACAAAAGCAATTGGAATTTTGGAGGTAGTAGCAAAGCAGAAGGTTCTATTCAAAAAGTATATAGTTATACCAGATAATCTCCAGTATGCAGTATATATTAATAATCAGTACAGTTTACTTTTGATAAACATCTTTGCAGAAAATAGACTTAAAGTTATCTAAAGCCCGTGAATTTACAAAGTAACAGGAGAGAATGTTACTTAGTTTTACTATTTCTTTATGTTTTATGTGCAAGCAATGCAGTTGCACAAATAATAGTTTTGCCTAATTCTAGAGACAAGTGAACACATGTTAACGGATAAAATGTTTCATCAGACTTTCAGAAGATTGTAAGACTGCAGTAGAGGAATTCTGAAATGCATGATTTGGCAATGAATCACAGTCTCTCAAGAGAAAAACTCAAATAGGACATATACTTGCTGCCAGATAGCTCATGGCATACAAAAGGAGGGAAATACTTAATATAAACATTTATTTCTGGGATGTCCTCCCTTTGTCTTTCCCAGCTGGTGGGTTTTGTGTGTATGAGGGGGGAGGCAGAATCAGGTAACAATGGGTTTCATGTTGCAGAATCTATCTGAAGACTTTACAAGGCAGACTGTGTTACAACACTGAATTAAGCACAAGAACAATTCAGTGTTTGACCATTTTGATTCCTTCTGGTCCTTAAAATGCCAATTCTGCTTTCAAGTTTGGCAGATTTCCTATTGGAGAGACTGTGCTCTCAGGGCCCTCTTAACAGCATTATGGGCACAAGGCAAAGCAGTGTACTGGGGCCCCTACGACAACTATTCACCGGAATAAAAATGTAAATGGTTGATCAAATGAAACATATATTTATTTTATTGGCACTTCCAACAAAATCGGTGTTGAAAAACACAGTAATACTCAGTAAGCCATACAGTTGCTGTATTTATATGATACAAGGTGCATTGAAGGGTTAACACACACAGAGTAGTTTGGGGCCCCTATGCTCGTGGGGCCACGGGCAAGTGCCCATCAGGCCCATGCATTAACACAGCCCTGTGTACTCTTTTAAATAAGTTCCATTATATTCTTTGTGAGGAAAAGTTTTTACAAAAAAGAAATGTTCTGCAACTCAAATAAAGAGCAACAGTGACTTCCATTCAAGACTTTTTACAAGTTTTAGCCATAATTGTGTGGGGTGGGGAAGACAGAAATATGAAGAGGCCTAGTTTTTAGAAAATGAAATCTTGAAGTTTCATATATTACTGTACTTGTTCATATTTGTCAACCTCTAGCACCGGTGTATTATTATTCTTTTATCACATCTCTAACCTCAACATGATCTTCAGTGTGTTATGATTTATGGGGGAGGGGATAGGGGTGGGGGAAATCACCAGGTACTTTCTAATAAAGCCACCACCCTCCCCCAAAATTAACAGACTTTTTCCTAACCCTTTCCTCTTCTTCTGCTTGAGAGTGTGTAGTAATATTTATTATGTGAGATCCATAAGTGAATCAATGTATGTGGAAATAAAGGAAGAAAAAAAACATAATTCACCAAATGGAGTGAATTATTATTATTATTATTATTTGGATAGGTAACTGCTGAAGTGCATTTATATTCTCACAATAGTTATCACCCAGTATTAATCAAATCATTGAATTAATGCATCAGTATCCAAATTTTTTAACTGGGTAATAAATTAGTGGCCAACTCTGAGTATATGTAGCTGTGTGAGCATGATCTGTTTCAGCTGTAAAAAATGTAGGACATCGGTACGGTTCTGGAAGGGTGTGGTGTGCAGTTGGCGTTGTACAAGCCAAAAGATCAGCTCAGAAAGAAAGACCACATCCAGCTGGCATCTTTCCAGTGAAGATGGAGCCTGTATAAGAATCTTTCCTTGCTAACAATCTTTACTGCAAGCCACCACCCTCCCCCCAAATTAACAGACTTTTTCCTAACCCTTTCCTCTTCTTCTGCTTGAGAGTGTGTAGGAAAAAATAGTTAAATCATGGACAATGACAGAGTCATGAGGAGAAGGTTAGATTGCTTGGCCATTCTGGTGTCCCTGCAAATAGTGAATGAGGAAAGCCTTTGAGACTTTGCAAAAGACTAAATTAGGCCTTTCGGCCAACAGTTTTCCAAAGGAAATTTACAAAGCAAAAGCCTTCATTTTGCTGTGTGTCTGTGTTTGTTATTCTTCTTGCTCAAAAATTTGACCACTCTAGTTTCTTTCTGAGGAATTGAAATTGAGTATATTTGGAAGGCAAGGCATTTATCCTCTTGTTGAATCAGAAGGGGTGTTGAATTCCACGGAATGGAATTTGCTTATGTAAACTCACTAGAAAAATAGTTGGGTCTGCTCTCTGTTTGAACTGTTGGGATTAATAAATGAAGCTTTTATACCTTTCCATGATAAATGCTATACAAATTGCTGATAATTAAGGGGCTGTGAAGGATGGAAGAAAAGAGCCCCCCCCCCTACTAATTCCAACCCTGCTGCAGAACTAAGACTGGTAGCTAATGATGTCCTTATTTAAAGTAAGAGGGTAAATTAAGAACAAGTATTGGTGGATTCTCCTGACTT
Organism: Thamnophis sirtalis; assembly: GCF_051295495.1. Classification (NCBI taxonomy): domain Eukaryota; kingdom Metazoa; phylum Chordata; class Lepidosauria; order Squamata; family Natricidae; genus Thamnophis; species Thamnophis sirtalis. Next base: position 87,867,520 of record NW_028261383.1, on the reverse strand, counting down.
TTATTTCCATCCATTCTCACCAAACATCACTGGGCCAGCAGGAACACATCCCTAGTCACTCCAATTAATAGTCAAATTTTGTTGGTTGGTTTAGCCATCTGTCAAAACTCATGATGGTTTAACAAAAATAAATAAATGTTCAGAGGCAGCTAATATTGCTCGATCTTTTTGGATATAGATCTAATATAGTAATGTTACTTTATGAAATAGTTTTTTTCCTGGAATATCGCTAAACTTATATTTAAAAACAATTTAAAGAACAGTTTTCCATCCTCACCACTATTGTTGTTCAGCTTCTGAGATCTGAAGACCGGGAAAGTACAGAGGGGGCTAAAAACTGGAATCTGTTGCTTCTCAAAGCAGAATAGTCCTGAAAAACATTTCTCAGGGATTAGAAGTGTGAGAGAAATGTGCGATCTGCTTAAAGTGAATAATAGGTGTTGGCTGATCCCATCATCCAAGAGTCATTTGACTGGGCCATCAACAGAGTGGTTGAGAAGTGGATTAAGCTGTATCCATGGAAAACACTCTTGGGATAAGGGGAAAACACTTTAACCCAGTTACAGCTAAGTGCAATTTACAGCTGCTTCACTTATGAACTGGAGATCAGATGAAAGCATCATTTTGAGGGCACAGCAAATAAAAGGAATTGCTGATGAAAATTTGCATTGCAGTTACTGCAAATGATGAAAGATTCAAAGGTTCTTCATTTTGCCATCTTCTGCTTGTGAAATTAGGAAAAAAAAACAGCTCCCACTTTTATAAATGAAAGGCAGGAGTCCAGTCAAGAATCAAATCAAATCAAAGGATGTAATTTCTCTACCAGCTCATCCCTCCCTTTTTAAATGACCCTCAGATTTGGAGTCTCTTTCTGGAATGAGAGGGGAAGATTCAGTGCTCTTGCAGCTGCTTTTGATCAAGTGATGATAGCTTGCATTTGGAATAAAAAGCAGGTCACGCCAGTTCCAAGCTGATGTGACAGGAAGCTAGCAGTTGTTTTAGGAAAAGTTTGCATCATCCAAAATGAAAGAAAAGAGGAAGAAAGATTATGGATGCATTGATGCTTTGTGGGTTATACATAATCGTTTGCAGTGTAATGCCACTAAATTCAATTGTTTTTAGCTATAAGAAAATAATTCACTCTCTTGCAATCAAGATAGTCTTGCCACCTTCCCTTAGCCATCACACTTGGGATGGGAAGCCACTAAGAAATCACAGTTCTATAAGCTAAACTGGAAAGTTAAAAACATGTATATCCTGTGACGAGCACAGCAAACTTCCACCCAGTTATCAAGAAAACTGCATGGATTTTCCCATCTAGTGGGAAACATTACTTTTGAACTGAGGATAGTAGACAAATTTAAACCCCAAATTGTATGCTACTTAGCAGCAACTGGGGATTTTTCTCTCTCAAAAATAAAAATATATATTTATAGGTAGTTATTTAATCCCTAGCTTTCTAAGGGAATACACATTTGATCCTTTGTATGTTTACTTAGAAATATGTTCCCATATTCAACATCTGAGATTATATTAATGATCTTTTTAGTCTATAAAACATATAAAAAAAGAGCAAGAATATTTTTTGGGTGTTCTGGAATATTTCTGGGCTTTATATTAAGAGTTCTGTACTAATTAATTGACCAGTACTTGTCCTTAGGAAACATATATTGTTGGAGGTCAGTGTTCATTAAACCATACCAGCATGATAAGGCAATTTACAATCTAACAATATGACACAGATCATATGCTTTCAATATACTGGCTACTTGTATAATAGTACAATATATAAGTTACATTTATCTTGATACTCTATCACAGAAAATTATCCCAAAGCTGCAATTTAAACTTTTTTTCCCTTCCACATGCAACTCGTTTCTTGTGGTGGTTTATGGAATCAAAGACCATGCAAAACCTTTGAGCAAAAGAACAAAACCAGGGAATACAGTTTATAGCTTCAAACATTTTGAGTGCCAAAAGCCAACCAGACTAGCCTACTGTTGGCTGTTGTGGTTATGATGAATCTTGGAACCATTCTACAGGGAAGTCAGTTTTATTGCCTTTTAAAGAAATGTTAGATTTCTGTCCTGCTTGTGTAATTGCAAAAACTGAACATTTATAATGTATTTCACAAATGTGACAGAAATAATGCATAGAAAAATTTAGAGGGGTAGAGAGAGGAAATCCTAGCTCATAGGACTTGCCATTAAGTGAACAAACCTAGTTGCTGCTAGTAATAGTTTTAAAGATTATACAAATATACAATTATTTAAAAGTTAATGAGACCTAGAGCGCATTATGCAAAGACCTAGCTCACTGGAGAAGGCTGTAACATTGAAAAACGTGGAAGAAAAAGAGAAGAAGAGGATGAGGTTGTCAGATTCAGTTACAGTGGAAATGATTGCACTGTTGGAAAACTTGAAAGACCAGATTATTGTGGAGAAAAATATGTCTACGTGGTCTTGATGGCACATAATCACTGAAAGTTGGAAAGAGATCTTGTGGAAGATCTAGTCTGATTTCCTATGTGAATCTACCAGAAGGACTCTACTACTGACAGAAAGTCATATAATCACTTGCAGCAAAGGAAAGTTCACCATCTCCTGATGTACTTTGTTTTTTGCTAACAAACTTTTAATATTACAGAAATTTGACTGATGCTCATCCAAAATCATCGTTGAAATTTAAAGCTATTCTTTCTTATGTTATCTGGAATATTTCTGAATAATTCTGCCCTTCAGATATTTGAAGTTTGTTAATTCTCCCTGTTGCATTCTCTTGCCAAGCCAATGAAACACCCAACCCCAAGATCCATTCCTCATAAGATTTTCCTTCCAGAGTCTTCATTATCTGGTTTGCTTTCCTTGGGACACTCTTTAACCTGTCAGTATCCTTCCTAAAATGCCGTGCAAAGAACTGGATACAATATTCTAGCTGACCAATGCCAAATAAAAAAGAATGGCTTCTTTTGATCTGGTTGCTTCTGTTGATGCAACAGAAAAGACTGCATTTGATTGTTTTGTTTTTTGAGGTTGCACTGTGATCTTCAGCCTCCAACCAATGCAACGGTTGCCATTGTATCATGACATTCAGCCTCCAATCCACCAATACCATTCACATGTATTGCTGCTCAGTATTTATTTCTTTATTTATCAAGTTTATATGGTTGCCCATCTCATGAAAAAGTGACTCTGAGGGGCAGTATGGCCTCCATTATCCTACATTCATTTTGAATTTCTCTATTTTGACATTTTGAAGAATTCTCTAATTTTTCATTTAAATCATTTATAAATGGTCTGATTCGTGATACAGCACTTGACATTTCCCGTTGATACATAACCACTGATGTACACTTGCGAATACATCTATGGCTACATAATGGAAACATATCCTTATGTTACCAGCTCAAATTTGGTTATCTTATCTACCAATCTTTCATAAGAGACCATGTAAAAATGTTGCTAAAGTCAAGGAAGACTATTCCAAAGCTCAATTAAATTGATCACTTTATCAAAAAGACTGGCATGATTTATTCACAATTATTGAGTTTTTAGCTGTCTAGGTACCTAATATTCATTTTCTCATGAAAGAAGGGCCTTCAAAGTTTTCACTATCATATAGGCGTGATACAGTCAGATGGATCATGAGAGCCAATTGGTAATTTTGTTTTACTTTTATGAATTGGCTGGAGGCAGAGCTAATGCCTAGTATATGCTCAACTCAACATGGCATGGCATGGCAATAGCAATAGAGCTGGCAGAGTTGGTTGTTAAATATTTATCAGCACACCACTGCTCATAGGTTCATGGTTCCAAATTCCTTTCTTCCCTAACACATACAACCATTGACAAGCAGCTCTATAAGGTAGACCAAACTAAGAAACTAATGCCATGTATATCTAAAACTACTTTTATTGGAATAGACACAGTATTTAATCAGAATCTTCTCCCCATCACTTTATCTTTACGTAAGGTCTATTTGAACTGCTTTCTCAAAACAGTTTCTTAGAATAGACTTAAGCATGGTTGTCTAATGGTTGCCTTGGTAGCAGCTCTTCTTCTTGTCCTTCAATGTCATTATTTATGCCTTCTTCAGTGTCAGCTGACTATCAGGCTATATCCCTGTAATAGTGTTAGCTAGCCCAACATGAGCAAGGAAATTTCTGGACTCTTCAAATATAGAAACAAAAATGAGGAAGACTATCATCTGAATGGACTGGATTATGAGGACTTCTAAAAACTCACTAATAGGAAGTATGCAAATATTTTGTTTGAAATTTTGGAGGAAGGTTATAACTGATTCAGGAAATCTGCTCAGGACAAAGTTAAATATAAAAGACAGAGGACTGAGTTTTCAACCATGGAGGAATCTAATAGTACCACGAAGATCTGTTAGGCAGTTTCCCTTTGCTTCAACAATTTGTCCAAGTTGGCTGAAGGCTTTTGGCTCTGAGCTCCCACTTCAGAAGCAAAAGCCATTCAGTCCATTTAAGAGATACAAAGAAGGGGATTTCCCCCCCCCCCTTTTTACTGCTCTTGAGACAATGGAAAGGTAAAAACATGTAAGAAATGAGATGCAGAAATATTAGGAGTACATAGATTTATGGATTAATATTAAATGTCAAGCACAGCTTTGTGATCCCTTGGACCAAGTTTGGAAAATGTATTTGATTCAAGAAATTTTAGCATCTCCATATTGTTCAGGGCTGAGCAATTGCTGCAGGAGGTAGCTTAGAGAGTGCCAGACTACTTTTATACGGGACAAAGGCCAATCTGTGGCTCTAAAGTTTTGGAACCATAGCCAGGGTATGTCAAACGTCCAGCTTTTAAAACCTCCAGTGAGATAGTTTAGTTCTCAGGAGAAATCTCACTTAATATGTTAGTAGTTTGCTGAAGGTATTCTGACTGGATTTGTCCAAAGAAAGAATTTCTTTATTTTGAATTCCCAAGCTAACATTTCTTTTCACACACTCTTTTCTCATTGTGCATTTATATATAGAAGCATTCTATGTCTGAGGGAGTGGAGGGGGACTGCAGTTACTTCTCTCCCCTTCCTCATTGTTTATTCCTAAAGTCAATGCTTTGCAATTTCTATATTATCACTTTCACAAAAAGGTGTGAAAGGTGAAGCTGACAGATCTGTTGCCTTTATGAAAAAACCCATCAAATTAGATTATGATATTTAATACATAGACAATAGAAACTGCAAGTAATAAGTTTAGTGCCCTCACTACCATTGACTTAATCTCATGGAGAAATGCCCAGAGAGGCTTTCACATAAGGACCCTGCCAATTTGAAAGCAGCTCCAGACCTCTTTCATCCATTAAATCACAAGTAATCAAAAGCTGAACTAGTTTATTTCTGGTTCATCTGTGGTTTACTTGAGATGACAAGACTTGATAAACACTAAAGTCTGTCTGTCTGTCTGTCTGTCTACCTACCTACATACCTATCTATCTCCTAATACCTGGGCTTCATATTTTTTCAAGAGAATTGAAATTGAAGACCTGGTCCCCTACATGCAAATTGCTGTGATGTTTTGGTATATGGCCAGACAAATAGAGACAACATGAAGTAAATATAAAGTTGGGGTTGGCCAATTTATTTTCCTCCTCTGCCCAATGCCAATCTTGCTCCTATGCACCTAATCCTAACTTTAAAACCATCAAGCCTGAAAATGATTATGTTTTGGATTGACTGCAGAACAGAAGCAGGAATGATATCCATGTGGGAATACAGTCTAATATATTGGTGGAATTGAAGTAACTTACCTTTTTTTTTGAAGCCATCAAAGCTGCTTCCATCTACATTCATAGCTGTTTATCCAAGAGCTGCCTTTATTAATCGGGGAAACATTCAAACAACTGAAATACATTTCCTTGCAATCCAAGCATACTGACAGAGGGGTTATCCATGTAATAGAAAGCATTTCCCACATTTAAACCTTTCAAATGAGTTATGTCATGAATAGTTCAAGAAGCAGCTCTTTCCACATTAACCTACAGCACCAGAAGAAATAGAAGGAAGCAGGTTTCAATTTTCCACCTGGTGCTAAATGCAGATTTCTTTAAACAAGTTTATATACATAATACTAAGCCCCAAGGAGTAGATAAATATACTACATTAACCCTGTGTCTGAGAGTGCTCTTTGATACCTGATTGACTGATTCTCAAATTGACAACAATAACAAATTGCATTTATATAACTGCCTCTGTTTAACTGCAACCATTTTTCAGTGAATAAGATGTGGGCCCAAATATCAAGGTAACTTAACTGTAGTTATAATTAATATGGTACTAGTAAAATGGGGTCAATTTGGTGCTGCTTCCAAACAATATCTGGAAGCTTCAGTTCGTGTAAAATGTTGCAGTTAGGTGCTAATTGGCGCGCAGTTCCAGGGTCATAGTAAATGTAGTATTTTCTACTTGTTTCTCCCAACATAGTTGAAGAAGTTGACTTTAACCTTTGAAATACTGAGTAGATTGAAATGCAACTATTTGAGAAACCACCTGATTCAATGAGAACTTGTCTGCTGTCCATAAAAATTGTGGCAAAGATGCCATGGATAATATAATCACTTTGTTCTCATAAATAAAAACTCAACTTTCAATTCAATATATCATCTCAAAGGGGAATCAAGAGTGTTTCTTGGATTCCTGGACCTTCTTCTGGCCCCAGAAAATCATAACAACATGTCCTTAGCTTACTAGAATTTTTGTAATGTCCACCTGCTAAATTGATGTTTGGTTTTGAGTTGTTGTTTTTTTGTGTCTTTGAGTCAGTTTTTGATTCCTGATGACTGTCAAGACTGGACACTGCAATTTTCTTGGAAAGGTTTTTCAGAAGTGTCTTCCATTGCCTCCTTTCTAGAGCAGAGAGAAAGTGACTGGCCCAAGGTCTCTCAACTGATTTTGTGCCTCAGATGGGACTAGAACACACACTCTCCAGGATTTTACTCTGATGTCTTAACCACTACACTGAAATGACTCTCAAAAAATTGATGTTAGGAGATCTACAATATGTTTGTACAAGATAACATCACTCATGCCATTGATTGCTTTGACTGCTTTGGATACATATTTCACAAGAGCAAAATATAGATTCCGTGCCAAGAGCTATTATATGGAGTACTTCTTGATCCAGATGTTCAAATTAGCTTCTTTTATGAGATAAAGTATGGGATTCATTTAATATACTTACATGCAGCTGTATTTTCTTCTTTTAAACATCTGCATAGGAGCACAATGTTCCAACCAAGTGGCCTTTGGAAAACTAAATCTTCCTGTGTACATGCATGTGTGTTTTTAACTTTGCCAGTTTCACATGGAGTTTTAAAAATATACAAGAATGGTAGGGAAAGGGTGAGTTTTCCAATAGAAGGCTGGGAAGAAAATGATTATTCCTTCTTTCCCTCTAAGCTCAGAAAGGAATTATGCTGGATTATGCTGCTATGAACTTACTCTAATGTTAAAACCCTCAACCATAGGTAGCTATATCATATATGTCAATATTGAAATATATTCTGAAATAGCTAAATTTGGGGCTTTGCTTGTGGTCTTTGCCTCTCCTTCAAGTAACTAAGGAAGAAGCAGTTCAGCCTTTTGGTAAGATGACAGTGTCAGGGTTTCAAATAGCATCCAAAATTAAATCAGAGTCCAAGGCAAAGTATTGCTCAAAGTTCCAATTTATTAAGAGAGCCATGTTGGCACATCTGGGAAATCTCTCTCTCTCTCTCTTTCCCCACCCAGTTGAAAGTTCACGATCTTGCCCCCACACCTACAAGTCCATCACATGGTCCAATCTTCCACTGCCATGCTGGCAGTTCCACCCATCCAGTTCTGGTCAAGGGAAGAGGTGCAGAGACAAAGGATGACCTTGGCTTTGTAGAAAGGAATTTTATTTAGCTCTGTATAATCCCCTGTCCCATTTTCCCGCAATAGAAAAGGCATAGCAGAATAATAGAAAGTGCGGCGGGTCAAAGATCCAAAAGGAATATGGCTGCAGGCCTGACAGACAGGGGATTATGGGAACTGAAATCCAGCACATCTGGAGGGCGTTAGATGTGGGAGGTTGTAATTCTGAAAGATCATCCAGACAAGAATTGCTGAGCTGAAGTTATTCACTCCCCACAATGCACACAGAAAGGCTACAGTGGCATCAGAAGTACTCTTATTTTCTCTAAAATCAAGCCAGCACTAGATCTACCACACCCCTGTAAACACTGAGTGCTGATTTATGTCTGTTGCTGGAATTGGGTTTTGTAGATGTCATTTTTTTAAAAAAAATTACCTATCTAGAATTATTTAGTTCTTAGGGTTCCAAGCTTTCTCCAGTACTTTTTTTGCAGCGGCTAGAATCCCTTCTAATTGCAAGGGCTGTCCGTTGGTTTTCTGCATTATAACCAAGATAAGGTATGCAACTGTAGATATATTCTAAAATAGATTTCACCCAACTTTAGAAAGATCTCAGATCCTGACCATCCTCTTCCCCACTCCCCAACTAGAGAAAATAGGACAGAAATCCTGCTTTTGAGCTTTCTATCAGCAACTTACCCAGTTGTGGCTCTCCAGGTTCCTGCCAAATATTTGGTGCAACACCTAGACATCAACAGTGGTTCTTTACTCTTCTAATCCACGAAGAAGCAGGCTTTCCTTGGGAAAGAAGTATGTGCCTATTTATCAGGCAAGAATTATCCTTAACTGTATGCCAGTAAAAGCTGGAGATATTTTTGATAGACTAAGAGGCAGGTTCTTGCATATTAATACAGCTAATCAGAGATTGTCAATTGGAAACAGATATCTATTCCCTTTTTTTGACTTCTTCATATATTGAGACTAGTTGCTTTCTGCAGCTTTAATTTCAAGGAGAGCTTGGTGGAAATGCCAAAGAACAGAATTTCAAGACATCGTAGGCAGGGATGGGTTCTGGCCGGCACTACTGCCAATTCGCTCGTGTGCATGCTTTGCACGCTGCATGCACATGTGCAGTGCAATTAAAAATTTTCTGCGCATGTGCAGAACTGAAAAACAAGATGGCGGTGCCAATGGCACCAACAGGGAAACTGGTTCAGGGACATGGCAGGTCTGGGTCGCTGCCGTTTCCAGCAACCCAGGCTGCCAAACCGCTACCAGTTCAGCTGCACTGGTCCGAACCAGTAGGAACACACCACTGATTGTATGTGGTAGCAATTCTCTTATATCAGACATAAACAGATCGATCGCTTAACCAAGACTTCAGAATTCATATTCTCTTCAATCAGCTTTGTCTTTCCTTCTACCATTTAGTGATGGAAAAAATCTTGCCTGTCCCTTTACCAGTGTTTTTAAATAGCCCTGGCTTTTCAGCTCCTTATAATTAGCTGGAATTTAAGTTTACATAAAAAGAGGAAAACAGTTACGTAAAATGTAACAGGAGAGCCTGTAAGTGAATTTCCAAAATAAGATCACTCAGTGCATGTAAAACTTTGGGTGCAACAACAGAAGGTTTTTGTTGTGTGTGTGCTAATTAATCCTGATAGCTTTATTATGATGAAAATGATATTAAAGCCAAAGGCATTTTAGTACCATGACTAATCTTCTAGACAATTTGAATAAGCATTTAACTGATGATCGGTTGCCACATTTATTTCCAATTTCAGATTTTGTCAGATGCCAACAGATGCACACAAGCTTGGGTAATGTTAATCTTCTTTTTTGTAGCTTAGTATGTGCAAATGAAGCCCATTTTGATATTTCACAGTTTCACTCCCAAAGTGCTTTAACTCAGTAACCAGAATGAAACATATTATATGAATGCATCCAATTTGTATTTAGAATGGTGCCAGTCTCATGATGGGTAGGCCTAGAGGGCTAATATACCATCTCTTTCTTGTTTGCTGTTATACTGCATTTAGACCAGACTTAAAAATACTAATAGTAGTACAGAAACATGCTGTATGTCTCATATTTATCATGTGGCTTTTGAAACAGACATTTAAAGGCATTAGACTTCGCTACACATTGTAGCAAAATTATTAGACATGTACTGTATTACTGTTTTTCGAGCACAGCATCATTTGCAAGATCACTGTATTTTCATAATGCACTTAAAACTGAGCAGTGGGGTAGGGTGGTCGTATTATTGGGCAGAAACCAGTTACTCAACTAATCCAGAAGGTTTATATTTATTCCTGCTTTAAACTAGTTCCATCAGGTCAACACTTCCCCATGTCATGTAAGGTGTTTACTTGATAATTAGCTATGAGTTTTGACATCTGTGATCAAGATAGAGACCGATAGATCAGGGGTGTCAAACTCGTGGCCCATGGGCGGGATGCTTCACATGCTGGCCCCGCCCCTGGCTGGTTTAGCAAAGGGGGGGGAGACCCAATACGTCACGTGACACTGCTGTGACGATGCAAGTTTGACACCCCTGCTATAGAGAGACTGTGTGGAATTGAGGGAGTCTCTAGACACTCTCTGGATGCTTTAATTATTACCCTCCATTAATACCCACATGGAGAACTAAAAGTACTAGCTGCCATCTGTCTAACAAAGTCATCCCAGATTGGGTACTTTTTGCACATAATGGGGTGATCCTTCATTGGGGAAAAGGCTCACTTGTGAGAATAGAGGTACTTTGTTACATTAGGTATTTGTTGCCTAAATACTACCAGAGTCTAGGAAGAAGGGAGGAAAAAGGAATGTGAATTAGTCGCGGTCACATTCCCTTCAGCAATATTTAGGTCCGTATTCTGAATCATGATGTGTCAGCTTACATCAAGAGAAAAATATACAAGTAGTCCTTGACTTATGAACCACAATTGAGCCCCAAATTTTCATTGCCAGACAGTTGTTCAATGAGTTTTGCCCCATTTTGGTCCCAAGCTAATCACTGCAGTTGTTCAGTTAGTAACGCAATAGTTAAGTGAATCTGGCTTCCCCATTGGCTTGGCTTGTCAGAAGGTTGCGAAAGGTGATCACATGACCCCGGGACACTCCAACCGTCTTAAATGCATGTCGGTTGCCAAGTATCTGTGACGGTGGAGATGCTGCAATCTTTTGTAAGTGCAACAAATATGGTCATAAGTCATTTTTCAATGCCATTGTAACTTTGAATGGTCATTAAATTATTGATTATAAGTTGAGGACTACCTGCATTGGATCAGAGAGATGGAATAGATTTTATTTGTTTCTATTTTGCACTCCTTAACTGCCCATCTCCCTCAGAGATTCAGAAGGCATTGTATTGTCGAGGACAGGAAGGGCTAACTGCTTAACTGCAACACTGGGATGATTTTAGCTTCTTTCCCTGTTGTAGCTTCTGAAATGTTGATTTAGGCCTAATGTCACATGGATGAGGCCAATCATACAAGCATTTTGTACCTCTCCCAAACATAAGACTACATGAGACATTGAAGCACCATCAAGAAACAGAAAAGTAAATCCCTGAATTCCCCCGCCCCCCACCCTGCAAAACACTGGGAAATCTGTGGGCTTCTAACTTCAGCTCCTAGCAACGCTCCTTGTTGGCACTGGTCATGCTGGCTGAAATGCAAGGATTTGCAATTTATCAATCTAAGAGGTTCAAAAGTTTCTACTGGTTTGCTAAATTACAGTTGCATTTCAGAGGCTGAGAATCCTGTTAACTAATCTAAATCACCCCTTCAAAGAACGTTGGTTCTGAAAATGCTTGTGGAAGAGAATGGCTTTGTTCACATGGCATAGTTATTCGTTGCTAATTTTATCATGGTTTACTCAGATGAATTGTTTGGGTTCACATGATATATAGGACCAGAAATTGCTATGTAAGAAGAGTTTGCATACTAAGCTGTTGTGGCCCAGCAGGATCTGGTTGAGCTGCTGATGGATTTGGATAGCGAAGAACCATAGTAGTCTGCCATGGAAGATGTGGAGGATCCTGTGCAGGGTTCAGACACAGAGCGGCTAGTTGGCCACCAGGAGGCTCCTGAGGCATGGAGCAGTGGGGAAGATCAAAAGCAGTTTGTCCCTGATGCTCGATTGAGAATGGCTGAATAACTAAAGCAGCAACTCCTTAGGCAGACTCAGAAGATAATTACGCACAGGTGGTTGTGGATGGGCCCCTCCCAAGAGAGTTTATAAGTGAGGCGTTGGGAGGGGACATTTGCAGGAAACAACTGTTCGAACTAGTATTGAAGAAATCTGTCTGTATTCTAGCCATGTCTTTTCGTTTGGATTATCTACGTTGCTTCATTTGAACTATCAGGGTTGCTGCCAAGCTATTATATTGAATGTGAGTTGTCTGGGCCCTCAGCCAAAGGATTTGTTATCTCATTAATTAAATAGTGGCAAACAGCCAAGCCTGTGTTCTGGTTTATTCACGGGGGGGGGGGTGTCAGAACACTAAGCTATCTCAAAATGTGGTTTTGATGTACCATGTGAATACTGTCAATCGCCATAAATATATTAAATTTTGTAATGCAGATATATTTTACAGCAGAAAGCAGGAGAAGGACCCACTATGAAATCGTATAATATACTAGAATGGTAAATGCAAATTTTTAATCAAATTATCCTGAAAATGAAAAAGAGAAAAAGAAGATCTGGATCTATCAAACAACTCTGGGTGATTTGCATTAGACAGCAAGGGTTGTTGCTTCCTAATTGTTCCTTAGAATAATAACAACAGACCAACTTGCCTCCAATTCTCTTGTAGTTGCTGAACTTCATTTCTTGCTTAAATAAAGACAGTCCAATTCTGATGCTTTGCAACATTTATGGGGGGCTGAGATGTTAGAATTCCAACTATATCTTTTGTGTTAGGTTTCAGTTCATGAAAGTTGATTCCCAAGGCTCAATGTCAGTTAATCTCTGGCTTACAAGACTGGTGTCTATATAAATTGTGCACTGTTAACCTTTTGTTTGGAATCCTTGCTTCAGTTCTGTAGCCCCATGAGTGTTTGAAACTTCATCCTAACAGTCTTTGTAGGATGCCATTGTTTACAACAGCTGTTGGTGAATTCCCTTTGAGCTTCAGAGGGTCTTTTCTCCATCATTGCTGCAAATGCTTTGGAAAAAGTAAGCATAACTTTAAGATGAAGTGAAATAACAAATCAAGAAACATTGAAGAAGTAACAAGGGTGGTGATGGGAATTAATAAGGCAGCAAAGAATGCAATTTGACTCTTTTTTCTATTATTCATTTGGAGAGCTCTATGAGTAGAAATTCTGAAAGTCCTAAAACAGCTGATTTGTTACAGTGGTGAAATCTTACAAAAAACAACAAACAAACAAATTGCAGGGACTTGCAGAGAGGGGGGGAGGGGAGAGAAAGAGGAAAAAGAGAGACGAGAGAGAGAGAGAGAGAGAGAGAGAGAGAGAGAGAGAGAGAAAGATAGATAGATAGATAGATAGATAGATAGATAGATAGATAGATAGATGATAGATAGGTAGGTAGGTAGGTAGGTAGGTAGGTAGATACATACATACATACATACATACATACATACATACATACATACATACATACATACATACATACATATATATATATATATATATATATATATATATATATATTGGTGTAATGGGTAAGGCACACAACTTTGGGCTAGATACTCTCTCTCAACCCTAGGAAGGAAACAAGGGCAAATGACTTTCCAAAAAATTGCCAAGAAAACTGCTTGGACTTGTCCATGTAGTTGCCAAGAGACAAGATTTACTTGATGGCACACAAATATAAGACCAGAAAAGTGGGATATAAATCACAAATGAATTAGATTTCTCCATATTTCTACTATGATGTGGGCAATATCACTAAAACCACAACGTGCACATCCAAGATCTAAAATAACAGCCAACAACATACAGTATTGGTTGTGGAAGTGCTGTATTAAAACAAAATTATGACATTTCATCTGTGCAGGTTTGTTAGAAAGCAGCCTAACGTAGTAGATTGGGGTTCTATCTTAAAATTTTGAATGGCATTCTAAGCTGGAGGATCCCCAAAATTACAGTGGGATTACTTTGTGAGAACTTCCTGCTCTGTCTGCTTAAGTGAATGGGTTTGCTTCTCTGTTGACAAGGAGATGCGCAGGTCTGCTTCAGCTTTGTTTTCCTACTCTCTGAAGTAGCAAAACAATCGTTCTACCTATTCTATTTTGGAAGGACAAAGTGGAGCAATGTGAAATGAAGAATGGGATGGAGAAAGCACAAGTGCAGGTTTTATATCTTCCAATAAAGATATAAAAAGGAGAAGGAGCTTTTTTAGACATTCTTGAATTTTTAGGCTTCGGGATGCCTATAGTTTCTATATCCTGGTTACCTCCTTTAAGGCCCTCTGATCACGACTGCTGAAAATTCACAAGAACTTCCTGCCATTTTGTAAGGGAGACACACGTACAATACATGATACTGTAATCCTTAAAATAAGTATTTTGTAATAAATGAAAAAAATATTCTCCTAAAAGCTTGACCCCAGGTGTTTAGTATAGCCCCCCCCCCCCCCCCCAATTTTGCCCATGCCCAGAACTGGCTATGGCTCTTTCTGCCACAATATTGACTACTACTTATTGAGGCCCTGGTCCTCTCTCAATCCCATGCATTAATAATTATGGTCTCTCTCTCTCTCCCTCCCTCCCTCCCTCCCTCCCTCTCTCTCTCTCTCTCCCCCCCCCCCCCATATATATATGGAGTTCTTCCCTGGTCCAACACCTTAAAGCCACAGGACATAAAATTGACTTCAAAAAGACCAGAACTATTGCTAAGGCTGAACATTTTAACAACAGAATAATCAGAGAAGCCATCTAGATAGAAAAACGCCCACACAGTCATTTAACAACTGTGGCAAGAAAGGTCATAAAATGTGGAAAACTCACTTAATAAATGTCTCATTTAGCATTTTGGGCTCAATTGTGGTCGTAAGTCGAGGACTACCTGTATATTTATACCTAGGTAATCATCATAATTGTATGGCAATGAGAAATGCACATTTTCAATGTGCAGAAATGCACATTTTCAATGTGCAGAAATGCACATTTACAAGGCAAACCTGTAAGGCAGCTTTGGGGTCAGTGAGTTCAAAATACTCCTTTGACTTAATGAAACTCTGAACTTTGAACTCAATTCTGCTTTTGCAATGTTGCATTTGGAACGTAAAGTCAGAGGTTGCTTTCAAATATGCATTAACTTCAGAGGTTAGTGGTACTATATAACAGATCTTTGATAAAAACTGCCTTTTGAGTTCTGCAAAGACAGTTAACCTGGAGGCAACTTAATTATCCCTTTTTATAAGTATCTTCCCTGTTCCAACTTTATCTTGAACTGCAGCAGTAAAAATATAATTTCCATCAGGAAAAAACTGCTATGTGTATTGATAGCATTTAGTTAAGTAGCAAATATCTGGCTTAGCAATAGTAGATCTTTTTAAATAAAAAGAAAAGGAGGTGAGTGTCCACATAATTTATATTTTAAATATAATTTAATAATTTAAAATAAAAAAATAATTTAAATCTTAGTAAGACTACATCTGGAATTCTACATCCAGATCACCACCTTATAAAAAAGACATTGAGACTTGGGAAAGAATGCAGAGAAGAGGAACTAAGATGATTAAGGGCCTGGAAATTAAAGCCTATGAAGAATGATTGCAAGAATTGGGTATGTCTCGTTTAATGTAAAGAAAAATTAGGGGTGACAGGATAGCAGTGTTCTAATATTTGAAGGGCTGGGATACAGAGCCAACCTATTTTCCAGAGCACCAGAAGACAAGCAAGAAACTGATCAAGGAGAGAAGCAACTTAGAACCAAGGAGACCCTTTCTAACACTGAGAACAATTAACCAGGCTTGCCTTCAGAAGTTATGGCTGTTCCATCACTGGAGGCTTTTAGTAAGAGACTGGATAGCCACTTGTCCAAAATGGTATAGGGTCTCCTCCTTGAGCAGGGAGTTGGATTAGACAACCTCCAAGGTTTATTCCAACTCTTATTATTTTGTATTTTGCTGTGTATGATTATGATAACACACTCTGCATCAAATATCTAAGGCCGTGATGGCGAACCTATGGTACGTGTGCCACAGGTGGCACACGGAGCCATATTCGGTGGCATGGCAGTCATCAGCTCCGGCGTGCATGTGAGCCCCGGGCAGCTGATTTTTTTTGCCCTTCGGAGGCGAGGGGAGGCCGTTTTCGCCCTCCCCAGGCCTCAGGAAAGCCTCAGGAGGCTGGGGAGGGTAAAAAATGGCCCCAATGGTCCAACCGGAAGTTCGGAAATGATTCATTTCTGGATTCCGGAGGGTTTCTGGGTTGTGTGTGGAGAGGCTGTGTTCATCCTCCCCAGGCTTCAGGAAAGCTTCTGGAGCCTGGGGAGGGGGTCGCACACGTATGCGCAGGTAGGCGGAGAAGATTGGGCATGCTGTAAGAAAAAGGTTCGCTATCACTGATCTAAGGTAAAAGATTGAAATTTTTAGAGAGCTGGCAAAAAAGTAAAGAGGCTACTTAAACCCATCCACTAAATGAGAATCAAGAAAATTATAGAGGCAGTATGCTAAAGACTGGCTTTCAGAATACATTAAGAGATAATGGCAAAGGAAGAGAGTACTGTGGGTTAAGTAATGAAATGTTCCGGGCTTTGGCTTTAATGAAAGAAGTAAAGTACAAGAAAGAATTTCTGACTTCCAACCATAACTCTGTAGTATTGCCTGGGACACTACACATCCTCTTCACAATCTGTTTCCCTTGTTTCCTTCTGGGAGGAGGCTTCGTGTTATCCAAAGCAGAAGATCCAGATTCAGACACAGTTTTGTTCCATACGGTATCAGCCTTGTGAATTCTCAAGCTTCCTCTTTCCACCATGTATTCAACATGGGCAGTGATTAACATTTTTATGTATTTGTATGTATTGGTGTAGGTCAGTGGTGGGATTCAGCCAGTTCGCACCCATTCCGGAGAACCGGTTGTTAACTTTCTAAGCAGTTCGGAGAACCGGTTGTTGGAAGAAATCTCCTTTTGTTTTTCTCCACTTTACAAGGTGAATACTGTAAGAAAGGCAGGAAGGAGACATTCTGGTGTTGTTTCTAGACTCATCTTTATTGCCCTGCTTACAGAAACTGCCTCTCGGTTTACCCTTATTGCATTGTAACAGCTAAGCTAATGTGAGTGACATTGAGTTGACCATGCCCACTGTTACATGACCACCGAGCCACGCCTACCCAGCTGGTCATTAGGGCAGAGAACCGGTTGTTAAATTATTTGAATCTCATCACTGATGTAGGTATATACATATAGCAATAGCAATAGCACTTAGACTTATATACCGCTTTACAGCAGTCTCTAAGTGGTTTACAGAGTCAGCATATTGCCCCCAACAATTTGGGTCCATAAGTTACCCACCTCAGAAGAATGGAAGGCTGAGTCCACCATAAGTCTTGTGAGATTTGAACTGACAAATTGCAGGCAGCCGACAGTCACCAGAAGTAGCCTGCAATACTGCACTCTAAGCACTGCGCCACCATATATGCATATAGCATGTCTATAGGTGTGTATGTAAGTGTACACTTTTGAGAGCAGGCAACAAAAATTCATTTTTAATGTGTGTCAGTATCCCCTGCCCTCCCCTTCTGTCTCATCTCATCACATCTTATCTTTTATTGCCTAGTGTTGCCATGAAAACTGAAGGGAATTGTATTTTTAAAATCTGATCAGGAAATGTTGATTGACTGATTGTGTACCAGGGGTGGGTCCCTGCCAGTTCTAACCTCTTCTATAGAAGAGGTTCCACAAATCTACCATGCTGTTTAGAACCAGTTCCAGCTCCCTCCCCCCGCTTGTCCGCACCACGCTTGCCCCGCCTGCTGCTCACTGATTGGCTGGTTCACCAATTGCCCCGCCTGCCTCTAAGAGTCCTATCTAAACCTTAAAATCTTAAAGCTGTCAAGTTCAAACACCCCTGGGTTTTTTTCTAAAGGGTTGAGGGTGCAAGGGTCTTGTAACTTGACAGCTTTAAGACTTGTGTGCTTCAAATGCCAGAGTTTCTGAGCCAACATTTTTTTTCTAAATGGTTAGGGGTGCAAGGGTCTTGTAACTTGACAGCTTTAAGACTTGTGTGCTTCAAATGCCAGAGTTTCTGAGCCAACATTTTGGTTGCTAAGCAAGAATGTTGTTAAGTGAGATTCACCACATTTTACAAGTTGGCCACGCCCACCCAGTCACATGATTGCCAAGCCATTCCCACTCGGTCACATGACTGGCAAGACACTCCCACCCAGTCACATGGCCGGCAAGCCACTCCTACAAAGCAGGCCACACCTATAGAAGAGGTTCTAAAATTTTTTGAAACCCAGCACTGTTATGTACCATCAAGTCAGTGTTAACTCTTAATGACCACACAATTAGACCTCTTCCAGGATATTGTTCCCAGACAGACCATGCAGGTCTTATAATAGTGTACCCATTGCTAAATAATATGGTGCTGCTGGTTGTCCTCTTCTTCTCTTTCTCTTCATCCTCCCCAGCAGTAAAGCCTTCTCGAGAGAGCTGGGTCTTCACATAATACTGCATGTTCAAAATATGATACTTCACCTACCGTAGTTAGATCAAGTGAGAATTCTGGAGTTCTTTTTGATCCACTTATCTGTTTTCTTGGCTATCTAGGATATTTTTAGGAGTCTTGAGCACCAAAAGCAAGAATAGTATCCAGTCCAGCTTCTCCAAAGTCTATCTTTAACTTCCATGGAACGTTACAGAGAAAACCATTGACTGCTTGATTCTGATTTTTGTAGGCATAAACATGTCATGTCATCAAAATGCATTTTTCTTTCCTCTTTTTGCTTTAAATACTTTCCCAAGCACCTTCTTACTTTAGCTGTGCAAGTGGGTTGATCTTTGTGTCTTGGGTGAATATATACTCTTGGTGTATATTTATGGCTTCCTTTAACCATCCCTTCCAGGAATGCTCCCCTCCTCACACACCTATCCCCCCAATGAGGCAATATTGTGAAGAACCAAGAAGCAATGTGAACAAAAGAAATGTGATAGCAATGTGAACAAAAGAAACAAAGACATAAATACATTTCTAGTTTCCTTTTTCAAAGGGTTATTCTTTAACAATCTAATTTATGGGGAGGGGGATTTTTTTAGCTGCTCTTACTTAGGTAGTAGCGCTCCAACTCCCCTCCTTCCAGAAAACCCCTTGCTTATCAACCACAAAGGTCAATTACACAAAGAATCACTTCTAAAAAAGAATAAGCAGGATGTCTCTTGCTAGATGGCCAGCGTTTCATTTTTGGATTACTATGATTTGGAGGGGAGGGAATAGAGAGAAGGCAAGAACCTTAAAAGCAACTATCTCATTGGCATTTAAAGAAGAATGGGTAGAACTTGGGATGAATAGATGTCTCCTTTAGGTTACATTTCAGAAAATAATATTGCTAAGCTTAAAACGAATAAGGCTTCTGAACATCTACATGAATAAGGCCTCTGAACATCTCCTCCTCCTCCTCCTTTATAAGGATCCAAGGCCAATCTTATGAAAGAGGAGTTCCCTCATTTAGGGCACCAGTTGGATGAGATTCACAGGGTTATGAGTGTGACATGCGAAACCATGTTTTAACTCGTACAACTGAAATTCTCAGCATGTTTATTTTAGCTGCTTTTCATTATTGTAACTACAGCTTACTTGTTTATGTTTCATTATTGGCAGAGATTATTAGAAATAAAATGCTTAGAATAAACATACAAGAACTACTTCAATCTTGATACTTCACTTCTAAGTCTTTTCTATGTGTATCTGTCCTGAAAAGTGATGCTCTAAAATAAGCAGTTTGTCCAATGGATCAGCTCCAAGATTTTGTAATGCTGGATGGAGAATTTGGAAACTGAAGTCCCAATACATTTAGAGCACACAAAGCTGGGGAAAATCATTGAACTCAAAATGCTATTCTTGGGTTAGGATTAGATAGAGTGGAGAGAGGAGGGAATTGTGAATAGAGAGAGTAAAAAAGAGATGCATCTTTCCGATTGTAACCTTATTTTTATTCATTTCACATTTCCTGTTTGGCAATGTATACTGCTATGATAGAAATACATACATATATTTCCAAGCAACAACATATATTCTGATCCAGAGGTGGTATTCAGCAGGTTCTGACCAGTTCTGGAGAACTGGTAGTGGAAATTTTGAGTAATTTGGAGAACCGATAAATACCACCTCTGACTAGCACCGCCCCCATTTATTCTCTGCCTCCTGAGTCCCAGCTGATTGGGAGGAAATGTGGATTTTGCAGTAACCTTACCCTGGAGTGGGGTGGGAATAGAGATTTTACGGTATCTTTCCCCTGCCACGCCCACCAAGCCACGCCCACCAAGCCACACCCACAGAACTGGTAGTAAAAAAATGAATCCCACCACTGTTCCAATACCTCCAGAGATCTCTTAGCTATTAGCTAGATTTTCAGCTTGCTTGTAGAGTGCAGTATTAATTTCAGTTTTTAAGTGTATCATCTACTGAGACTTATTGTACACAAAAGAGGGCAGGACTGAACATAAAAACTTTCTGATTTATTGAAGGTGCCAACTGTTTTTGGCTTGCTGTTTTGTTCTGCCAATAGAAAGAACTATAGAAAACCTTCACCAAAACTCTAGCCATGCTGTTTCTTCAACTCAAATGCTCAGCTAGCTTGACAAGTAAAGTACCAATTTAGACAAGAAAACATTGGGTTGTGGATTGGAGACCAGTGGTCAAAAATGTTCTCTGTGTGCCACATAAATTGTCCTCTTAAGTCTTGCAATAATATCATTAAATTTCAAAGAAAAAAAATGCAGCAGTAGCTTTTCTGACCATAAGAAAAAGGACAACAACAAATCCATTGAAGTAATGTTAGGCTACCTGAAGTTTTATAAAATAGTTTTAAATGTCCACAAATTCTTCATAAGTCAGAATGCTTTGAAAAGAGAGGAAGAGTAGTAGATGGGTGGGAGACTAAGTGAAGTACGGAATGTGGCTGATCATGACTGGATGGATATTCTCCTTTGTTCCCTTTCAGAATGTAATTTAGATGGAAGAACTGACTTCCTCAGGCACACTTTATCTTTTTCTAAGGCTGTTGAGTAACTATACACAAAAGATTCATCTCTAGCCAAACTGACCAGTATTGTCCTTACTAATAGCAAGATGTGCTGCTTGAGGAATGGGTAACCTAGTTATCTTCTCTGTCTTTCTGCATGCTATCTTAATTATATCTAAAGCTCTGATGGGAGGTAGAGGTGAATGGACCCATCTCCTGATGACTATGATAGGGCCCTTGGTACTGAGCTTGGTTGATTGTTGTCCACATTTCATTACCCAGTTAGGTAATGTAATCAGCTGTTACATTACTTGATGATCTTACCTGAAATCTTTGCAAGCAACTGCAGAGAGCACCATGGGCTCCACAGAGCAGCCCTGAGTTACATATATTCTCTTCTATGCATGACTATATGGAAGATTAAAGCTTGTAATACAACAGTGGTGAACAGTGAAGGCCATGAATTGCTAAATGAATGAAAACAATAATAGAAATGTCCATTGTCTGTCAAAGTAAGAGAAACGAAAGGATGCTACAGATCTGACTGAATGTAAATGATCTCAAGGAGTTGATGAATGTATTAATGGAAGCCAGGAGTTGTATTATTTAAATAGGGAACCTCTGGTTCTAATAAGAATTTATCCTGATAGCCTTTGAAAAGGAGAAATACTAAAACAAGGAGGACATACCAATGCATATTTAAAAAAAGGCTTATTACTACCTTAACAGAGATTTTAGAAAAGCACAGCTAGTCATAACAATGATAAAAGAACAGGATTTCTCACACATTGCAAGGCCACGAACCACAAATATTTCAAAGGAGATTAATCTTTCTCATAACCCTGCAATGATAAATTTAGGACTCTGCTCCAAACAATACAATTTAAGAAAGATTAAATTGAAAACTGTCAGAAATGCAGTGGACTTGGAATGTAGATGGAACTCCCAAGAAAAGGATTTCTTGATGATAAAAAGTTAGAAAATGTTATGCCTATCTTATTCTTTTGTTATGCTTCATTTAGTGAATTGAAGATGTAAGGAGACATCGCTTGGTTATCTTCTGCTGTGAATGTTGAAAATATGTTTAGATTTTTTTCCTTGTTTAACTTATGAAATGGTTTTATGGCTGTCTCTGAAGAACCTAGCTATTTACAAAATCTGAATCATGGTACTTTGCCTATGTGTGCAAGGGGTATTTTAGAGATTTTTACCCTCAGAAGTTCTACCCAGTTGTGGGGGAAAATCACTCCATTTTCATCTGTTATCCAACATCAATTTTCAAAAAAATAATAATTAATATATCTATTTGTTTATAAAATAGTACTTTATCATCATCTGAGGCATAAATTCCCAACACCCAAGTCTTAAAGGTAAAGGTTTCCCTCGCACATATGTGCTAGTTGTTCCCGACTCTAGGGGGCGGTGCTCATCTCTGTTTCAAAGCCTAAGAGCCAGTGCTGTCCGAAGATGTCTCCAGGGTCATGTGGCCGGCATGACTAAATGCCGAAGGCGCATGGAACGCTGTTACTTTCCCACCAAAGGTGGTTCTTATTTTTATACTTGAATTTTTATGTGTTTTCGAACTGCTAGGTTGGCAGAAGACCCAAGTCTTAGTCCCATGCAAATTAACTTCTGCTTCAGGAAATCTACCATGTTCATCAATTAGTACAAGTTTTGGTTTTAGTTGGGGATTAATATATAAAACCATTAAATTTATTTTTTCTGCTGATAATTGTATATTGTTTGTAAGCCACCCAGAGGTGCTGTTGAGATGAGTGGATATATAATTTGCAGAAAAGGAAGGGAGAAAGGAAGGGAAGCCCTATTTGTATGGAAAGGAAAGTATAGTTAAGAGTGGATGTAAAAACTACATCGCCTCAATTTGGCCCTGGCACATTCCTATATATCATTCTGCAATCTGAGATTCTCAAGAATATTTGACATTCTTCACCATCTGTAGCATCATAGCCATTTCTTGGGTGAATATAAATCAAACCAACTTGCTTCTTTTAAAGGCTACTGGCTGCTCCTGAAGAAATGCACAGAGTCAAAATTGTTACATGAAAATAGGAACAGCTCCTTGCTTTATTACAAGATCATAAAAGAAGAATGCATAAGCGTTATGTTTGTGGAAAGAGACCTGGGCCATCTGGGGTCACATTTTCTCTTAGTCCTTTTCCCCAAGGAAAGCTGTTTTCTTCCCGCCCTTTTTCTCTCTTCCAACATCTGGCCAGGCAACTGCAGTCAAAGGAATAGGATTGATGGAAGTAGAAGTAATTGCCTTCTTACTGAAGCCATGTTAAAAGCATTGCTGGAAAACCAGAAGTAAAAGAATTAGACATGATCTCCACCTGCTGGGGGAACTACATAACAACACATCTACTTTAAGTAAATTTGTGAAAACATTATCAGAATTTAAAATACCCATACATTCACAGTATATAGGTAGTCCTCGACTTATGCCCACAATTGAGCCCAACATTTCAGTTGCTAAGCAAGACAGTTGTTAAGTCAACTTAGCTCCATTTTACGATGTTTCTTGCCACAGCTGTTAAGTGAATCATTGCAGTTGATATGCCAGTATCCCAGTAGTTAAATGAATCTAGCTTCCCCGTTGATTTTGCTTGTCAGAAGATTGCAAAAGGTGAGCACATGACCACAGCGTACGGCAAATACATAAATACATGCCAGTTGCCAAGGGTTCAAATTTTGATCATGTGACCACAGGAATACTGCAGTGGTCGTGTAAAAAATGTGCACAAGTCACTTTTTTCAGTGCCAGTGTAACTTCAAATGGTCACTAAGCAAATGGTTGCAAGTTGAGGACTACCTGTAAATGGATACAAAATAAGCACAGCGGTTCCTGGTAGCAGCAGTAATTGATGTTAATAGAATCCCCTTGAATTGGTTAATAATACCCTGTTTCCCTGAAAATAAGACCTCCCAGATACTGTGTTTCTCCAAAAATGCAACATGTCCTGAAACTAAAGCCTTGCCACATTTTTCAGGTGGGCAAAAATATAAGCCCCCGCCCTGAAAATAACCCCCCTAGACAACCCCCCCTACAGTGAGGCAGAGCACAGCTCACCAATCTAGCGGTATCCCGAAGGCGCCAAGCCGTGGGAGCCGGGGGGGGGGGGGGGGGGCGGAGCGGAAGAAAGGCACTCACATTGCTTGGCACCTTCGGGATACCGCTAGGTTGGAGAGTGGCATTCTGCCTGGCTGGAGGGGGGAATTGCCAGGTGGCTGCTCCCTTGTGAGCAGGCTCCCGAAGAACCGGGCACAGCCTCAGGGGCGAAGCAGCTATGAGGTGACCATGTTCACGAACAGCCACCCGGCAAAGCCCCTTTCCAGCCAGGCAGAGCACCATTCACTGACCTAGGGAGTATCCCTAAGGCGCCAAGCCATGTGGCACTCTGCCCACCCCCAGCTCCCGTGGCTTGGCACTTTCTGGATACCCCAGTACAGCCTGCCCATAACCATACAACATGCTCCTAGAGCTGCCACTGCTGGAAGACTTGGAAGCCAAGTTCCTGAGTTTGGAAGCCGGACAAGAAATTTTGCTCAGAGCTCGGCGGCAGCTGCAAGGACAGCTGGCCCAGGGCATGGTGAGGCTGGGGGGCATGACAGCTGGGGGCGGAGCAGGCGCTCGCACAACCCCCCTCTTCAGCTGGGGGTATCTTGTGGCTGTTTGTGAGCATGGTCACCTCATGGCTGCTTTGCCCCTGAGGCTGTGCCCGGCTCGGGAGCAGCCTCCTGGCAACCCCAAAACAATAAGCCCTCCCCCTCTAATAAACTGAAGGCTATATTTCATGGGTCAAAAAATATAAGACCCTGTTGTATTTTCAGGAAATAATAAGGCCAATTGGGCTTTTGAGTGCATGCGCTAAAATAAGCCCTCCCCCAAAAATATTGCAACACACAGCCATGAGGTGCCTGCTGCACACCTCCTGCACACTCGACGTGCCTCCTGCACACTCGCCGCCTCCTGCACCTCAAAAATAATAAGACCTCCCCGAAAATAAGGCCAAGCTCTTATTTCGGGGGGGGGGGTTCAAAAGAAAATAAGACCATGTCTTATTTTTGGGCAAACATGGTAGCATCCTTTGGTGCTATTTATGAAATTAGTAACTATTGTTTCTATTTTGCTGTGTTTTGAATGTTCCTATTTCTGACTTTACTTTTAAAACTTCACCCTTTACTTTAACTACTCCAATATGTCCTAATATGTGCTTTTTTTCACGAGGCAACTGGACTTACTGGTTTTCTTTGAAGACATTTCACTTCTCATTTGGCTTCTAATCCAAGAAGCTTCTTCAAACCAGTAAGACCAGTTGCCTCTTTAAAAAAAAAACACCTTTGGGAAAACCATGACCTCGATGACTGAGAATCTCCATAGATATATACTCCAATATGGTAGCTATCAAAACTCAGTGTAGATGGGAAGCATGTCTTACGGCTTAAAACACCATAAATTACTTCTGCCACCACCACACCCTATCCACATTCCTGCAAAAATAATTTTTTTTAAAAAAGGCATGCTTCACAGCAGCGGATCCTACTGATATCTCTGTAAAAAAAAAATCCACTAAGATAGAAATATAAAGCCCATTTGTTTGGATTACTAGAATGTGCTCCGTTTGGGGCAGCCCTTGGAAACAACTTGGTGCAGAATGTAATATGGCAAGGCAACAGCACCATTACAGGGTAACATTGATTTTGAAGTTGCTGCACTGGCTATCTAAGCTTCCAGGTCCAATTCATAGTTAGTGCTAGTGAGTTACCTACAACGCTGTTTTGCAATGTTTGGGAGTAAGCACTACTTTGTAAAAACTGACTTTGTCCATTTAGCTCAATCATCTCAAGAAGGCCCAGTAAGAGTTCTCCTTCCATAAAAGGGGTTCATGGGATTTGGGCCATCTCTCTAGTGGCTCCCATGCTCCAGAACAGTTATGGTGCGAAGAGGGAACATGTTCGTACTTTGTGCACTCCTCTGGGCTGCAACCCAGAAGAGGAGCTGCCATGGGGACATGCACTCACTGGAAAATGAACTTCTGGTTTTTGGCACATGCATGTGCGCATGATCAACTGGTTGACATTCATGCTCACACTGAAAAATGGAAGACCAGGTCTTCCAGTTTCCAGCACTGCCGCATGCAAGAAGGCCAGCTGATTGTTGCGTGCGCATGCGTGGCAGAAACCCAGAAGAGGAATGGGCAACACTGCCTGTGCCAGGTGACATGGCTCTGCGTGCCACTTCAGGCACGCATGCCATAGGGTCGCCATCACGGCTCTAGAACATGATTTCCCAAGAAGTACATAGAGCCCCTTTTTTATTGCCTTCCATAAAACTCTTAAGACACTTCGTTCTATGATGCTTTTGACCCTATTTGACTGTGTGACTTCATCTTGGTTTGCATACAACCCTCTCATTTCTTCTCCACCTAAGGAAAAGTGTTCAATCTATAATTGGAACCTGAAGCTCAACTCATTTAAGATGAAAGTACAAGGGAGGGAGGATGTGCTTCATCCAATTAAAAGAATAAGTTCAGTTCATGTAAGACAGGTTTATATTTTGGCAAAGCCCGTTTATTATTAAGTTTACCAAAATTTTAGCTTTATGCTCTGGCTGGATATAGAAAGAGACTTGATGTGGCCAGAAGAGATTAAGTGCTATGAAAGTATGTAAAATCAATCAGAGAAGGTAAGACTGAAAAAATGAGCTGTGGTTAGTTGAATCTTATAGCAATGCTGTCTGCGCAGTCTCCAGTTCTCTGAAAGGGTACTTTTCTTTTTAGGAGGCCTAAAAAGTATTGTAACAAATAAATTAAAATTAAATAAACATAGGGCCTAAACACTTCTTGTGGAGATGAATGGCTGCTGCATACTTACTTCTGTAGTCATTCCTGCACAACTTGGAAAGAAAACAGATCATGCTGTAAGATTTTTGGGGAAAGAGGACACCTGATTAAATTGATGCCTTGCTTCTACATCTTACCAAACTGATTATTGGACAGATTTAACTCCTCCTAAAATGCAAGGTATGTGCAGACCTAGCTGTTTGCTCAGCAATCTGTTGGATCAGGCTTAGTCTGGATATTTCCTGTGTGTTCACAGCTTCAAAGCTCCAACACAAGTCCAGCTATAACTAATACAACTATTTTGTCTTTTGTGCTAGGGATGGTGTGGTGATGCCAAGCCTCTACTCTTGGGAAGAACCACACCTATAAAAATATGACATTAATTCTTTCACACCGAACTCCTTTTATTTCTGCTAATCTGAAGCAGGAGACAGTAGAGTTAGTCTTCACAAAACAAATATCCAATCAATATATTGTATTACCATCTGAGGCTGCTTTTCCAGCACATTTCACATTATATTCAGTTCTGCTCTAGAAAGCAGTTTTTAAATAATTCTGACAACTGACCTTTCTTAAAGTAAAAGAGCCCAATCAGCAACATTTCTCTAAGTGCTTATTTCTCCCCGAGATAGGAGGTATTTTTCCCAGTTTTCTTCAGGGTGTCCAACAATGTATCAACACTGTGCGTAGAATCAATGCTCACTTTCTTGTTGGGTAGGTCGATTTCAAACTGAACACCTGAGAGAGGAAAGAAATAACAGGCATGGTATTTCTCACCTAACAGTGGGAACAATAAACCAGCTTGCCTTCAGAAGCTGTGGGAGTTCCATCACTGGAGGTTTTTAAGAAGAGATTGGATAGCTGTTTGTCTGAAATGGTATAGGGTCTCCTGCTTGAGCAGAGGGTTGGACTAGAAGACCTCCAATGTTCCTTCCAGCTCTGTTATTCTGTGTGTATTAAGATAGCAGTCCCAACCTTTCTGGTTCAGTGGACCAGTGGAAGTGATGGTGGCAGTGGAGGGAGGAAGAGGGGATGGTTTTGTGTGGCTTTCACAAATGCAGCTTGTCATGTGTGTACTCACCCACCATATCCATGGCCCAGTTCCCAACCCTGTATTAAGGATTTAGGGAATGGCACATCTTTCTTGAAATAAAACTGTCCTTTAAGAGTATAAATATCTGACTAAATAAAATGATAGTTAATGTCTATGCCTTACTACAATATAGAACAGTTTATTTATCTATCTGGATACATGGGCATAATGTGCAAAGTAATGTTGGATTGTACTTAACAGGTATTGATTTATTTAAAGTTGCCCAACATTGCTTGCAAACAGAATATACTGACCTAACAACACCTTGCTGATTTGTCAAATTACCAAAGTTACTTGGAGATCTTGCTTACTGCATGGTCAAAGTACAACATTATCACTGGACTTCTGCTGAAGTGTGCACATTCTCTAGTGTTTCTGGGGAAAAAATATGCAGATTTTCCAGGGTAACAGTATAA
Source organism: Thamnophis sirtalis (assembly GCF_051295495.1). NCBI lineage: Eukaryota > Metazoa > Chordata > Lepidosauria > Squamata > Natricidae > Thamnophis > Thamnophis sirtalis. The sequence goes on along the minus strand of NW_028261383.1, from coordinate 87,839,129 downwards.
AATGCTACAGAAGACTTACATATTTCTTACTTATATATTTTCCAAAATTTGAAAGAAGCTATGTATATTGCCTAGAAAAGAAGAAGACAACATCTCTCTATCTAGACATATGGTTAAATGAACCATATTACAATATGTCAAAAATGATAAATGTGCATAATGATACAGGTAGTTCTCAGCCACAATTTCTGTTGCTAAGCAAGGCAGTTGTTAGATAAGATTTCATGACCTGTTCTGCTATGGTTGTTAAGTGAATCACTGCAGTTTTTAAGTGAATCAGGTGGTCATTACATGATTCAAGCTCCCGCATTGACTGTGCTTGTTGGAAGCCAGTTGGAAAGGTTGCAAATGGCAATCACATGATCCCCGGATGCTGCAACCATGAAAAAAAAGAAATACATATTGGTTTTTCAAGCACCTAATTTCTCATCACGTGACTGTGGAAATGCTGCAATGGTTGTAACTGTGAGAACAGTTCGTAATCCACTTTTTTCAATGCCATTGTAACTTTGAAAATCACCTAATGAATGGTTGTAACTCGAGGACTACTTGTACACCCATTTGATCTACCTTAATCATAGCCCTAAATTTAGTTTACATACAAAACAGAGAACTTGAGGCTTCTTAGTGCATTTCACCAAATCACATTCATAAGGCCGTTATTTAATTCTGAACATGGAAGGATATTCTGTATAGGGTTTTGATGGTGAACCTATGGCATGGGCAGAAGTGGCAAGCAAAGCCCTCTCTGTGGGCACACACACCAGCTGTTCTTCTAATTTCCGGTGCGCCAGCCAGCTGGTCTTCGCGGGCACCAGAAAACAGCCCCAAAACCAGCCTGAAAATGGCTCGAAAAACTGTGAAAAACAGCCAAGAAACAGGCATGTGCACCAGCCAGTTGGTCTTGGGTTTCCGGTGCACATATATGCACGCACATGTGTTCCAGTTTGGTCACTGGGTGCCAAAAAGGTTTGCCATAGGGTATCTTTAACAAAGGCCACATTATATCAATTCTAATTTAGGGCAGAAGGAGGGTAGGGCCCTATTAAGATCTGGAAGAGAGTAGTACATGTTTTTTCAAGACCAAAAGTTACATAGAATAACTATTTGTTAAATGGACATAGGATCAAGTCCTTGATGATGCAAAGAGAATAAAGTTTACATGAAGGTCTGTTATAATCCAGCAAAGGAAATCCGATTAAAGGAAGGGGTATCTTCATTTTCCCATTAACAATATCATGAAATGCAAATTCAACATGTCTTTTCAACAGATATTTAGTTCAGGTGAACAGAAAGGCAGCCTTTAATAATAAATTCAGCACATAAACATGAATTTACTGAGGTATACAGTGCGGGGAAAACATTCTTCTAGTCTGGTAAAATTATCAAAAATGTTTTAGTGGGATATCATCTTATCTGCCCTTCTAGCAAGAGAATTCTTTCCACCTCATATGAGCAGCCATTTCAGAAGTCTTCACTGCTTAGATCTATGTTCCCAATGTCAGTTTTTCTAGATACGGTTATGAGCTGAACTCTTAAGTGTTCCAAGCAAAAACAGTTGGAAAGTCTGGTTTAAATATTAGAGTCTGCCAAGTTTCTCTCACCTCCAAGTTTGTTGAGAACACGGGTAACAGCATTGAGGCATCCTTCACAGGTCATATCCACAAAGAACTCATGTTTCTGAAATCACAAGAAGTAAAATGGTAAGATTACTGAAACACATCATTGTTTAAATCAGGGGTCCCCCCCCCAACCCCTGGGCCGCAGCCCACTATCGGGCCTTGAGTCTGTCGAAACCAGGCTGCGAAAGTGATGGGTGAGCACGTGCCAGAAATGTTGGGGAACTCTGGTATAAATTGCGTGTACAACCCAGAGCACAGTTAAATATTGTGTTAACCAAGAATATTCACAAATCTTCACTCTAGAGAACATAAACATGCAAACATAATTTGCTCTAATTTTAAGTGTTAGTTTTTCAAATGATAAATGCATTACTTTTAAAAATACAATGATAAGCAAAATAACATTTCCTTTCATTCATTCACTCATTCAATCAATCAATCAGGCTGAGTTGCAAAAAATAGAAACAATATGTATGCTAGCACAGACAGGAAATGCTTATATAGGAATTTCCAGTGATTCTTTATACTATTTTTCCTAAACAGCATGCTTCATGCTGCTGGCTGATATCCAAAACGTGTCTTTACCTTCCCTATGATGAACCCAGTGTTTCTCCTTGAACAGGTCCCTGAACAAACAGTGTATCCAAACAATCAGGTCTACTTTTAAAGCAACTCCAGGGTAGCCATCATGACAGCTTGTATTCGAAAGTTTTCAGAGAATAAAAAAGTATTTCCATTTGTGTCTCCTTCAATTATAGTGCCTGACCCTAAAAGTCCTCTTTGTCCACACTATGCACTTGATCATGTCCCCTTCTTATCCATGCATTTCTATATCAGGGGTCCCCAACCCCTGGTCTGTGAACTAGCACTGGTTCGTGGCATGCCAGAAACCCGACAGAGCAAACAAGTAAAGCCCCATCCGCAGGATGCAAGCATCACATGAAACCACGCCCACTCCAGTCCACGGAAAAACCTCTCTCCCTGGAACCGATCCCTGGTGCCCAAAAGGATGAGGGCCACTACTCCATATGATTCTAAATATTTGGAGGGAAGAATTTTTTATTTGTTACATATCCATTCCCCCCCCCCAATTATACAGTTCTAGCCCCGCACCCCAAGAACATTAAATCATTACCTATACAATCTAGAACCTATGAAAATTCAATTCCAATTTATTTACATATGCATTTACAGTGGTACCTTGGTACTCAACTGCTTTGAAACTCATCAAATTTGATACTTGAAACTCATTGAATTTTGATGCGAAAATTCTGTCCTGGTACCTTGGTTTTTCTGTACTCAAAGCACAAACTAGAACTTGTTGGTGTTGGCTATCTTGTGACTCACTATATTATTCCTTATGGGAAAAATTTGTTTGGTACTCATCATGCCTTCCAGACCCAATTAAAGATGAGTACCGAGGTATCACTGTAATATACCGTCACACAAAAAACTCTTGGATAATGGAAGGGTGACAATTTCAGAACGTAATCTGGAAATATTTGAAAACGGATGAGTCTTTCAGCAATTTATTAGGCATAATCTTTGAAGACCACCATAATCTGTCAATATTTTTGCACATGTGGTATAACACAGTCCTGAAAATAGAATAGATCTTAAATTGGCACCAGTACTACCTCTGTAGAAATGTATATTAGAAGAATGGATAAAGTAAAGCAAGAGGATCACACACTTTAATATGTGAATCACAACTTGCATTCTTTGTAAACAATTCAGCCCTCGGAGAATTATCCAATTGTCTCTGGGATTTTTGTGCACTCTTGCTAGAATTTATTGCACAGGGAGGTAGTCAAGGAGAGAAGTAAGAATCATTATGAGAAGGACTAACCGATTTTTAAAGTAACACTTCAAATACATTTCTCAGAGATTGAAAATGGAGAAAAGTGTGGAATACTCAAATGCATAATCAGACTAACTTAAGGAACGTGTGGACAGAAGTGGATACAAGTCTTAATGCCATAAGCAGGGCCAATTCTCTGAGTCTAGCTTGTTTCCCCTAAGAGACAGACTGAACACCAGAGATTTACTGATGTAACACCTGAAAATTCCATTATTTTGCTTTTCAATTTCTATGAGAATAAACTCTTAGTTTGCCTTTATTTATGCATTTGAGCCATCCGCCAAACCTTGCATTTCAATTTCTTTTGTTATGTTCTTTATGGATCACAAGGGGAATAAGATCTGTCAACATGACGTAGCTGCAAAGAGGCAAATGAAGTTTTAAGCTGAATCAACAGGAGGGTATAATTTCCAAATCGCAGATGCCAACAGTCCATTCTCTTTTTTGTACTTGACAGCTCATACTTGAATTTGTTCTTAAAAGAGAACAAAGAGGATCTAAGAGGTGGAAACTCAATCCTACACAAGAGACTAAAAAAAATAAAAAGAAATGTAAGGAAAGATTGAGCACTCTTCATTTTTTTGAATAGCTGGCGCACAGAAGGACATGAATCATCCTTTTTCATATCACAATGCAAGACCCAGAGTAATGGTCTTAAATAGGGGAAATTAGTAATGGCCAAAGCAGTTTGACCAAATCAGAAGATAGACAGTCAACTGGTAGAGGGACTTTAACGGCACCCACTGGTTTAAATGGCCTCTTCCAACTCTATGAGCCTGATCAAGGAACGTACTGTACGGGGAAACTAAAAATTATTATATTTATGGTAGTTCCATTAGTATGATAAGTGTTCATGGATATCAGCTCAATTAATCAGATGTATTAGATTGAACTTTTAGGTGCCACAAGGCTCTATCAAGTTTCCTATTCTAGAATCTGAACTACAATGAAGAGTGAGTGCTATATATGACCGTGTAAGCTATTCAGGATCACATCTCCCATTATTTAAAAGGAGGCCCATGATGCAGCCAGTCAGGATCAGCAGAGGAAAGGTGATGACTTCTTTCATCTACCCTTTATCCAGAACAAAGAAAGACACAGTGGTTAGTTTGTAAGTTCTGATGGAGAAAAGAGTAGAGGAAGCATAGAGTAGTCCTATGCGCCCTTCCATGTCCCTTACAAAGCTGCCAGTAGCCGTGCAGTAAGGACAAACATAGGCCTCAGTAATGCCACTCTTTTATGTCCTCTGTTGCCTCAGTACAATCTCAAACCTCATTCCCCAGCTCACACAAAGCAACAAGATACTTGGATCACCCTGGATTAGCCAGAAGTGGCAGAAAGATTTGACCTGCAATTATTGGATGAACCTCCCTTACCCATCAATACTTTTTTTTCACTGTTGCTGCTCCTGCAACAATAAGCTACTTAATGTGCTGATTATGGAGCTGAACCAGACTTGGTGGCAGTGGGAAGATCAGAGAAAGGATAGGAAATGAGCTAGAACAGGCTCTGCTAATCTGTTGCATCAGTTAATCACCAGGACATTTCCATATAAGTGGCAAGTGGCTTAATTTTGCAATATGCAAACAGTTTACTAACAACTAAACATAAAACTGCAGTTGTGGTATTGAAGAACAAGTTCTGAAGAAGAACTATAATGCTTCCTAATATCCCAGCACTTGATTACATGGAGGAATTCCCTCATGGAGGAAAAACACAACTAAAATTATTGTAACAACAGGGAAAGATTAGAGTTACAGGGCATAATTGCACTGTGAAAGATCAAGAAGATGGAGGTTCTTCAGATGTTATTACTTGTCAACATGTTGAAATGAAGGGCTCCTTTTACTATGAATATCTCAAAACATGGAGAGCTATCCTTGGTCCCGCAGGGTTTTTTTGGCAAGCCCTGGATTAACTATTGAAATTGGTGGGGTTTCCTGCTATTTTAAGGCAAGCAACACACACAAGCTGAAGTCCACAAACAGTCTCAGCACAGTTAAAACAAGCAAACAAGCCAAAAATTACAACTTAAAATTTCCTATCCCCCAAACCAAGGGACAAAAACCAATAAATCTTGAACTGTCTTCACTTTATCCATAGTGGTTCTTCCCCCTCTTCTCCAAAATGTTTAAGTGCAGATTCTACTTTTTAAATTTTCCCACCTCTGCTGTAAGAATACACAAGGCTGGGTTGCAGAATGAAATAGACAAAAATGTAATTAGCCATGTTGTATCTCTGTGAATTGTACAAAGCCAGTCCATGTAATTAGTTCCATTTCATGCAAACCCAAAAACCCAGTTTAACTAAGGAGTAATGTCATAATACAAATACAATTAGTTAATTGCAATCCATCATTACTCAACACTATCAACTGAAGCCTATGTCCAGTCTATGTGCTTCTACAAATGCTCATTTCCCCTTTAAAAAAAAAGTATTCTCAGGTTTACCAAACTAGGATGTTATGCTCAAATAAAGTATTCATACACAGTATTCTCCAAACCAATGTTCCTGCATTATACTAAGATCTTAATTGCAAGAACTCCTAGCCAGACTGACTACTAGCTAGGAATGATTGGAGTTATTATAATTTTTGTACTGTGCATGGCTAGTTAGAAATTGCTGTTTATTTTATATGCAGCAGTTGCCATCATGAAATGGCTGTGTAAATGTGCCTAATAACTCCAAAAATGTATATATACACTTTAAGCGTATATAACATATTTTAAGCATCCAGAACAGCTCTATTTGGAAGGCCACAATTATCTGCAAAAAGCAATGGATAGAGATTTCATTTACTATGCATCATAATGGCCTGCAATGACACTGATGATAGTACTTTGAATTAAGTAGTTTGTTGGCACATGAAGGTGGAGATGGGGGCAAATTAGGCAGCTTTATAAAAACATGCTCTTTCATATGGCATTGGAGCAAAGACATACTATTAGCTCTAGATGAACACAGCCAGGAAGGGTGTATACTGTATTTACAGATATTTATAGTCAATAATTACGAGAACAATTGTCAAATATTCCTGGAGAAGGCTAGGTCTTCTCTTCCAATCCTGGTGACAGGTCATTTGGATCTGCCAGGTTTGTTGCGCTAAAACTCTCAGGATAGGATGAAACTCATTAGGAGAATACCAAGTTGGAGAAAATGGTATTAAACAGGACACACACACCCATGAGCATATATTCAAGGATTCATTTGTCCTGCGGAATGCATATGCATGAGAGACAGAAAAATGAATATATTGTGTGCAAAAGACGCTTATCCAAGCACAATTTTCCAGATGATGATGATGATGATGATTGGACGGGGTGAGGTTATAGGGTATTATACAAATGTGAGGTCTAAAAAACACCTACAAAACCCGTTGTCCAAAAGGACTAATTTCTCACAACATGCCTCATTCTAATTTTGAAGGGGGAAAAAAAGGCTGCCAGAAGCCTTTCCCAAACCGATGCTCTAGATGTAGATGTATTAAGACTCGGGGAATTCTAGAACACATCAACCCGGGGAAGGGGAATCCAAAGGCCACAGCAAAGGCTTGTGACAATCCCCCACGCCCATCCTCCCGCCCAGGGGCAGCTACCGGGGGGTGGGTCAACCTTCCTGCTGGAATCCTAACGCGATTTAGGAGCGCTTAGAGGTAGGGGATCAAACCAGGGCGTAAGCTAAACGGGACTCTCCCAACGAAAGGCGAAGAGCTTCTTCCCCAAAGATAGGAAACAGCGGAGGGGCACCGGAGGGCTGATGCCGCTACACAGCGAGAAGGATCGCCGGGCAACTTCCTTTGCAGCGTCTCCCTCTGGGGGCTCGGCCTTTTTCCCTCGCCACCCCAACCCGAGTGTCGGATTCACGCGTGGGCAAGCACCTACCGGCATGGCTGCTCCTCCAGAGACCTTCTCTCTTGCTCTCTCTCCTCGGCTAGCCCGATTGCTCGCCCAGCGTCAGCAAAGCAAAAGGCCGCCCCCGATCAGACCCGAGCTCGCTCCTCCTAGCGCTGACGCCGCAGCTCCTCCTTTCTAATCTGTCGCTGGCAGCCGGGCAGGCGTGGGTAGGGCGGGGAGAAAGAAGCGGGGCGCCCTGTGTTCTTCGTGCCGGCAGAGGGAGAAATTCCTTTGGGGAGCAGGGATCGAGGCAGGACCTCAGTTGGAGGGAGGGCGCCTGGCTGGGGAAGGAGTTTGGGGTGGTTGGGTGGACTGGTTCCAGCACCATCAGCCAGGCATGCCATGGCATCTTGTGCCCTTTTCCAGAACAGCCACATTTCTTCTGTAGGCAAGGAAAAATCAAAAACCCGCAGTCGGCAAATTCCCCAGCCAGCCCCAACAGTTGCTTCTTTCCTCCTTTTTAAAGGCGCTCAGGTCAGCAATGTTCATAGAGAAGCGTGACGCTGGAGAGCAACGGTGAGACCGCAGAACAATTCCTCGGGGTCTGCGAGGGCTTTTCCTTTAGCAAAGCAATTTATAAACACGTTTTTGATTGGAACAAAGCAAAACAAAATACTGGAAAAAATAAAACGAAATTGCTGCAGAGCGGCATCATTGCAGATACATTTTTTTTTTTAAAAAAAAGGGAAATTGCCTCCTGGGTTAGTAGTGTTTTGAAATTGGCAACCGTTTTGTGGGAGTAACCACTAACGTTAGCAATATGTCAAATGAGCTCAAAAAGCCATCTCAGGATATCAATGATTTTGAGATTGCTGTATTGGTAACTCATATGGCCCAATTAAAACTGCTGGTAGTTACCTATAGAACTCTTTACTGGGATCCCATTCTACCAAAACTGACCAGGCCAAATACCATGTAAGAGTCTAAAGTCTCCTTGTGGGATCTAGATAGTAATAGGAAATATATGCAGGCATATACGCTAGATGCAAAATGGTGGACATCACTGGGTGGGCCAAACTCTTGCTCTGGAGCATCCTTTCCCCAGAGTTGTGCTACAGCAGTGGTAGTCCACCTGGTCCTTACCGCCCACTTGTGATACTGAAGCACTTTCCTTTTTTTAATTTAATTGACTTCCTTACTTTAGAATCACCATTACTGTGGAATCGGTGTGCGGTTAGAAAATTTTACTACTAACAGAGATACAAAAGTGGGTGGTAGGTATAAAAAGGTTGACTACCCCTGTGCTAGTGTTTAAAAATCTTTTGATGACATTAATTTCCAAAGCAGATTTATTCAAGGGTAAGTCCCAATAAATACATTTAATTTTAAATACTTGTGCCTGTTTTGGAGGGGGTAATACTGCTTTGTATCTCCATATTGCAACGTGTCGCCTTTATTTTTATACCAAGTATTTACATGATTATATAAAACCATAGCAAGGAATAAAAGGCAAGCTAGAAAAATCTAAAATACTGTTAATACAAATGCATCTTGTCAAATGTTACTGTGGGCCTGATCGGGATTTTCACCTGTTATATTCCTGCTGCCCCTCACAGGTTTTCTATTTTGTCTTCCTCAAGAATTAGTCAGCTGCCTGTGCTGACAAATAATGCATTTTGGTATCTGAGTAAAAGAAAAAAAATATTGCCCATAAGAGCTGTGGGGACTTAATTGAATAAAATATCACAATTACTGATATATTAACATACCCCTGTCTATCTGAAAATACTGGTCAGATCAGGGAGTACATATCAGACTGGTTGGATTTACCCCAGGTTTAAGAGTACAATATGGTTTGTTAGTGGCTGAAATTGGTTATAGAGTTGGATTAACTCATCATCATAGGTAAATAACACAATTGTGTCAACACAGCTTTGGTGAAGTGCAACTTGACTTGAAGGAGTATTAGTCCTTCCATTTATATACAGTATATCTCTGTGGAGATACTTCATTGTGTAGCTGTGCTGACATAGCATATTAAGGCATGGTTTACCAACTAGATTAGCTAAACTAAAGTCAAATCCACACAATTTTAACATATAGAACAAATCAGGCCATTGGTTTAAGTTAAAATGAAAGTTGGGAAATTTGTGTATAGCATGAACACAAGCATTGATTTTCACTCATTAGCACATCTGAACTCAGCCTATTTGTAGTGGTATCCTCAGAAAGATATTTGAATCAGGTCAGTTATTTGGCTTAATATTAAAGATTACCAACAATTTTAAACATAGTGACTGGACATAATATGCAATATATTTAGAATGAACAATTGGAGAATCCTATACGGTATTGCAAAACCAATGATCTCTGCTTTCTGAAACATCACATGTATGATATCTATATATTTCAACAAGATTGATTAATTTTACTGAACTCCACTAGTTTTTATTTGTTCTGCTTGTTTTTTCATACAATGCTATCAGCATTATTTAATTTGATTTAAATTATATTTGCAAAAGTGCTGTACTTTTTGTTCTTAAGAAAGTTAATTAAAAAATAGGAAGGTAAAATGTCATCAAGTGACCGGTGATGGGCATCTCTTTAGGAATCCAAAAGAAGACACAATGATGTGAAAATGATGCAAATGAAATAGATGGAATGACACAAGAGGGCAAGTCATGTTATTGGCATCATAATGTGTACAATTTTACTTTTCTTCTTATATTGCTGTGCATGTCCATAACAGGTCCAGGTAGTTTTGTCAGTCATACTGAAATAGTTTGTCATTGCCATATTCTGGGATGTTTTCCAATTTCCCAGCCTTGTTTTATCTGTTTTTTTGGGGGGAAGAATGCAAAGCTACTATTCTCCAGATTGAAACCTTATCTTTGAATCACAGACAATGTAGCAAGATTATCACCTCCTGGGGCATCTATCTATCAAAATATTAAATTTACTGACCATCCTATATATTTTTAAGGTTCTTGGTTGGCTAAACAAACTAAAAAACAAAAACAGCACAAGACAAAATAACGATGTTCAATAAAATGATCAACAAGAAAATAAGGTGAGAGGACAGAAAATAGAATAGACGCTTGTTTCTTTGTTTACTCCCAACTTAAAAATAGCAAAAATTGCTGGAAAATAAGAGGAAAAGTAGTAATTCCAAACAGCTGTTGTTTTTAAGATGCGAGTTTGCTGCTTCATCATCATCATCATCATCTCTGCCATTGCTGATTGTGGAGATGTTTAAATATGATTCCATTCCAGGAAAAGTCAGAGCATGCACACATTGGATTATCCTTGACTGCATGCAGTAACCTTGGATATCAGTACAAGATGGCTCTGGGAGCATTTTTTCAAACCATCTTTTAATAAAATGTGTTAGTTCAAAAAGATTCCACCAGAGTCCTTATTTTTTGTTACCACAGACTAACAGGCATCTCTTTACAAAACAGAAAAAGTGATATTTTGAAGGAATGGGAATGTATCCACTAATTTTGGAACTTTATGGTAATCATCTGCAGGAGACAACTGACTTTTGCTAGTGTTATCAAAAATAATCCTACAGTGTGTTTAAATCTGTGGAAACTGAAATACAAGCAAAATTATAAATAGCTTATATAGAAGCTTGCATGCTGGCAAACTTTTTTTTTTTTTAAAAATAAGCTTTTTAAATCCTATTAACTAATAATTGGGTTCGTTTATATTGTGGATTCAATGATTGGTTTAGCTGTTTTTATAATTGGTGTTTTCATTTGTGCTGCAGCATAGTGGAAACCTATAATTACATTTAATTACATCTAAAGGAAAATTGAATGCTAATATTCAAAAACATTAACTGTAATGTGTCAAAAGAGCAATAACATCAGGGCTAGTTGCTTAGTGTAAATTCCATAAGGAAAGGCATTCTCAACTTTCACATCCTTAATTGATTTGCCAGGTATAAAATTCTCCAAAGTTTTGAAGTTTAGTTAGCTACATAGAGTACATTAGAAGCTATTATATTTACATATCTTAAATGTTTACATTAAATGCTTACATTTAAGATATCTTAAAAGATATCTTGATATTTGATCTAAACTATTTTATTAAAAATCATTAAAACACTTTAAATCTATTGTGAATCTACTTACATTAAAAGCTGAACTTGAAAATCATATTTGAAATTCTTAAAATATTTTGGAGACAAGGCAATTTAATAATATGCATATATTTTTTTTAAAAAGCATGCAAAGTTGATTTAGCTGTGTATCAGTTGTAAACTCTCAGAATTATCTGAATGAAATAGATGAGTTGTTTAGAACAGATCTATAGGATCATGTCTTAAAGTAGTTGTAGTAGGTGACCTTTAGAACTCAATGAGACACTCAGGAAATCTCAGGTCCACTGGCTTGTCTGGGAACTTGAAAGATTTCTGGAAGAAGGCAGTAGGAAAGAATTCTGTTCTGTTGTCAAAAAAACTGAATGGTATGGTTAAGTTCAATGTACAGGAATCCTTGTCTATCTACACTTGAAAATGCAGAATTTAGGGTGGGAGGAGTGAGCAAGTGCTGAGTGACCATGACTGGAGGAAGGGAATTCTTTTAATACAGGCTTCCTCTACAAAGGCTGGATTCCCAAATTCCAAAAGGCCATGTAGGCTGGAAATTCTGGAAGTTGCAATCTGTTTCCAGAAGCTTCCAGATTGTGACAAAGGTCCTTTACCAAAAGAGAGAAGATTAATTTGTGGTTTCAAGCTGTGATGTAAGTTATCTGTATACTAGAAAGCTAATAATTAGATATGGCTTCAGGTTATTTAAAAGGAATGTAGATTCTGTGATCATTTATTTCATCTGTAAATGCCTGTCCCAAGCTACTGATTTATGAATTAGCAGTATGCTGTACTTTATACCTGAGAACAAATGAGGGGTTTAGAGATAACAAAATGTCAGTCCAGTTTCTGCAAGGATCTAATAGAAAACGAAATCTCTTGAGAGCTACTCCAAGTGAAGGGATAAAGATATATATATAGATATAGATATAGATATTGACTTCCTATTTTAAATAAATGTTCTCAGATGCTCTGGAGAGAATATCGAAATAACAAGGTTCTGTCATGATACACCCAAAATCAAGTTGTGTTTTTTTGTCCCAAAATACTCTTCCAATACATATACTGATAGAAATGCTAATGGCTTTTCAGGGAGGATGTTATTTTTGATTCTACACTGAATATCCTGTTAAAACCATTTATCTGCTACTGTCATTTCATTTTGTTGCTTTTTTTTCAACCTTTATGCTATCCAATCACTTTCCCAGATTGTCCAAAGCACCTTTGTGTCCTGAGGTACTGTGCTAGTCCCTTTTTAACATTCTGATACCTCAATACTCTTGAACAATAGCTATTGAATTACAGAGCTGGAAGTGGTATTTCTTCCCATTGAAAATCCATTAAGGAAGGAAAGGATGAAATTGCTAAACAATATATCTTGATAGCTTGCACCACTAGGAGCCTGTTGCCTGGAGGAACTCTATTTTTAAGAATTTGAAAGCAAGGAAATATTCATCAAGTATCTGAAATATTATATTTAAAAAATTCTGATTGAATATTTATTCTTACTCTTATAATATTCTTCTCTCCATGTTTGGTGAAAACCTAGGTTGCAGGAACAGACATTTTTTAAAAAAAACATGCTTTGTTAGATAATCAAAACCAGCCAATTTATTTTTCAGGAGATTTGTAGATGGAGCACAATTTAAAATCATAACATAGCAGCCAGTATACTATTTATTGAATATATATTATTCTCTACACTTTGGAATATTGGGGGCTGTGGTGGTGGTGGTGGTTATAAAGTAAGAATTGGGGTTTTTTTAAGTTGATGAAGCTAACATCAAGAAAAATAGTCAATAAATGAGAAATTATATCTTCCCATTAACTAGAATCTAAATAACAGCATTTTAAATTGTCAGCTGTAAAATGTACCTTTGTCCCTGTACTATTCAGTGGCATTAAATTCAGATCAGAAAAAGAAGGTGGTAGCTTGCTTCTATTAGTGGAACTTTTTATTATTTAGTTGCAAGAATATTAAAAATAGTTTTAGTCACTTTATGCAAAGGGCCATGCAGATCTAGTTAAAATGTACAAAAGCAGATGTAAGATAGGACAGAATTTCTATAGTAATTGTTGTTTGGCAGAATTTACTTGTTGAAAAAGCACAGTTCCTGAAACTTTTGTGTAACATTCAGGTGATCTTTCTTGCATCTAGTCCAGGGGTGGGTTTCAACCGGTTCGCGGCGGTCCCTGCGAACCGGTTGGTCGCCAAACCCGGAAGTAAGTAACTTCCGGGAACAGCGAAGGGCGCGCCCGTCCTTACCCGGTTTTGACGAGTTCCGCGCTTCCACGCATGCGCAGGATGCATACAGCGCCTGCGCGATCGTCCAGGAGCAGCTGGAGCGTCGCGCAGACGCTAGTACACATGCGTGCACCGCGCGCGTGCACGAGGACGCCGCCGGCCTGGAACGGGGCGAGAAACCCACCCCTGATCTAGTCATTAATGTTAATGGCTCAAAGAATGTGAGGCTGAATGGTCGGCCCCACACATTTTCACCTCACCAAATCTGGCCCTCCTTGCAAAAAGTTTTGACACCCCTACTTTAAGGTAAAGGTTCCCCTCGCACATATGTGCTAGTTATTCCCACTCTAGTGGGCGGTGCTCATCTCTGTTTCAAAGCCGAAGAGCCAGCGCATTCTGAAGACATTTCTCTGGTCATGTGGCTAGCATGACTAAACATTGAAGGCGCACGGAACACTTACCCCTCCCACCAAAGGTGGTTCCTATTTTACTACTTGCATTTTTACATGTTTTCAAACTGCTTAGGATTAGAACCGCCGAACTTTCTGATCGACAAGCTCAGCATTTTAGCCACTTAGCCACCACATCTTCCCCTTACAACTGGGCTATTAATTTTTTTTAAGCCCACGGGACTCTATAGGCTTTGCTGAAGATCTTGTCTCTATATACAGACAAGACTTACAACCAATTGTTTACAATCATTTGAAGTTACAACACTGAAAAAAGTGACTTATGACTTCATCCTCATGCGTATGACCATCACATGCTCATCCATCACTCACACAAGAGCCCACTACTTCTGCCCAGTTCTGAATGGCTCACAGCCCAGGAATTGGGGACCCATTATAGAAGATCCTCTACGAATGAGATGATGAATTGAAACTAACTGCAGGGGATGTTTAGATTGCAGATATCCTCAAGTCACAACGGCACTGAAAATGTAACTTATGACCGTTCTTCACACTTATGACCACTGCAACATCCCCATGGTCATGCGATCATCCTCATGGTAGTTGTTGTTAGTTGTGAGAGTCTTCCCCAGCACCATAGTTCAAAGGCCTCAATTCTTTGGCGCTCAGCCTTTCTTATGGTCTTCATAGCCATACATTACAATTGGAAAAATCATAGCTTTGACTATACACACTTCTGTTGGCAGGGTGATGTCTCTGCTTTTTAGTATGCTGTCTGGATTTTCCATAGCTTTCCTCCCCAGGAGCAAGCGTCTTTTAATTTCTTGGCTGCAGTTCCCATCTGCGGTGAACTTGGAGCCCAGGAAAATAAAATCTGTCACCACTTCTATTTCTTCCCCATCTATTTGCCAGGAATTGAGAGGTCAGATGGCATGGTCTTAATTTTCTTAATGTTGAGTTTCAAGCCAACTTTTGCACTCTCCTTCACTCGCATCGAGGTTTTTTTAGTTCCTCTTCACTTTCTGGCATTAGAGTGGTATCATATGTCTATCTGAGCTTGTTGATATTTCTCCCAGCAATCTTAATTCCAACTTTTGATTCATCTAGCCCCGCTTTTCTCATGATGTGCTCTGCATATAAGTTAAATAGGCATGGCGATAGTATGTACCCTTGCCCTACACCTTTCCCAATTTTGAACCAAACAATGATTCCATGTCCAGTTCTCACTGTTGCTTTTTAACCCGCATGTAGGTTTCTCAAGAGACAAATAAGATGGTCTGGTACTCTCTTTAAGAACTTGCCACAATTTGTTGTGATCCACACAATCAAAGGCTTTAGCATAGTCAATTAAGCAGATGTTTTTTCTGGAGTTCCTTAGCTTTCTCTATGATCCATCATATGTTGGCAATTTGATCTCTACTTCTTCTGCCTCTTCGAAATCCTGCCTGTACTTCTGGGTAGTTCTCAATCCACATACTTCTGGAGCCTAGCTTGTAGGATTTTGAGTATAACTTTACTGGCATGTAAAATAAGTGCAATGGTGCGATAGTTTGAACATTCTTTGGCATTGGAATGTAAACTGACCTTTTCCAATCCTGTGGCCACTGTTGAGTTTTCCAAATTTGCTGACAAATTGAGTGTAGCACTTTGATTGCATCATCTTTTAAGATTTCGATTAGCTCAGTTGGAATACTGTCACCTCCCCTAGCTTTGTTGTTGTTGATTTTCTGAGGCCCATTTGACTTCACATTCTAGGATGTCTGGCTCGAGGTCAGTGACCACCCCATCGTGATTATCAGGGACTTTAAGCTGGTTCTTGTATAATTCTTCTGGGTAATTTTGCCACCTCTTCTCAATCTCTTCTGCCTCTATTTGGTCCCTGCCATTGTTGTCCTTTATCATACCCACTTTTGCATGAAACATTCCCTTCATATCTCCAATTTTCTTGAAGAGATCTCTGGTCCTCCCTATTCTATTGTTTTCTTCTATTTCTTTGCACAGTTCATTTAAGAAGGCATTCTTATCTCTTCTAGATATTCTCTGGAATCCTCATGGTAACATGATCAAAATTCAAGCACTTGGCCACTATATTTATTATGGTTGCAGCATCCCAGAGTCATGTGATCAGCATTTGCAACTTTCCCAGTCAGCTTCTGACAAGCAAAATCAATGGGGAGAAAACGGATTCCCTAATGACCGCTTGATGCAGAAAAGGTCATAAAGTCAGGCAAGACTCACTTAACCCACCATCCAGTCAGAGCTGAAGCTTCTTCAGCTCTGACTTGATGGTGGGGAACTGAAGACAGAGTTGAAGAAGCTTCTTGGATGAGAAGCGAAACTTCTTCAAAGAAAAAACCAGAAAGTCCAATGGCCTTTTGAAAAAGCATCTCTGGGACAACCATGACTTGGATGACTGAGAATCTCCATAGACATGTAAATACTCCAATAGTGTGCAATACTGCAAAAGCACCACACTGAAGTAAGATGGCCCTGAAATAACACAACCTTACATAGTTGTGAACCGAAATTAAAATGGGAAATCCATTTGGGAGACTGGGGCAAGCCCTACCTTAAAGCCTAACTCTTCATTTGAAACTTGCTTTGATCGGACTTCACATTCTGGTATGACAAACATAAAAGTCCATTGGGGGCGTGATCACATTGGCTGCTTCTACAGGACTCGGGTAATTACTTCGGCCGCCCGTGGAGTTAATGAACGTCGAGATTATTATTAGGTCCGCGTCCTGCGACCCGCGAGTTCAGTCGGTCAAGGCGGATCAGAGCGAGCAATACGGACTTGAGCTTTCAGGAACAAGGGGCAGCGCAAGTCTGGCTTGTTGGGAGGGGCGGGATGCAAGGAGCCCACTCCCCCCTCCCTCCTGCGATTTATTCACTCAGAACAGGACTCGTTTCACGGGTGAGGTGCTTTCCTTATTAAAGAGGTCCGCATCACAATTCTGTCAATCACCCATTACCGTTCGTCGTACTGTAACTGGAATCTGCGCCCGGTACTGATCCGTAGCAACGCCCTTTTTTTACACGGGGTTTCCGAGTCTGATTATCTAGAGTTTCAACCGTGCGGCGCACCTATCCTTGGCGGGCTATCTAGCCACGCCTCCGCGGCATCTTTCTCCTAATAATGAAGGTAGCGTCGTCTCGTTGGTCTTCGCCTGAATCTATTTCTTCTATTCCTGCCTTAATAGGCCTTTTGTCGGCAATTATTGGTTAGGGCAGGCGTCAATCCTGCTCCTCGCTCACCTCCTCCCTTTAACGCTATTGGACTATTTCTTTGCCATTCCTGAAGCTGTCCGTACCCCTTTTTCCTTTTGACCTATCGATCTCCGAGACGGGAACTTGGCCGACCGCTGATTGGATGTGGGTGTGCAATAGGGTTAGGCTGCGCGAGGGGTATATTTACCCGGCGGCTGAGCACGCTGTTGCGTGAGGTGCTTCCCGTCTCTCTCGTGCGTGTCTGCCTCGTTCGGAGTAAAACCTCCTCTCGTCCAGCTCCGCCTCGCCCTCAGGTTGGTTTGGCAGGGTAGGCCGGGTCACGTCCTTCACGGGGCTGCAAACGGCTCCGTCGTCACCATCACCATCACCATAGATGCATAGGGCCCGAGCGGCGGCAGCGACAGCAGTCCTCCTCCTCCCCCAGTTCCTCACTCCGGGCTCGGGCTCTCTCGGGCTCCACGGCCTCTTCTCGGTTCCAGAGCGGGGCGGAGGAAGGAGATGCCGCAGACTGCTTCTGGGTGGGGGCGGGGGCATCGATCCTGTTTTAACGGCCCTGCAGGCGGCTTATGGCCAAAGGGTTTTGAAGTCCGCCCGTCGGCGTTGGACTTGGCGAGTGGCGGAATGAGGAGGACGTGGTGGGGTGGGAGGGCCGGCAGCGAGCGAGCTTCGTTTCTCTCTCTCTCTCTGCTTCTTTGTAATGCGGGAATATATGGCTGCGGGAGCGAATTGGCGGCGTTAGCAGGCCCCGCCGGCCAAGGGATGTGAAGGACGGGAGGGTCGGCCTAACGCACGCGCGTGGCCGGCAGGATCGTGCTTTGGGGCTTGAAGGGGGACGGCGACTCTCAAGCCCGCCCCAGAAACGGTAGTTACACCGGTGCCAAATCTTCTCTGCCTCTGCCTTGTGGTGCCCTGAGGGGGAGGGGGGGGAGAAGGTGGCCCCGCGCCCTGAATAGCTCAGTGAAGGGAGGTGGTACCTGAGCGGTCTGTAAAACGCCTCGGGCCTGCCAAGGGGACGAAGGGGGGACGCTAAGGCTCTTCTCTTCCCGATTAAAAAAAAAAGGACGAAAATCCACGACGCTTGGCCGTCTTAGGCGGGTGTAGCGGCGGGAGAATGGTAAAACGAAAGAGGCGTGAGAGAGAGGCCGGTCCTTTTTTTTTTTCTTTTTTTTAACCGTAGCAGAAATAACTGCATGTAGAGGACAATGGTGTCCTTCAATTGCGAAGGGGACAAAAAAAAGAAGAAGCAGGGATTGGGTAAAGGGGGCAGCGCTACAAAGTGAACCAAGGTGGCGGCGGCTTTATTGTGAGACACTGGTGTCCAGCTCCGAGCTTTGTCTGTCGCCTCACCGAATTGACAATTTCATTCCACCACCATCAACAGCAGATCTAAGCGGGAATATATATATATATATTCCCATTTAGATCTGCTGCTGGTAGAATGAAATTGTCAATTCGGTGAGGTGACAGATAGATAATATATATGTAAATAAAAACAACACACAATTTTGTTAAGGGGCTAAAAATCAAGTCCTTTCTTCCTCAGGCCTGTTTGTGTGCAGATAGGTATGCAGAAGAATGCACAAAATCTCTGCATTTAAAATCAGATAGGTATGCAAAAGAATGCACAAAATCTCTGCATTTAAAATCATAGACATGGATTTTTCCAATTATTTTGAGCCCTTTACGTTTCACCTGTCAGGGGGGTTCTACTCTTAACCCCAGGAGTCTTAAATGAAATCGTTCACTTAGCAATAGAAATCTGGGGTGAACATTGTAACTTATATGTAAACTGTGTCAAGTGGGAGCTTTATAATCTTAATGCTGAGTAGTGCAGGGTGTAGCCATGTTTCCAGTCAGTGCTATTTTTGTCCTATCAACAGCATTACCTTTAGGAAGTGTTGCTGGATCTAAGTTTTATGTATATGACCCCTTTATAACTTGCTATTTAAAAGTCAAGAAAGTTGTGATTTGAATATAGTAGTACACTGAATATAGTTCTATTAAACTCAATACCACAATTTATTTTAGACATGTCAGTAATGTTCCCTTAAGTTAAAGACCACAATGAAATATCCTAATGGGTATTTTGATCTTTGTGCTGGTGTTACATACTAGTGACACAAGTGATTTTTGGAGCCTGACATGATGGTACTTATCTTATTCCAAACAATTGTAGCTAAATAGAGTTTTATTTTAAGTGCATATGAAAAATTGATTTCCCTCCCCCCTTTCATGCTTTTTAATATTCCTCTTACAAGGAATGCCGTAGATTTTTTTGTCAGAACTTTTTTCACACAAAGAGGCAGCAACAGGAAAAAAAATCTAGCTTGACTTCCTTTGCTGGGTTTGGCAAAATATTTATAGGGTAACATGGCTTCATAACATGCATTTTGCATTCTAACTTAAAATAAAGGAATAATTTGTATGAAGAGAAGAGAAGTTTTCATGCATCTCCTTTTGGTGTCATTACTTTGTAAGTACCTCATCTAGCGTTCCATTGAGAACAACTTTGAAAATGGTGCTCTAAATTATTCTTTTACTAACTTGCCACAAAAAGTATTTAAAAAAACTTGCATCTCCAACCGATTGAGGAATTACTGTAAAGACATTTTTTCCTTGATTTTTTTTTTAAGATTGGACCATATGTGATAGCTTCTTTCTGAATGTAGAAAGCTGACCAAATGTTAACGGAATTTATATCCCTCTTGCTGGCAAAGAGTTTTACTGTGAATTTCTAAATATTGGGAATGTGTTGCTAAATCACATTCTTTTATTTGTGTTAGTATTGTATATATAACCAAAGGAAAGCCATGGACAGGACATTTCTATGGAGACCCGTGTATAGTGGGAGAAGAGTTCATAGTGGAGGAACTGCCATTTTGTCAACCATGTTGAGTATTCTAGTGAGGATGAAAAGGAAAGTTTTTCCTTTTCTGACATGTCTGTTCCTTTGATAGAAAAGTAGAAGGAGCAGTGGAAATATTAGGATAGTTTCTCCTACTCTGGGATAAGATTTGCACATTTTACTATTGAAACAGTGGCTGCAGAGATGGAAATTTCTGCTTTTAACCTAAGAACTTCCATAGCAGGTTTGCCTCACTGATGGTTTAATCCTATAGCTATTGTTAACTCTTAAGATGTAAGAGTAAAAATTAGCTCAATGCATTTTAAAAGCATCCCCATCTGCAAAAAGGATCTTTCACAGTGATGGGGAATATATGATAACTCTTAGCACCAAGTGCTCAATGGGAAAGATTACTAGATGTTTGGTATCTAATGGCCAAAGTTCCCCAATCCATAGTTAAATATAGGGTGAATATTAAATAATGACATAAGAGTACATAATATGTAATGGTTGAATAAAATCCAGAAAGTACTAGAGAAAAATGGATTGCCCTCCATGTATAGGTACTGTTCTGATTATTTCAAAAGGCTAAAATTAATTGATATTAGCTAAAATAAAAAAGGTGGTTAAACAGATGTTAACATTAGTTGACGATAAAGAGCTACTTTTAATGATAAATATTTAAAAAATCATAATAATGAACACATTGTTTTTTGAAAATGCTAGTAATAGTTGTTGCTAGACCTTCTTGAATTAGCTCACCAGTGTTGCTGTCTAATTCATAGAAATCAGCATGAATTCTATGTAGTGTGCCATGGGGTTGATGTTCTCTCGTATTCAGAAAATACATGAAGCTGCTGGGTGAAATTCATCGCCTCATGCTGTTGATATCCAATTATATCTTTCTCCTGTGTAATCAATTGATGTTGTGTCCCAGTGCCTGGAGCTTATAGGGAGCTGGATGTGGAACAACATGCTTCAACTGAGCCCTGGAAAGAATGAATGGCTCCCAAGATTTCGGGGCCCTCCGATTCAGGAACTTTACCATCTTTGTTATAGGATAGATTCCCAAAGCATCAATTTGGTACAAAATGTGATGATGTAGGCAATTATGTGTTCCCTTGGCAAAACCAAGGTGTTGATTTGGCTTTTAAAGCCCTTTATGACATGGGGCACACTATTTGAAGGACCGACCACCTCTCCCTGATTATCTCTGGCTGTTCGATCAAGTCTAGCAGAAAAGGTATGTTGTGAGACTACAAAAATGTTACACATGGTAAGACCCAGGAGGTGGGCCTTTTATCCTTTGTGAAACCTAATTCTCCTCAAGGTGAAACTGGCCCCATCGGAAGTCCCCTAAAAGCATGATTGTATCAGTAGGCTAAGGGGTCTCCAGGAAATGGTTGCATTGTCTATAATGTCAAATCCTCTACTAGTTTGTAACACCAATCAATGTGTTTAATTCTATTTTTTATATGTTTTTGTTTTTATTATATGCTACTCATAGTCACAGTTTGTGATATTGGCATGTTATGAGGTTATTAATGATAGTTGTGCAAATTTTAGTTTTTATTTCTATGTCCTGAACTCCTCCTTTTGAGTTCCCTACATGCAATTGAAAATTCTTACACTGAGAAGGACTTTAATCATTTCTATCAGTTTATATTGCCTTACTATCTGAATCCAAGTTTCAGCATTTTTGGTCACCATGATTAAAATGGGGTGCCTTAAAGAGTGACAACAGATGCTCCCAAATGTGATATTGTACAGATGGATAGATGATGTAGTTGAAAGCAACTGAGGAAAATGCAGGGTCAGTTTCATTCTATATTTTTTTCTTCTGCTGCTGCCAAATGTACATAGCATATAGTATCCATCACATTCCTTCTTGCTGAATGATCAAAATCTCTAAGCAGCTTATGAAAACTATTTCACAGTTTTAAAAATGTGACAACAGGAAAAAAAATAGATTGCATGCCAGACTGAAAAAAGTTATATTAATCCCCTGGCTTGAAGAATAATAATATTTCCAATAAACTTCTGTTGGGTATAATCCTTTTACCTGTAACATCTTATTGTAAATTATTCCCATGCATTTAGTGATAGGGTGAGTACCTGCAGATTATGTGTATGAAGCTGATTTCCCTGGAGTCTTCTGGAACATTTCAGTCTAGATCAGGGGTGTCAGACTATTGCATTGAGGGCTGCATCAGGGTTGTGCTTGACTTAGGGGGGAGGGGGCTGAGTGGATGTGGTCAGGATGGGCCTGATGTCACTTGTGTCGGTGCGGGCTGTGGTGGCCCAAGTGCTCTGCCAGCAAAAATGAGCTCCATAGCTCCATTTTTGACTGTGATTGCCTCCTGCAACCCTCTGCCAGTGAAAACAGAGCTCTAAAGGGCCTCACACAACTCCTGCGAGCTCCATTTTTGCTGGCAGAGGCACCACGGGTAGGTCCTTCGCTATTTTCAGAGTGGCCCTGCAGGCCAGATCTAAGCATCCCACGGGCCTTGAGTTTGACACCTCTGCTTTAAAAGGCAGATCAATTCCTTCCAGTTCCTAAATAGTTAATTCCTAAGTATAGTCTTACTTTTATAACTTTCCGGTTACATATATTGGAATTTCTGACTACAGTAGTCCACGATTTATAACCATAATTGAGCCTAGAATTATTATTGTAAATCATAGTGGCCATTAATCAGGTCACTGCCTGATTTAGGTGCCTAATTTTTTGATTTTTTTTATGCTGGCCGTTAAATGAGCAGCATAGTCGTTAAACAAATGTATTATATCCGTGTTTTTTATTGGAAATCAGAAGTAAACCTGGGAAACCAGAAACAAATGCTGAAGGATACTGGAAACAGCTATGAATGTGAACAGTTGCCAAGTGCCCAAAATGAGACCAGAAGACTGGTGGGGAGAGCACATGTGGCTGTGCCAAACTCCACCTTTTTGTAATTTTGGGCAGTCACTAATCAAGGTCGGTCTATATAGGATTTTCTTGCTGAAGGAAAATACAGAATCAGATTTTTTTGCTCTGCCCATACATTACTGAAAAACTGTTTAGAGTTATGAAGGGGTAAGGAGATGGTGCTGAACTCTGAAGACAAGATTTGCGAAAGCTTGTTGTTAGTCACAAAGTCATGTCTGACCCATCGTGACCCCATGGACAACGTTCCTCGTTCCTCCTGGCCTTCCTGTCCTCTACCATCCCTTGCAGTCCATTTAAGCTTACACCAACTGCTTCAGTGACTCCATCCAGCCTCCTCATTCTTGGTTGTCCTGTTCTTTTGCCCTCAATCGTTCTCAGCATTAGGCTCTTCTCCTGTGAGTCCTTCATTCTCATTAGGTGGCCAAAATATTTGAGTTTCATCTTCAGGATCTGGCCTTCTAAAGAGCAGTCAGGGTTGATCTCTAGGACTGATTGGTTTGATCGTCTTGCAGTCCAAGAGACTTGCAGGAGTCTTCTCCAGCACCATAGTTCAAAGGCCTCAATTCTTTGGTGCTCAGCCTTCCTTATGGTCCAACTTTCACAGGGATACATTGCAGCTGGGAAAACCATAACCTTGACTATACACACATTTGTTGTCAGGATGATGTTTTTGCTTTTTAGTATGCTGTCTAGATTTTCCATAGCTTTTCTCCCCAGGAGCAAGAGTCTTTTAATTTATTGGCTGCAGTCCCCATCTGCGGTGAACTTGGAGCCCAGGAAAATAAAATCTTCACTACCTCCATTTCTTCCCCATCTATTTGCCAGGAATTACGAGGGCCAAATGCCCTGATCTTAGTTTTCTTAATGTTGCATTTCAAACCAACATTTGACTCTCTTCCTTCACCCGCATCAAGAGGCTCTTTAGTTCCTCTTCACCTTCTGCCGTAAGAGTGGTATGATCTGCATATCTGAGGTTGTTATATTTCTCTTTGTGAAAGCTACCATATCCTATTTTTCCTTTCAGTAATGTTCTTGATTATTGAGGGGGAGAATGAGATAAGGTAGTTTTTATATAATGGAAATTGAACAATTTCATGTACTCGATCCCTTCCACAAATATAAACAGTAGTTTGGTTCTGACCTGATTAATTATGTATTCTAATTGGTTTAGAAAGTGAGATGAAATATATCGCTTTAAATATATGAGCCCAGCATAAAGAAAAGCACTTTCCCCCAAAATAGCTTCAGTTACCAAAATTAAATATGCATTACAATGGCTTTTCAACATTTCTATTAAGAGGCATTCTATAATTCTAATTTGACCGAGTGGGAAGCAAGTGGATGAATTCTCAGTAATATGTTCGCTGCACTATATCAAAGACATGCAGTTCCTAGCTTCCCAACATGATCCATGTTGTCAGTCATTTTGTGAGAATGCTCCCAATATGCTCTTTCCAGAGACACTCCTTTGCCTTCCTCTTCCTCAAATCAATAATTACCGTGAAAATCATTTCTTTGGAGCTTGGCAACCTGGTAGTGTCCAGGTCTGTTGAGTTACAGTTGATAAGTTGAAATTTATAAAGCTGGGCTAATGTATGATGCAAATCATCTTTTGTGGTACAGAACCAATATCCAGATCAGAAGTCTTCGTACTGAATGGCATCATAGTGCCCTTGTTTCTAAATTGTTTATAAATCAATCAAACATTTTAAGGGTGATATTTATTTATTAAATTTATTTGCCACTTATCTCTCCGTGGGGCTACTCTAGGTGGCTTACAACAATAAAGAAAAAGGGAAAGTAGTGTAAACAAAACAGAAATAAGATAATAGGACAATAAAATAATGAAAAAGAAAGTGAGAATATGTCATTATGATAGCAAAAAGATGGATGGGTGGAGAGCAGAGAGTAAGGGAGGGAAGTGGAGTTGCATCAATCCAGCAGCCACCTCTACTGTGGAAACCCTCCATTGGGTCCTCAGGCCAACAGGCAGAGAAGCCTATGGAAGGGTAGGAGGGGGTGGGTGGGCAGACCTTACCTTAGAGAGTAAGATGTTCCAAAGGGCTGGTGCTGTGGCAGAGAAGGCTCTTCTGGATCCTGAAAGTCAGAATTCTTTGAATGGGGATCTGCAGTAGGTTCTCTCTGCCAACAGGCTTGATTGGGACAAGATGATTTATCAGGTAGCCTAGGCCTATGCCATCAAGGGTTTTAAAGGTTATAAACCAACATCTTGAATTGCATTCTGAAGCAGACTGGTAGCTGGTGAAATTCATGGAGCAAAGACGTAGTATGGGGCTATCTGAGAGATCCCAAAGGTGATGGAATTCTGTGACCCAACTTAAGTCTATCTTGTAAATTTAATGAAATAGATTAGAATCTTGTTTAATTGAATATAGCATTATGTTATAGAAATGTTTAATATGGTAATATAATTTAATTTGGTTTGTAAGCTTTTCAATTACAGGTAGTCCCTCACTTAAGAACGTCCAACTTAAGGACAAGCCCTAAATACAAATAGACTGCCTGTTACTGGAAATGGCAGATGGCATGGTGTTTCCTCAAGCCAATAGTGTGCTGAAGTTGCCCAGTGCTTTTAGGAACTACTGAAGCCATGTATTTTTAATATACTGTGTGTTTTCATCAGTTTGTGAAAGCATCACATAGCTTCAATGTTTTGTCGCCTCAAGAAAGGACAATGTTGTCTGCCATTTTTAGTAATACATAGTTTGTTTGTAAATACAAATTCCAACTTCCATAATTTGGGTTAGACAGCGCTAGGAATGGAACTCATTCTTAACCTGGGAACTTCCTATATATGGATTCTATTCTGAGAGCACATGCTATCAGTGTGCTAGTTTATATACTGGATATCATATGAGCCATGGTGGCACAGTGGTTAGAATGCAGTATTGCAGGTTAACTCTGCCTACAGTCAGGAGTTTGATCCTACTGGCTCAAGGGTGATTCAGTCATCCATCCTTCCGAGGTTGGTAAAATGAGGAGCCAGATTGTGGAGCAATATGCTGACATTTGTAAACTGTTCAGAGAATGCTGTAAAGCACTATGGAGAAGAATATAAGCCTAAAGGCTACTGTGATTTACGTAAAAAAGAAGTATTACTGATGGGGTCATCACTTACTAAGTTTTGAAGTTCTACCACCAGATTGAATTACAGTAGATATGGTCCTCACTTAGTGACCACTCAAACTTAAAATGGTGCTGAACAAGTGGCAGTTATCACCCATCCTTATACATCTGTTGATTGCAGCATACTTATAATTGCATAATTGGGATCTGAGCCCTCAGTGCCCAGCTTCTAGTTACAACATCTGAATATCCAGATTACCATTTACGACTTTTGCTGGCTTCCTACAAGCAAAGTTAATGGGGAATCCAGCAGGAGGTTACCAATGGTGACACCCTCAGTTAATGGTATACAGTGATTTGCTTAACAGCAGCCATGAATGTTAGAATTTACGTTGCTAATTTATGATTACATCTCTTAGTGATGGAAATTCTGGTCCAAATTATTGTTAAGTGAGTTTCTTTTTAGGGAGTTTCTTTTTAGGGAACTCAAGAATACCATCAATTTTTCATCTATCATTTATTTAATTTATTAGGCATCTCAAACGTGTGACCCTGTTTGGCTCATAAAGTTAAAAACAAAAAAATACATAACAAAAACCAACTGTAATAAAAAAACAATTTAAAATAATTAACCATACAATGTAAAATGCAGGAGAGTATCATCCAACAGCTTACAAACAATACAGACATCTTATCAGCTCCATACCACCACTGGACCCCCAGGCTAGAATCATGTCTTCAGGCTCTTCTGAAAGGCCAGTGGGGTCAGGCCAGTCTAAGTCAGGGGCAGTGATGCTCCAGAAAGCAGCACCAATTTAAAAAAGGCCCTTGTCCTGAGTCCCATATGATGAAACTCCCTAATAGACCCATAGTATATCTCTTCTGCTGAACCTGATGGAATAGGTAGATATAACCAGGGAGAGAGATGGTCCTTTAAATAACCAGTTAGTAAGAATACAAATAACTGGTTAGTGAGAATACTATGTTTCATATATTACTTAATCAGCTTATCTGTGGATGATAGTTGTTCAATTGTATAATAGACAATTTTCTTACATTTACTAATTTATGTTCACTGCTAGTATTTCATTATATCTTGATGTTTGCTAGTTCTGTTTATGTGTGTGTTTGATAGAAAAAGAATCAAGATGATCTTTCCTGAGTAATGAATATTGTGGTTCACAACAAGAAACATATTGATATTTTGAGTTGCCATGAGAGCTTTTATTGTTTTTCATACAGTTATTTCATATAGTTAGTTTATCCAGATTAATGAATGTGTAAAAGTTTAATTCTTTCCATGTGAGCAAATTATTCTACAAAGAATACATTTGTTTCAATGATAACCATTTCCATGTGATTTTGAGATTGGCTAACCTATTATGGTAGTAGTATATATTTTCAAACTCATGAACAATTTTATATCTGATACATTAATAGTCAAAATGGATAGGTGTAGGACTAGTTGTATCAGATATCAGTTTATCTAAGCCATATTTTAAAAAGTAAGCCTTATTACTTAGTTTTTGTTTAATCAGTAGGCATTAACAATAATTATTTTACAAGTTCAGGAAAATTGGTGACAATATAAAATCCAGACAGAATTTTGCTGGAAATGTACTTCTTAAAAAACTATTATTTAAATTATAGCACCCAATTCCAATGGACTTTGGGTGACATAGAGCCCTCTCCTCCAGAATTCATGATAACAGCTAAAGGCATGTTGTTGGGTAAAGAGTCCTGCACATATAGCTGTAGAAAATAGTAAAGGCTAGCAAAGTGGTCAGCTCTCTGATAGATGGCACTGTTTCACTACCTAGGCAAGATAATTTTGATAAAAATGTTGATAAAATGAAGCATCTATTCAGATCTTTTCAAAGAGTCCTATTTTGTGTGATGCACAGAAGGGAGAAGAAAGTATTTTGCTGGACTTTTCCAGAAGAAAAGAGATTGATTAAGAATTGATCTGTTATTGCTTCTCTCAGGATGAGGCAAAATGAGACCATTTGTCACTTTCATGCATATTCTCTTGAGTGTATTGGAAGAATCTGAATAATTGATATTTTTTTCCTTTCATATGAAATCTTTCTGGAAGCTAGACATAGCTCCTATATTTTGGGCTGAATGTGCAAAACCAGTATATAGATTGAGCTTTCTCATGTGCTTAAGGATCTTAATGAGTGCCTGGGCAGAAGAAAATCAAATTCTTTTATATGCCTGACTGAATAGTGCTTGAGGTTTAGGATAATTTAATAAAATATGAAATAAATAATACATTAACTTAGCCAAGACTTTAGACTTGCAAGACTTTAGATGTGTTCAAATTTTTATGAAGATTTTGACCTTCAGTTTTCAGTTGACCAAAGAAATGGTGATGGAGAAGCCAAGTCCCCTGCTGGTTGGGCGGGAATTTGTGAGACAGTATTATACTCTGCTGAATCAAGCACCAGACTATCTGCACAGGTATGGTTTTCAACTTATCTTTGAAACCTTTTCTAACAATAAATTAACCTGTTCTGTTTAATATTTGCATATGTCATAAACCTTGTGCTTCATTCCTTTTTCTTACACCAGCTTCTTACTTTTACTTCTACTAAATTACTTTTAGTAATTTGCTTGCTACATTAAAGTACATCAACCACCCATTAAAATTTGACATTATGCAAGAAGATATCTTACATACATACTTTTTCTGTGCCACTTTCAAATAACGAAGTTGGTAATTCTTTGATGCAGATTTTAAAGGGAACATGAATTGCCCCACTCCTTTCTACTACAGTTAATCCTAGTCTTATAGCCACAATTGTGGTCAAAATGGTTGTTGTTGAGTAAAGCAATCATTAAGTGAGACACCATGTGGCTGCTTTGCTCAAAGACCATAGTCCTGGCACTTCTGATTATGGTCATTAAAAGAGAATTGCTGGTTGTGATCATTAAGATTGTATCATGGGTATTAAGCAGATTAGTCCCAGATAAGGAGGGATGGGAAAGTCCTAGGAGGCCTGGCATTCAGCTAAAGGGAGGCAGACAAGCAACAAAAAGCTTTCCTGAACTATTCCTGGCTTTAGCCATGTGTAGCAAATGGCTGCAGGAGAAGCTGGGTCCAAAAAGGAGGCAGGTGAGCAATAAAAATGATATGAAAAGGAGGTAGCAAAGGGAATGAAGCACTTCTGTTTTAGCCACTGCAGCTGGCTGCAAAAGTTTGGTGAAGAACTAGGACAGAAGATAGCTACTGTATAAGACACACCTTTTTCCCTCTAAAAGAGGGTGAAATTGGGGTGCATCTTACACACCAAATGTAGCTCCACCCATCACCGGCCCCCACCCTTTGGCCTTTGCCTCCCAGCAATTTACCTCCTTGCAGCAAACAGGTAAATGGGGCTTGTGGAAGTGGCAATAGGCTACAGCAATCCTTGCAGCCTGAAACAGCTGATCATCGGGAGGCCCCTGCTGAAATTGAAAGTGAAACTTGATGTTTGCTGCATCAAGGCAGATTGCTGGGAGGCAGAGGCAGATTTTTTCTTCTTCTAATGAGGCTAAACTGAAACAGGCTGCTGTTTGCTGCAAGAAGGTAAGTCAATAACTATAAATGCCTATAGAATGTTCAAATTATTTGACTTATTTTTTTAAAGACTTATTATTCTAGACAACTTAATAAAATGAAGAAACTTTTAAAAATAAATGCTTGATCTGAAAAGTCCCAATTCTATTGTATCTTATTTTAAATAGCAGAAAGCCATATCAATTTTAACAGCATCTGTATAAGTATAGTTTGAAATGTAACACTACAAACAGTGTATATCATTTGTGCTGTTTGCTGCAAGGAGGCAAATTGCTGGGAGGCAGAAGTCAGACTTTCCCTCCCCTCCCCAAAAGCTAGGTCCGTCTTATACTTCGGAGCATATTATACTCCAAAAATACGGTAGGTGAGCCACACTTTTGGGTTAACTTGCTGTCCTGCAAGGTAGGATAGCGGACAAAAGAACATAGATGGGGCAAAATTGGGTGAGTGTGGGAAAGTTGCAGGCTCCCCTGCATTCGTAAGTGTAGGCAGGGCAAATCCTCAAATTTTGATCACGGCAACAATTGTAACTTTGGGCATGGGTCATAAATCCCTTTGTTCAAAATTGTGATTCTGAATGGTCAGAAGTAGAAGATGGTCTGTATCGCTTCTATTAGGAAAGATTACATTGTATTTAGAGGTACTGTTCTGTGAAGTAAGATGCCTTTTTTAAAAAACTCCATATTCTAAAATTCCCCTCAGCTTTTTTCCACCGGGCTTCTGCCAATCTAAATGGATCGTGAGAACTTTCAGAACTCAATGATTTGTTTTGGATTTGGATTCTGTTATGTACACATCCCTATTTTCATTTCTCCGGAGCTTGGGGAGGGGTTGCACATACGTGCCCATTCAAATCTCCTTGCCAACCTGCGCATGAATGTGCGACCACCCTGTTCATGCAAGCGTGACCCCTCCCCAGGCTCTGGGGGCTTTCCTGAAGCCTGAGGAGGGCAAAAATGGAAGCCAGAAATGAATTATTTCCAAACTTCTGGTTGGCCCATTGGGACCGTTTTTCGCCCTCTCCAGGCTTCAGGAAAGCTTCCGGAGGCTGGGGAGGGCGAAAAACAGCCCCAGTGGTCCAACTGGAAGTTCAGAAACGATCTGTTTCCGGACTCCGGGGGTCAGAGGAGGCTGTTTTTGTCCTCCCCAGGCTTCAGAAAAGCCTTTGGAGGCTGCGGAGGTCCCAGTGTTCCTAGCCTCCAGAGACTTTCCTAAAGCCGGGGAAGGCGAAAATGGCTCTGCGTGCCACAGGTTCTCCATCATGGGTCTTGTAGAACAAAACTCAAATCTCAAATGTGATGTAAGTATTCAGACAGTATGAAACAATGGGAATTTGAACAAGTCCCTTTCTTCATTTTTATTTCAGTCACAAAATAGGTGAAATGGCAGCCATGCTATTCAATTGACCTAATTGTATATTTTAAAATATTTTTTGAAACTATCAGGATAATTTCCTATTTGAAAAAAATGAGAGAAATGTAATGCTGCTCTTGCTTGATGGAAAATCAGTTAATTAAAATTAGACTCTGTCCCTGGTTTTTTTTTCTCCTCACTTCTTTAAATAAATGTTGAGGCACATAGCCAACATATTAACAGGGCAAACAAAGCAAACCCCAATTTATTTCAATTAGGGACTTTCTCGTTCTGAAGATTTCCCTTCCTTCCTATGAAATATGTATGCATGTATTTATTTATTTTAAATTAATCACCATATGGGCACTATCCCCCCCCCCCCCGCCTAATTTCAGCAAGATTAAAGTACAGATTTTGGCGCAGAATTCGACTTTATGTCCTTGGCACAAGCCAAGAGAAAATAAACAATGTTGTTTTGTGCCAATGCTTTTGTTTAGATTGCAAGTAGCTGTTGTATTTAAAAAAAGAATGGTGGGTTCTAGTGCCTCTTAATTACATGAATTCATTATAACATACAGCAGTAAGATACAAGAGCTTGCAAATAATGCGTAACTAAAAACCAGGAAACAAGCCTAAACTAATCAGTTATATTATTTCCAACTACAATTCCCACAAACAACCTGTATTTTCTAATAGCTTTGCAAGAGTTGATGGAATTTTTCAGTCTTTAATTTTTTAAATTTATGTTTGTATTTTATTGTGACAAGCCTGAAATAATATCAAAATTCCTTCTGCTTTCGATTTGGTAAAGTGTTGTTTATCCATAGATCCAAATTAAACAAGAGCTTATATCTCTTGCTTAATGCCAATAGATAAAATGTTATGAAAATGCACCTGGTAGATTGAAATTGTATGTAAATACAGTGTTTATAAAAGTGTTTATAAATTGTTGTCTCACAGATTTTATGGAAAGAATTCTTCATATGTTCATGGTGGCTTGGATTCCAATGGAAAACCAGCGGATGCCGTTCATGGACAATCTGTAAGCATTTGTAAAATCATTATGTAAGATTTTTTTTTTAAAAAAATAGCAGGTTCAAACTTGGAAATTGATTTTTAGACTGGAATGTTGTGATCAGGACTTCCTGTTTGACTGTGCCAGCCAATAACAAGATGATATATACTATGCTACATTCTTGGGCTTTAAACATCAGCATAGTCTCTGAGTGTCTCTTTGTTTTTGGTATGTTACCTTAATTAGATACTGTATACTTTTCAGGGACTTGGTTATATTTTACCTTGCTGTAGAGAATGAATTGAATATAGTGACACAGATATCTAATTTAAATAGGAAAGCTTAATCATATGTATGTATGTATGTATGTATGTATGTATGTATGTATGTATGTATGTATATATATATTTATTTATTTATTTATTTATTTAAAGTCACAACCCCTGGTATGCCCAAATATGGGAGGAAGGCACTGTTCCCTCTAAGGTGCGCGGCCGCGCGGCCGCGCACATGGCAAGAAACCCCCGCGCAGAGGTTTCTAACTCCCGCGCAGAGGTTTCTTTCAAAGCAAATGTGGGGGAGTCCTTTGCAGGCGGCTAGAACTGGCCGCCCGCAAAGGACCTTCCCAAACTTGTTTCAGCGGCAGCTCTCAGCCTGGCGGCAGCGTCACTCAGACTGTGGAAGGAGGGGGAGGAGGAGGGAACTAAAGAGAGCTTTTACCGAGTCTGCGCCCCACAGCCAGGACCGTCCTTGCGCCCCTCAAGCCGCGTTTCTTCCCCGCAAAGCCCTTCGGGCAACCCGAGAGTTCCTTTTGACGCCAGAAGGGCTTTGCAGGAAGAAACGCGGCGTTTCTTCCTGCAAAGCCCTTCTGGCGCCAAAAGGAACTCTCGGGTTGCCCGAAGGGCTTTGCGGGGAAGAAACGCGGCTTGAGGGGCGCAAGGACAGTCCTGGCTGTGGGGCGCAGACTCGGTAAAAGCCTCTCTTTGGTTCCCTCCTCCTCCTCCTCCTCCTCCTCCTCCTCCTTCTTTCTGGAGCCCCTTCCTCAA